>NC_053161.1:152014236-152344236 GCF_016835505.1 Polypterus senegalus
AGACCCCAAAAATATTGACATTTAGAAATTGTTTTGCTTTCTAATAAAGTGCCCTAGCTTTACAAAACTCTCAACACCTCTGAACTGAAAAGATGACATTTATGCGGTATTAATGAGATGTAAAGAACCAACTTGTAAATGGAGGAAAAAAAAATCCAGTGAAGTCAATGGTGGGTCAAAAACAACCTCAAAGACAGGACAGTGCTGAAAATGTGCACAAAAGTGTACAGCTGTACAAAAACGCGACATCTGGAAACTTATTTGCTTCTGGTGAAGTCAGGCTGTTTTAGGAAAAGTCTTCACATTTCTGAGCAGAAAAGAAAATGTTTAGAATGTTTCTATTGGTTGTGAACAAACATACAATACTAAATGTGGTGAAAAATTCAATTCTGAGTCGAAAACTGAACTGAAAGACATTGCTGGATACATTTTTTAGAAGCTGTATAAATTTCTCAGTTCTGCGTACGACGTTAATCTGCATCCAGCTCTGCAAGCAGGTCCTCCAACTTACAGGGAAAATGTAGGGGTTGGTGGCAAGACTGGCCCTCCAACAACTGTAAGAAAAAAAACCTCTCACTGTTAAAGTGTGGTGCCGAAATGTCACCCGCTGCACTCTGGTCCCAATCCAGGTGGTATGTCGAGTGGTGGGTGTGGCAAAGTGCTATCAGCGCATACTCTGTATAAATGAAAAGGCGTTTAGTATATTATTTTTAACGCTCATTAATTTGGGAAAAAATGTAGAAAACGTCACAAAGTTTTCAGGTTATAGTTTAGAAGCACCTTATCTGCATAGCCATTGTTCTCACAGTACAAAAGTCCATGCTGACTGGGCCTTGTGTTAGTTGGGGTAACCGCTACAGCTGGCATTAGAACCTTCATAAGACTTTTTTTCCCCCCACTTTATAATGGCTGTGTTTTTGTGCCGATTATTTCTCCGAGAGAGGTTTTTTGTTTTCTGACTTGTCTCTGTATTTTCTGACTCAGTGGATTGTCCACCTCCTACTCTTCCCCCATCATGGCCACTTGCAGGTGCTCTCCTTTCTTGTTTTATTAGCAGAGAAGAAGCTAAAAGGCATTTGCAAGAAGCCATTACTGACGGAGCTCTTTCTCCTGTTTTCATTTCATTTTCTGGTCACTACTTTAAACTTCTTTTGTGAATTCAGTACTTAAACAATGACTGACATTTCAACACAAACAATCTATGTTATTTCCCATTAGAATGGGGGGGGGTTGGAAGGGGGGAATCTGGGTGGAGGGAAGAAAAATCCACATACCTTGTTCAGAATGTTCAGAAGTTGACGCTTCCTCCTTTTTCATCCCATTAGAATCTAATAACTCTGACTTCACTTGGTTCAAATGATTCTGTATGGGGCAGTTCCTATTTGGAATAGAGCCTAATCCAGTCATCGTTTCATTTGAACAGATGTATTGCGAGTCCTGCTCAGATTTAAGGTCTTCTTCCTTGACACTGCTAATAATTTCATGGTTTTGTGTGTTAGTCCCTTTTTTAATACCTGTAATCTCCCATTCACAATCGTCCTCCTTTTTCATCCCATTATATTCTGACTTCACTTGGGTCAATTGATCCTGTAAAGGGCAGTCCCTATTTGGAGTAGAGCCTAATGCAGTCATCATTTCATTTGAACAGATATACTGTGAGTCCTGCTCAGATTTAAGGTCTTCTTTCTTGACACGGCTCATAATTTTATTGTTTTGTGTGTCAGTCTCTTTCTTCATACCTATAATCTCCCATTCACAATCGTCCTCCTTAACATTGGGCCTCTGCTGCTGATGATAGGCAGTTTCCCATTCACAGTCCTCTTGCTTAATGTCCACAATTTTCTTCTCTATGGAATTGGTGAAAAAGTCACCTGCAGGTAGTATGGGAGTCTCTTCTTTCTTGTCCTTACTTCCCTCTTCAGAAATCCCCCTTCCACTTGTATGCACCTTCTCCTCCATTTCACGCCTCTTTGGGTTACTGGTACTGGCAGCTTGCTTTCTTGTGCTGTAGAGAGATCAGGGTAGAAGGAATTTAGAGGTGCACCATAAGAGGCTGCTAAACACATACAAGTTTCAGCTTTTCTTTCATTCACTTTAAACTAAATCGCGAACTATAAAGTTTACAGATGTTACACCACACCATGTGCACAAATAGGAGATCCTTAAAACTCTACTGCCAATTATAACCACAAGACAGGCATGGGCCTTGAACATGTATTAAGCTCCCAACATATTAAACATTTTATTGTAATGTGTTTCTTATCATTGTGTATTTAGCTGGTGCCTTTACAATGGTGACTGACAAAGACAGAATAAAGATTTGTTTTAACAGTTGGAGCAAACACAGACAAGGTGAATTATGCACCTATCTTGAGTTTGTAGTACATTGAAGCAGCACTGTGCACCATGTCAAATTACATGGAAAATGCTGAAAACTTTTACCACGTTACAGAAAAAAAAAAGTTCAGATTAAAGCATCCATCCTCTCTGCAAGTTAAAGACTTAATTTGGGTGGTCATAAAAGTAGGAGGGAGAACAGTGGTGCAGTGGTTAGGGCTGCTGCCCTACTGATTAAATGGCAACACAGTTTTCACTCACACAATTACACTGGCAAGTCCCATACAATCACTTGTTATACTTGTGACCGAGTCAGTGTTGCATGTAACTGCTAATACTAACAACCATTGTGCACTATGAATTTAATTGTAATGGCCATCTGTAACTTGGCGACCCTTAGTGTCCAGTTGTTGCTTGTTGTGTGTGAAGCTCTAGTCTTAAATCAATGCTGTTGTGGACAAGGAAGACAAAGTATGAGGGAAAGTTATTATCATGGCCCAGAAATGTGGAGAAATATTGCATGCTGATCCACAAATGCAAGTAACAATTTCATTATATTGTGTACACGTCAATAAGGACCCTACAAGTTTATCATCATCATGTTGTAATGACACTGTTGTGTTATAAGGATAAGAACACCCTACCTATAGTCAAATATGGTGGAGGTTCCAGATTGTTTTTCTGCTACTTTGCTACTTCTTTTACTAGAAACGTTACAAATATTAGTTAACCTTGAAATCCAAGATTACCAGGGTATTTTAGAGGGCAATGTGTCAGAAAGTTAAGTATTGGGCAAAGAACCAAAGCACAAATTCAAAAGCAGAAAAATTAGTTTCATTCCAAGTGAAAACTTTTGGAAGGAGCTGAAATCTGCCAAATTTGAGAACAAATGAAAAGTGGAAGAAATGATCAGCAGACATATATAAGAAGCTTCTAGATGTCTGCATGAAATGATGGGAAGGGTGACTTTAATACTGTCCAGTCACATTTGTTTCTGTGAAAAAAAACCTACCAGCAAGCAAAACAGAGAGCTTTACTGTTTTAGAGCTTTTGAATATCAGAGAGTTTTAATACCAAGCACAATGCATCTTTCCAATTCTTTTTGAAATACTGTTGGAGATATGGTGCATGTGGTTATTACTTTGTCTTGTTGCGACATTTTAAATAGTTGAGAAGTTTGAATTTTATATCTTAAAGTGATTAAGCAGATTTAGCGTAAAAGTGTTTCCAAGTAACCTAGGGTAGCTGAAACAGAATGCAAGCAGACTATATTAGGCTGTCTGCAGGAGTCTACTTGTATATGTTTATTTACTGAACTAGACATTAATCCCGTTAAAATAACGGGCGCTAGAACAGTAGTGCATAAACATTTGTATGAACAGTCTATATTAAATGGCAAGGTACCTTGTATGTGGCTGTAATATGCGTCACTGTATTGTGTGCCTTTAATTTTCTCTGTCAGTAATACTGGTTTGTATTTCCGTGAAATGCATGTAATTTTGTCTGACAGTAATACAGTGGAACCTCGGTTCACGACCATAATCCATTCCAGACCGTATGAACTGTGTGTAAATATATATATTTTTTAAGTTTTTAAGCACAAATATAGTTAACTATACCATAGAAAGCGTAATAGTAAACTAAATGTAAAAACATTGACTAACACTAAGAAAACCTTGAACAACAGAGAAAACTAACACTGCAAGAATTTGCGCTATAGCCTTATGACCCGCTCGCTAAAAACTGTTTTTTTTAATAAGTTTTAAGCACAGGGGAAAAAATGAACATTTGAAAAATCTGTAATTTAATAAACAACCAAGAAATGTAACATTGCAACAGTGACTTCGCGTGCGTCGCGTGCGTCGCGTCGCGTCGCGTCGCGTGCGTCGCGTTACTCGTAGCCTGCCTGCCTGCCTGCCTGCCTGCCTGTCTGTCTGTCTGTCTGTCTGTCTGTCTGTCTGCGCGTGACTCTCGCGCGCCTGCCTGTCTGTCTGTCTGTCTGTCTGTCTGTGTGCGCGTGACTCTCGCGCGCGCGCCTGTCTGTGTGCGCGTGACTGTCTCGCGCTCTGCCTGTCTGTGTGCGCGTGACTCTGCGCGCCTGCCTGTCTGTGTGTGCGTGACTCTGCGCGCCTGCCTGTCTGTCTGTGTCGCGTGACTCAGCAGCAGCCGCCTGTCTCTGTCTGTGTGCGTGACTCTCGCGCTAGCCCTCTGTCTGTCTGTCTGTCTGTCTGTCTGTCTGTCTGTCTGCCTGTCTGTCTGTCTGTCTGTGTGCGCGTGACTCTCGCGCGCGCGCCTGTCTGTCTGTCTGTCTGTCTGTCTGTCTGTCTGTCTGTCTGTCTGTCTGTCTGTGTGTGTGCGCGTGACTCTCGCGCGCGCCTGCCTGTCTGTCTGTGTGCGCGTGACTCTCCGCGCGCCTGCCTGTCTGTCTGCTGCGTGCTCTGCCTGTCTGTCTGTCTGTCTGTCTGTCTGTCTGTCTGTGTGCGTGACTCTACCGCCTATCTGTCTGTCTGTCTGTCTGTCTGTCTGTCTGACTCTCGCGCAGCCTAGCTGTCTGTCTGTCTGTCTGTCTGTCTGTGTGTCTGCTGTGTGTGTGTGTGTGTGTGTGTGTGTGTGTGTGTGCCTGCCTGCCTGTCTGTCTGTCTGTCTGTCTGTGTGTGTGTGTGCGCGTGACTCGCCTTGCGCCTGTCTGTCGCGTGACTCGCCGCCTGCCTGTCTGTGTCTGCGTGACTCTGCAGCCTTGTATGCGCTCTGCTGTGCCACTCTCGCTGCCTTCGCCTGTCTGTCTGTCTGTCTGTCTGTCTGTCTGTCTGTGTGCGTGACTCTGTAGCTGCCTGTCTGTCTGTCTGCCTGCCTGCCTGCCTGTCTGTCTGTCTGTCTGTCTGTCTGTCTGTCTGTGTGTGTGTGTGTGCTGCGTGACTCTCGCGCGTGTGTGTGTGTGTGTGTGTGTGTGTGTGTGTGTGTGTGTGTGTGTGTGTGTGTGTGTGTGTGTGCGCGTGACTCTCGCGTGTCTGTCTGTCTGTCTCTCTGTCTGTCTGTCTGTCTGTCTGTCTGTCTGTCTGTGTGCGCTGCGTGACTTCCTTGCTTGCTACCTGTCTGTCTGTCTGTCTGTCTGTCTGTGTGTGTGTGTGTGTGTGTGTGTGTGTGTGTGTGTGCGCGTGACTCGCGCCTGTCTGTCTGTCTGTCTGTCTGTCTGTCTGTCTGTCTGTCTGTCTGTGTGCGCGTGTCTGTCTGTCTGTCTGTCTGTCTGTCTGTCTGTCTGTGTGCGCGTGACTCTCGCCTATATCTGTCTGTCTGTGTGCGCTGACTTCGCGCGCGCCTGCCTGTCTGTGTGCGCGTGACTTCGCTGCCGCCTGCCTGTCTGTCTGTCTGTCTGTCTGTGTGTGTGTGTGTGCATGACTCTCGTGCGCGCCTGCCTGCCTGCCTGTCTGTCTGTCTGTGTGCGCGTGACTCTGCCTTGTAGCGCCTGTCTGTCTGTCTGTCTGTCTGTCTGTCTGTGTGTGTGTGGGTGTGTGTGACTCGCGTGCGCCCGTCTCTGTGTGTGTGTGTGTGCGTGCGTGCGTGCGTGGCGCGTCGCGTGACTTCAGCGCGCGCTGTGTGTGTGTGTGTGTGTGTGCGTGCGAGACTCACGCGCGCCTGTCTCTGTGTGCGTGCGTGCGTGCGTGCGTGCGAGACTCGTAGCGACATATCTCTCTGCACAGGGAATGCACAGGAAGAGACTGAACACGTGCTGTGTGGCCCTGCGCATGCGCACTTCACCAGCAGACACACGGACACTGGACGCACACAAGGGTTTTATTAAAGTGGATGACAAAGGAAGATGCCTTCAGCTTCTGTGCTGATAAAGAAAGGAGCTGAAAAATGGCAAAGTATACACACAATGCTTAAATTAAGGAGCTGTCTACAGGACCACTGTATGCGTTTTTGCTGACCGTACTTACTTCTACAGTAATTTAGCAATTTGTCCTGTGACTGGCTAGCAACTGGAAGCAGCCAACATAAGACACTTTGTATGATGCAAGTGATCTGATTTTGTATCTTTTACTTATGTATAACTAACAGAAAAGATGGGTATCTTGTTACAAAATGCTGTGTGTGTGTGTCTACTGTGATAGAAGTGTGTCCTCTTCAAAAAGAAAAAATGGTTTATGATTGAAACTTCCCCCTGCTCATTTTCTCTTAGAGGTTTCAGGTTACCCAGGGAATGATAGGCATTACTGCCACAGACAGCATGGTGGTGCAGTGGTAATTCTACTGCCTCAGAGTAAAAAGAGCAGGGTTCGCTACCCAGGTCCTCCCTGCATGGAGTTTGCATGTTCTGTCTGTGCCTGTGCTTTTGCCCATAGTGCAAAGACTTGCAAGTTAGGTGGACTGGTGGTACTAGTGTATGCATGGGATGAAGGCGGGAGGGTGTGTGATCACCCTATGTTGGACTGGCACCCTGTCCAGGATTTATTCTTGTTGTGTACTCAATGCAAGCTAGGATAGGCCTGAGCAACCTAAACCTAATGTGAACTTGTTCAAGTCTAAACAGGTTAGACAATGACTAACTGTATAAGCTATACCTAAAATGCAAGGCTCCCAGCAATGCTGACCATCACTATATTAACTGAGCTCACTGTTCAGCAAAGAACCGCACAGATAAATTATATTTAATGGACCTCTGAGATGATTCAATTCCATTTGACCACTTTTATGCCAACATATTTTCAACAGGAAATATTAGCTGCCGTTTAGTATATTTGCCCAGCTGTTTTATCATGAAAGTCTCTACAAAATGAAATGTAGACTCCCAAGGTTTTTTGCTTTTTTTATATAGTTATTGGTGGACAAGTTAGCACAAAAAACCTGTTATTAGCCTTCCTTTACACATGTATCAGTGCATGCCCCAAATTTCTTTTTTTTTTTTAATATACACCCTGCAATATTTGCTTATGGAATACTAATAAGGGCTGCCTAATTTTGAATAGGATTCTGTTTTGCCCATGTAGGGTCCCAGGGTGACCCAATTACCATTTATAGTTTCTTCTAAGTAGACCTTTAGAGTATAGACATTCTTTCAGCACACTGTCAGGACTGACTGCTGTTGTAGGTCAATACCGCCACCTTTCATTAACATCTGCAACTTAGGAAAATAGATAAAAGTCCCAGAACATGCAGGAAAGTTGCACGTTTATTAAGCTGTAGCAGCAGCATCTGGCAGGCCCACGCCTGGGGGGGACAACCATGACACTTGTCAGGGGCCCGAGCTAGATAGGGGCCTGCCCTTTTCGAGTTTTTTTTTTTTTTTATATGCACATATTTGAAACACAAAAGGGGCCTGAACTCTGTCAGCTGCCTGGGGCCCAGAATTTCCTAGGTGCGGGCCGGCATCTGGCGTAAAATGGGTAATGTTGAAGAACAATGCAACTTCTATTAATGATGTTTCTTAGCGTGCACCCTTACAGAGGCGTATTAAATTAATTAAATTTATTCCAGGGCTCAAAATCTAGGAAATAGCACAATCCTTCAAACTTATTGTAGTAAAAAGGAAAACGATCCACCCAGGGTTAAAATGTTGGCTTCCAAAGTGGTTTAGGGTCTTTCTTACACACACACTTAGCTTTATACATACAGAGTCACCCGGCTTCACTCAGGAAATTTTGTAAGACAATGGGCCTCAATTATAGTGCTATCAATTAATCAGATGCATCAGAAGCAGCATGTAACCGACCAAGTGCTTTAGGTACTTGTGTACTAAACACACAGCAATCCTGACAAATTTCCACTTGTTTTTTACTTAATCTGATTTTACAACTTTCTGGGGTGTAGCGAATTTAGTAACGCATTCAATAGATTTCAACTATTAAATCTGAAGAAAAACTCAGTGTTCAAAAATAGGTTGATAGGATGTGTGTGTGTGCGAGTGTGTATAGTTTGCAGGATCAACATCACCAGGATTTTCACATTGTATGTACACTCTCTGAAGACTCTTCTGTCTGCTATGCCGCTTTGCCTTACGGGCTCCATTTTTTGTCCCTTTGTCAGCTTTACTAAATCCTGAGTAAAAATTGGATTTCCGTTCCAAGATCCAAGATTATTATCTTATGAACTTCTGCATGTTAAATGCTGTCAATAGCGGATAGTTGGACTGAAATCTTAAAAATGTAGGCAAACTGCTTTCGAAGGATGTTCACTGAGTTGGTGACGTCACCATGGTGCTCCTTGGAGCTCAGCAGTGCTGTTAATTGTGAAGTGTGTCATGCAACTAAGACCTTATCTTGGTGTGACAGATCCTTGCTATGTTAAAAATAAACTCTGAAGTTTGATCCATGTGCAACAATGCCCTTTTTGCCACAAACATGTCCACTCTTAACCTGTGGCTCATATAGACGATGAAGTCAAAAACAACTTAAAGTAAACAGCAATTTCTTTATTCTTGGTGAGTCAAAGAGACTGCCGACCCTGTCACATTCCAGTGTGCTACAGACCGTCAGCCTGCCAACAGGAAGGAGAGACTTCCTTTTAACACTCAAGTTCATTGTCAAATCAAGTTGGGGAGCATGCACTGGTACAATGCGTTGTCGCACCCACTACACGGCAAAACAACTCGGGATCCCGGTTGGCAACCCCCCAGGCAGACACGCGGTCCAGTACTACTCTCCGGAAATGACCCTCCATCTGCCACAGCCAGGTGTTACATGGGCGACCCCTTGGCCTGGTCCAGCCACTTGGGTCCCCAACAATGAGGATCTTATGAGCCGGATCACTTTCGGAGAATCGCGCCACATGGCCATAGTGCCGTAACTGATGCTCCCTCACAATGCAGTTAATGTGCCTCATTTGGGACTCCATGAGTAACCACTCATTCAACACAAAGTCAAACCAACCGTACCCAAGGATTTTCTGAAGAGACACAGTACCAAAGGAGTCCAGTCTTCATCTCAGGTCACTGGATAGCGTCCATGTCTCGCAACCATATAGCAAAACAGGAAGGACCAGGACTCTAAAGACATGGACCTTTGTCCTTTTGCATAGATATTGGAAGCACCACACACCCCTTTCCAGTGACCTCATGACCCCCCATGCTCTCCCAATCCGTCTACTCACTTCACAGGAAGAGTCACCAGAAACATGAATGTCACTGCCAAGGTAAGTAAACCTCTCGACAAGGTCAACACTCTCTCCGCAAACAGACACACTGCTGATGGCTGTGCCTAAGAGGTTATTAAAAGGCCTGGATCTTGGGTTTTATCAGGACACTCGCAAGCCCAGACAGTCAGACTCCTCACTCAGTCTCTGGAATGCTAATCCTGCCACCAACCCCCAAGATTTCCCTGCAAGTCAGAGGACCGCTTGCAGGACCAGATGCAGTTTAACGTCATACCCAGGACAGGAAAGAGACAAAAAAAAAAAAAAAAAAAAGAGGAAAGGTAGCAGTTCATCTTGAGATTATTACATGGATTGCTACAGCCCCTATCCATATCCTTAATTTGTATGTGCAGAAAAACACTGTTTTGTTTTTTTTTTTACAGATAAAGAGCTGTCTGCATTTTCACAGTTTTAGGAAATAAACTTCTGCTAGCTTGCATGTACATAAGTCCAGTTACAGCAAGTTTTTTCCTAACGGTTATAGGGTGTATGCAACTCAGCGGTTTTAGACAATGCTCACTTCCTTATACTTTCTTTGCACGCACATTGCTCATAAAATATCAACGGTTACAAAAAGGTTAGTTCAGTACATTACATTAGTTATAAAGAAATTACATTCTTATAGCGTTAGTATCTGCATTAGATTAAATGTGTTCAGTTAGCTTAGCACATTCTTATTTAATACATAAAAGTGTCACGCTTCCTAAAGTTCTATTAGCATCATACTTTAATTAGACTGATGACTCATTAGTGGTAAAATGCCTTAGAACTGGCTGATTCATTGCCAAGTGCAATCCTCTTTAATAAAACGCCTGTGTGCATCCATGTGTTCGTGTGTGTGTGTCTTCTGGTTGAAGTGTGCATGCGCGGGGCCACACGGCACGTGTTCAGTCTCTTCCTATGCAGAGAGAGACACAGGTGCACGCGAGACAGACACACACACGCACACAGACACGCACACAGGCGCGTGCGAGACAGACACACACACGCACACGCGCGAGACAGAAAGACACACGCACACAGGCGCGCGCGAGACAGAAAGGCACACGCACACAGGCGTGCGCGAGACAGAAAGGCACACATACACAGGCGTGCGCGAGACAGGCACACACACACACACAGGCGCGCGAGACAGGCACACACACACACAGGCGCGCACGTGCATTGTTGCAATGTTACTTTTCTTGGTTTTTTATTAAATTACGGATTTTTCAAATGTTCATTTTTTTCCCCTGTGCTTAAAACTCATAAAAAAAAAGTGTTTTTAGCGAGCGGGTCGTAAGGCTATAGCACAAACTCTTGCAGTGTTAGTTTTCTCTGTTGTTCAAGGTTTTCTTAGTGTTATTCAATGTTTTTACATTTAGATTACTATTACGCTGTGCATTCAATGGTGTAATTAACTATATTTGTGCTTAAAAACTTAAAAAAATATATTTACATACAGTTCATACGGTCTGGAACGGATTAATTGTATTTACATACAATCCTTTGGGGGAAATTACTTTGGTTCACCAAGGTTCCACTGTATTACTGTCCGACAAAATTACAGGAATTTTACGGAAATACAAACCAGTATTACCGAGAGAGAAAATTAAAGGCACACAATACAGTGACGCATATTACAGCCACAAACAAGGTCCCTTGCCATTTAATATAGACTGTTCATACAAATGTTTATGCACTACTGTTGTAGCGCCCGTTACTATAACGGGCTTAATGTCTAGTCTTGATATATTACACTTCACTGACTCACACTTCATGAGTCCACCTCTCTAAGTGAGGTGGCTTCATCTGGGTTTGTTTACTTTGAAGTGACATGCAGCTCAGGTCAGGATGGCGGTCTGGCTGGTATTGTTAGGTCGGATCTACATCTCAAATAACTTGCCACCCCTCCAGCGTTTGTCTTAAATTGATAATGAAACCCAGTGATATCCTACTCATTATTTTTTTATCATTGCATGTGATTGCAACATGTACATTTGTATTCTTATGTGTCAGCCTACACATATTGTGGTGTTTGTTCGTGTCTTATCTTAATTTTATAATGGATTTGCCCCAAGTAATAATCCTCTTATCAGATTTTAAATTACTCTTGGGATTTATTTAAGGGATTGGCCTGAGTTCATTAGAAAACTGTGTAAAGGTAGGAGCAGCCAGAGTTTCTGTGTCAATGTCATTGCTAACAAGCTACTTGGCTGCTAAAAAAATATACCTTGTCAGTTAATGATAGGCATTTGCTTAAGAATTACCTGAATGTTTTGATAATTAGTTTAAGCTGAAAGTGTAATAAGCTGTACTACATTATTTGTTTAAGATATTGCTTGGCCATGCATGACTTTGTTGATAGGAGATGAGAACCTGTTTAAATTAAATGTATATAGTGCAGAACTGCTACCATACTGCATGTTTCAAAAGTTATTCTTATCTTTATACAAACATGTTGAACTGTTGGATTCCGTTTTTTGACATCAGATCTGTGAACTAAAGCAGTGAAGTTTGAAAATATGATTTTAGTTTTACGAATTTTGGATGATGGCACGAGAGCTTCTTATAACCCCCGTTTCCAAGTTAAACAAGCAGCCCTCAGTATACTGTAGTGTCTAATGACAGAAGCGTATGACCTCTGAAAGCACTTTTTGGGGATGAGAAATAGAATTTGAAATGAGGGAAGTTGTGCTCATCCTACTTTCAAGACATTGCACCAAGATTTGTTTTATAAGATCAATTTTGAGAGCTGATCAGAGGATAGATAGTCAAGAATGATCTGAAAAACCGCTGACACATCAAGCAGTGTAAGAAATGTTCTGTCTTTCCAGTACACCCATCTAACAGTAACAGTTTAATTGTGTTGTTTTGCTGTTGGTATTGTTAATAATGTACAAAATAAAGGAAGGATGCAGCAGAAACGATTGAGAGCAGCACTAGCTATTTATCCAAAGTGACTTGCAAGAACTGAGATACAATTGGCTGCATTTCTTTAGTTTTTCCAAATGGAGCACAGGCAGGTGAAGCGACTTGCTCAGGGTGACACAGTGTCAGTAGTAATATTTGAACTGACAACTGCAGGATTTGAAGTTTAAAGCCTTAACCACTACATCATACTGGCTGCCAATATAATAAAATTTGCCTTTGGCAAAAACACTACAAGTGTTGCAGACAGTAAAGCAAGGTACTTGATGATAATAATAATAATAATAATAGTAAATACTTTGCTTCAGCTTAACTTTGGTGAGACTAAAAAAAACAAACTACTGTACAAATACTGTGTACAGAAATGTACTTGGCGAGTTACATCCGATTAACCAATGGCCCTAAATTCATCGTAAGCCGGGTTACACAGCTAGTAATGCTACGAGTTGCCTAAAAAAGGAATTACTGTACCAGAGAAACGCAGGCTTCAGTATAAAGCTAGGGGTAACACATACTGTATTTCATTTTCTGTAAGCCTCCATGGATATGCTGATTTGTCAAAATGTATATACGAGGCACAGTATATGACAATTGAGCGGTTTTCCATGTGAATCTTAAATCGGTCAGCAGCTGCTCCAAACGTCTCACCACCCCTTTGTCTATTTTACTCGCTACACTAGTCAGTTTGAATTGTCCTTTTTACATCTGCCTACTTGCTCTATTTCCACTGGATTTAAATACGTTAACATTTTTATAATGTAGCAGTTTTGCTCATACTCAAAACAAAGTTTCACTCGAATTTTACGGCACCTTACAGGTAACTTGTTATTCCTTACTACTCATCGATGCGGAAGAAAAAATCTCACGACTGTTCCATTAGGTCGCGGGGCAAACCACTAAACAATATTAGTAGCTCATATAAAAAGATGAAGTCAGGCGGTTTTTATCAACGACTCCTCAGCACCGATGGCGACACGTGCGTGTCCTCGTGGGCTCTCCGTCAAGTCTCTGACAGATGCAGCACGACCAAATAACGACGAGTAAACGGTCAACACGCTTCGTGCTTAGAGGCTACAGTCTGCTTATTTGACAGCGATAAACTCACACACGACTGTGGTTTTAACTTCATTCCACCTCGTCTCACACCTATTTTTTTTTATAACAAGAACACGTACGTACCTTCTCTCTTCTCCCCTTCACCTGTGCTTCTTTGGTTTTACTTTGGAAGTTAAAGAAACCAGAAACCTAATCCGTCCCTCGACCTTAACGTTTGCAAAGGGTCTAGCTGTGATCCACAGCTACAATTCAGCAGCTTCGCTGGACAGCCAATCACATTACGTCTTTATGTCACATGATTTGAAGCGCCGCTCCGCAACGCTGGGCAGCCATTCAGATTGCGTCTTCATGTCATGTGGTTTAGACCGAGGAACGCCAGGAGTCCAATAGAGTGAAGCTGCAGACTACAATACCTCTGACGTTAGACACGGAACGCCCTTGACAACACGCTCCATTTAATGACGCGAATATCGTAAGGCCCTCTCAAAGCGTCACTCGCATCATGCCCTCTGCGAGACAGTATTGACACGCTCGTTGCACAGTACTGTATAGTATACTACAGTTGTACAAATTACAACAGTTTCTATTTGGACAAACATAAATCACTTACACACTCATACTTACGTTATCCAACCATTCTAAGCACTTTGCCGATATAAAGTTTTTTTTTTTTTTTTTTTTACTATTTTGAATGGTTGTTCCTTACGTTTTCTACTGAACCGTTACATTATAGTAAAAGTAACAAATCTTATTACCATTTAGTGCTTCAAACAGAATGTACCTAATGAAACTCATACCTAGAGATTTTCAATCTATAAATGTATTTCATATTCCCACTAGCAAATTATAATCATGTGAAACAATATTAAGCTTAATTTTAAAAGGTCTGCAAAAACAGCGCTACATATAAAATTGGTTTTAAAATTGACTAGGAAACATTTTAGGAAAAATTTTACATTTTTGAATAACTTTTGTAGAGCCATAGCAGTTCATCTTCAAGGGCATGTCATGTCTAGTTAGAAACCATTCAGAAAGTGCACAAATAATTAAAAAATGATTAAGTGCTCTGAAGTGAAAAAAGCATACATTTTTATTTACTAATACATTGCTGTAAGACCCATTTGAATTCAATCCGTACGTCTGCTGGAATTATACTTAAGTGAGTATCTGAAAGACAAAAATAGTCCAATTTCCATAATATAGTCACTTGTGAAGGCCAAATTCATAATTTCAAATAATTGGAAATTTAATTGTTCCCAATTTAGTAAGTATACTTTAAAAACTGCTAAAACATTCAACTAAACATATTGCAATAGAAATGCTACATGTAAAAAGTTATGCATAATTTAAAGTGTTTGCCTAAATCAAATGATCAACTCCTTTCCAGATTGATTGATGACTGAATGATACCGAAAAGTAAAAAGAGAATCCTTACCTTTTAAAGATTTCCTGTGTTTGAGCCGATAAGAATCATTTCATTACACACAGTACCTGACAGGGCTGTGCCTTTGTGAGAACCATATTTTCCATGCTACAAGGCACAGCAATACAGATTATTAAATATTATGCATTTCTGCAAATCAATTATGTAGCCTTTCAATAATTTTAATACATTACAATTTGCTAACAATTACACATAATCATAAATATGAAAATAAATTCAGATAATGCCACCTAATGCCACAGATGAAACTGGTCTTTGAAGAACAAGGAAAATAGTCTAAAAGTTACACTCCACAAAAGCAAGCCTATGAAGCCATTCATTGCCTAAATTTTAAGAACAGTAAAGTAAATTTGATGCTGTTCATTGTACTGGCATAAATAATTCAGTCAACATTTTCAAAAATATTAAGGTCTGGGTATTTATAGGTGAAAACACTTAACTTTCTACTGTATTCCATTTCAATAGTCTCATACCACGTTATACTTTTGCTAAATATATTTTACATTATCACATATTGGTTAAGGATATACAATATCAAGCCCTTGAGAAATGTGTGAATGAGTGAGAAAAGGAGAGCTGGGCAGCATATGCTTCAGTAATGGAAAAGAAGGGGTAGAGAAAGGTCATTGCTGTTCCCTATCTTGTCTGGAATTACTGGAAGCAGAAATAATTGCCATTTAATAAATCAGTTAGAGCACACACACACCCCATTTTTAAGACCACTATTCTCTGCCCCCATAATGCCATTGACACAAAACAGGGCTGAAGAAAGACACAAGTCAGTGAAGGCCTCACTGGAGGCCTGGTTTGTGACCTGATGGTTGAAGACGTTTTGTGAAGTTCTAATACATAAAATGAGTGCCAGAGAACATTTAAACTGACAATTAGGAAACACTACCTGTGGTACACACAATGTCCTTCTTCTCATGTGGAAACTGAAGATGGCTATCTTGGCTAGAAGAAAAAAAATTCAGAAATACTGTAAGCTGACAAATTCTGATAATTGTTCTTCCCTTAAAAAAAGCTTGAAAGGTTACACACCTTTAATGCTGACTTTCCAAAGTAAGAGAAGACACCTAAGAAATGTAAATCAGGAAATTGCAATAAATTCTATGAATAAAAAATAGCATGCTATTTCTTTTAATCAGAACAAACATTATAATAAAAGATACAGCCAGTGATGCTTTTAAACATTTATGAAAATATATGTTGCCAGTCAATTGTAGATAATGTAACTCCACGTTTACGTTCCTAAAAATTAAAGTATTTGTACTATGATCTTTGTCATATCCCACTAAATGTTTTAAAAGAGAAAATTGTGTTAATAAACAGTCATGAATTAATTGATCTAAACTTAATCAAAGCAAGCTTTTCAAAAGGTAGAAAAGGTACACAGTATACTATTTTGTCAAATAAAATCTTGTTGTTAAGGTGGAGATCTCCATGGACCACCACTGTCCTTCTGTGACTTTGTAAGTGGCTGACGAGGCCTGTATAATCTGATCTTTTATAGCAAAATAGACAAGCAAACTCCTGAGCACCAAAAACAACTGAAGGTTCCTCTGTGGACTTAAATATACTGATGTGTCTCCTTTGAATATGAAATAGATATAACATTCTTAAAACTGACAAATATGCACAAGAACAAACGTTTCACTTTATTTAACTTTAAAAAAAAAATTCTAAAGCAGTATTTTTAAAGAATGCAGGAGAGGTAAGCATGAGACGTTGAATATTGTTTTAAGAGTGTAAACAAACTATCATTAAAAGAATTTTACAAAATAATAATAATAATAATAATAATAATAATAATAATAGATAACTGGCGGTTCTTTTCCCCATTGTCTTGATTCTAATTTGGACTTTCTTGAACATGAGGTAATTGAATATTGCTGTAACACTTGACCTTTGTTTGTAGCTACTTGTTAAAATTTTCCATTATGTACTGTAAATATATACAGAACTATGAAAAAAAAAGAGATCTAATGTGACCTAAGTGTATTCAAACTTTTGACAAGTAACATTACGATCTTCTTCTTCTTTCGGCTGCTCCCGTTAGGGTTCGCCACGGTCGATCATCTTCTTCCATATCTTTCTGTTCTCTGCATCTTGTTCTGTTACACCCATCACCTGCATTTATTCAATTGGTTGTTGACTTTGTGTGCGTCTGTTTGATGTAAGTTACACTTTGCTATTTATTTTATTAGAAATAATTTTCTGCAAGTAATGATAAAGCTCGTAACGTATACTAACAAGTTCAGACAACAATTAAGTCAAAGTGTATTCAGTTTAACGTTCAAAACTGTATAAGTACATTCAGAAATGTTGCTTCTTTATTAATATATAAGAGCTTCATGAAAACAGACTTGGTAATAGTTGCTTAAGTAGTGATTTGTCTGAGTCTGTACAGCGCTAACGTGTTTGGTGAGTTTTATGTAGTGCCTTTTGTCAACGACAGCACGTCAAAGCGCTCTGTTAATTTCTGCTGCCATCTACTGATTTTTTTGGGAATTGCCTGTTTTAGCGTTTTTTGGGCCTTTATTTTGCGAGTTATTTTATGTTATTGTATTTATTCTGTTTCAGAAACCACATATAAATATTTGGCTGCAAATAAACATTTAGTTATACAAAGCCATTGCAACTATTCCTTCCTTTGCAACGTTCAGCAGTTAATTGAGATCTTTCTACCTTAATTCTGGTCTGCCTCATCCTTCTTATCAGGGATTAGGATTTGGTGCCACAGACACACACCAGTTTGACACATGCACTGTTTAATATTCTCCCATCAACATTCTTAGAGCAAACATTGCATCTGTGGTGCTCTTTCTTGGCATGAAACCATACTGCTGCTCACTAATCATCACCTCACTTCTTAACTGAGCTTCCACTACTCTTTCCCATAACTTCATGCTGTGACTCATCAATTTTATTCCCCTGTAGTTACTGCAGTCCTGCACATCCCCGTTATTCTTAAATATCAGCAGCAATACACTTCTTCTCCACTCCTCAGGCATCCTCTCCCTTTCCAAGATTCCATTAAACAATCTGGTTAAAAACTCCACTGCCATCTCTCCTAAACACCTCCATGCTTCCATAGGTATGTCATCTAGACCAATGGCCTTTCCATTTTTTATCCTCTTCATAGCTGTCCTTACTTCCTCCTTTCTAATCTGTTGCACTTCCTGATTCACATCATCCAACCTCTTCTCTCTCTCATTTTCTTCATTCATCAGCCTCTCAAATTACTCTTTCCATCTACTCAACACACTCTCCTCATTTGTGAGTACGTTTCCATCTTTATTCTTTATCACCCTAACCTGCTGCACATCTTTCCCAGCTCAGTCCCTCTGTCTAGCCAATTGATACAGGTCCTTTACTCCTTCCTTAGTGTCCAACCTGTCATACAACTCATCATACGCCTTTTCTTTAGCCTTCACCACCTCTCTCTTCACCTTGCACCTTATCTCCTTGTACTCTTGTCTACTTTCTTCATCTCTCTGACTATCCCACTTCTTCTTTGACATTCTTTTCCTCTGTATACTCTCCTGTATTTCCTCATTCATCAACTCATCTGCTGTAGTTTCCTAGCTGTCTGGTAACTTCACTGCCACCCAGTGCCTGTCTCACCTCGTCCCTAAACTCAACCTTGCAGTCTTCCGTTTTCAGTTTCCATTATTCGATCCTTGGCTCTGCCCTCACTCTCTTCCTCTTCTTGATCTCCAGCGTCATCCTACAGACCACCATCCTATGCTGCTTAACTACACTTTCCCCTGCCACCACTTTGCAGTCTTCAATTTCCTTCAGATCAACTCTTCTGCATTGCACGTAATCTACCTGTGTGCATCTTTCTTCACTCTTGTACATAACCCTATGTTCCTCCCTCTTCTTAAAATACGTATTCACCACAGCCATGTCCATCCTTTTGGCAAAATCCACTATCCTCTGACCTTCTTCATTCCTCTCCTTGAAACCATATCTACCCATCACCTCCTCGTTTTCTCTGTTCCCTTCACAGACATGCCCATTGAAATCTGCTGCAATCACCACTTTCTGTCCCTTGGGTACACTTTTTATCTTTTCATCCAACTCACTCCAAAAATCTTCTCTCTTACCCATTGCACACCCAACTTGTGGTGCACTAACAGCATTTATCATCACAACTCCAATTTCCAGCTTCATAATCAATACTCTGTCTGACACTCTTTTCACCTCTAAAACACTCTTGACGTACTGTTCCTTCAGAATAACTCCTACTCCATTTCTCCTCCCATTCACACCATGATAGAACAATTTGAATCCACCTCCGATCCACCTGGCCTTACTCTCCTTCCATTTAGTCTCTTGAACGCACAATATGTCAACCTTCCTTCTCTCCATCATATCTGCTAACTCTCTCCCCTTACCAGTCATACTGCCAACATTCAAAGTTCCTACCCACAGTTCCACTCTCTTTACGTCAGCGTTTCTCAACCTGTAAGTATTTGTGACCCGAGTTTTCATAACAGTTTTAATCACGTCCCTCCTAACATTTTTTTGAAATGTAGATGCATATTTATTATACCTATTTAACTTTTATCGACATTTATCTTACTCTATATTTATTGTTCTAGTATCATAATGTAGTTTAAGTTAATTTGTTTTGGCTTCAACAGATGTTTTTTATCATATTTTTGATTCTTGTTTTCTTTTTTCACATCTTCGCGCCCCCCTTTTTGTTACTTCATGCCCCCCTAGGGGGGCCCGTCCCACAGGTTGAGAACCACTGCTTTACTTTCCTCCTCTCCTCCTGCCTCCAGACACATCTCCCCCCTCTTCTTCTCCTTCTTCTTCTTTGGCCAACAGTAGCCCAATTTCCACCAGCACCCTGTTGGCTAACAGTACTGGTGGCGGTCATTGTTAACCCGGGGCTCGACTGATCCGGTATGGAAATTTGTAATTTTGTCCGCATATTGATTTGGCAAAATTTTACACCGAATGCCCTTCCTGACATAACCCTCCCCATTTATCCGGGCTTGGGACCGGCATAAAGAAGCACACTGGTTTGTGCATCCTATACCAGAAAAAATAGTTTATCCACTATTAACTGTGTTTGTCTTAGTCACTTTATATTGGCTTAATCTCTCTTTGCTGTCTGAAATGTATTTTGGTATCTAAAATACCAGGTTACAGAAAGGTTTTGCTTTTGATTAACTAGCATACGTGATATACAGGACAATTATAGGGCAGGGCAATTATAAGTACTTAATCGCAGTTACAGATATTTGATTACGATCCATTACACTTAGCTATGGTCAATTAAAGTCAACAATGGACAATTACATATAACAATAGTTATAAAAAATAATCAACAGCTGAATCTGTCAATTTATTACTCCGGATTGAGTATTCCGAACAGCCCTGTTGCAATACGCTACACAAACGGACCTGCTTGTTGTTTAATACTTTTTAAGAGCGCTTAGTATTGCATTGCACCTGAAAGTCGATTCAACTAACATCTTTAATACACTCTAGTATAATTCTTACCCTACCAGTAAAGTATGATATACAGTATGATGGAACGAATATCCATCTGGTGATGCCTCAGCTAGGAGAACAGTTTCAGACTTACTAAGCCAGGTTTCAGTGAGAAGACACAGATCAGATTTAGTAGTTAATGTGCTCTGAACAGACAGAGAGCAGATAGAACTTACATTTAGCGCTGATATCTTCTTCATCATTTTTTAACTTCTGTGCTTTTGGCACTTTTTGCATTCAGCTGAATCACTAAGAGACCATCTGCTTTAAGTTTTCACCACCTGGTGAGCAATTGACTTGGATTTCAAACTGCCGGTTATTTCTCCTGGTCAGGTGTCGGCATTATTTCAGTTGAACTTACTCGGGTATTTGCGAAGGGCTACGTGACTGTGGGAGACGCCACTGCTCTGTGCTTCCACTTGCTGCTACTCTGAAGAGGTGGGGAATGAAAGACAGAAGTTTGAGCACTGCAGTGGCTTATGTGGTCTGGGTTTGTGGTCCCAGTGTCTTTCTGGTGCTGGAAAGTTGTACTTTTTGAATAGTTGCCAATGAATGAGTTTTTTTTTGTCTCTGAACGTTGCTACTGTTGACAAATCATTTCCCACATTCAAAGGAGCAGTGCAGCTTCTGTTGGTCTTTTATAAGATTTTATTCTTCAGATTTGCTATTACAACTTCTTTCACTCTCTTTGCAGAAACTTGACATCACAGATGTTGCATTTTTCCCCTCCTGATTAGAGGTCACATCAATCCTCATCAGCTTCATGACACTTTGGGAATTTTACTGCAAAGAGGCCAGTATGGAATTATCATGGTCTATTCCAAATATTGCACTGAAGTGATGGATCTGAGGAAAACTGATTGCTCTGTTGTATATCTATAGAAACACAGAAATAATCAGATGTTGATTATTCTGAGGTGCATTCATCATGATTTATAACAATATTGTTTTTTGTGTTAAAATAGCCATATGACTTATGCTAGATAAAAGAGCAACTACTCCTTAAGAGGAAAACAAGCTCACAATACAAGGAGCTGCATGGAGACTGTAAGGGTGACGTATCTCTGGCTTGCATGCAGTGAACTCATAGCTGCTCACCTGTTGCCAATAAAGATTACTGACTGATTGATGAAGCTCTTGTCTTCCTCGGTGTATTCTTCCACACTTCTTTCACCTAAGAAAATATTCAAATCTGTAGCCATCATTATCTTTATAGAAGACAAGACTAGTGCCACGGTTTTGATGGGATCATTCATCTGGTTATGCCGACAACATCTCACCTAAAATAAGAGATACAGACTGTATGGAATTTTGCATCATGCACTTAAATTATTGATAAGAAAGAATTTAACTGCTTGTAAAGCTTCAAGAGAAGTACATTATGTTAAATAAATTTGTAAATAATCTTAGAAACTCACAAAGACAAAAAAGAAGGCAGCAAGGATGACAAGAAGATAAAAATAGTAAAAAGACCAAGAACAAAGGAAATCATCCTAAACAATCAACTACTTTAGGACGATAAAACAGGGCTTGCTATGGTGCATACCTACATTGAAAATAAACATATTGAAGGTGGCATTGTAATTTTTACGTGATTCGTCTCTTGGCAAGGAAGGAACAGAGGACCACCTGGACTACTCTTTGGACGACTAGAAAAAAAATGAACACACACAATTACCTGCCCATTTGACCCTTCTGGAGGTACTAAGGGTTTATTGTAGGTCTGAAAAACTGGGCATCATTTTGAGAACACAGAATAAACTGCAGCAGTCCTCAAAAGAACAATACAAGTACAAAAACAGATACTTTAAGCAAACTGTATGACTGTCTGGTGCTTACATCTCAGCTCTGGGGGACTTGCTCAAACATATGACCAACAATTACTCTGTTTCTTAGCACAAGTCTTGCTAAAGCACATCCTGAGGCAGAATTGTTAGATGTTTCTCAAGGTAAACACTTAAGAAAACACTGCTGAATACTCATTACTTTACTTTACTTTAACATGTTTTTAACATGTTTCTTTGTGGTGGCGGCCTGCGCCACCACCACCTACTCAAAGCATCATGATGCTCCAACAATGATGGACTGAAAGCCAGAAGTCTACGTGACCATCATCATCAGGTCCTTCCATGAAAATATGATGATTTATGTTAGGTAGAATGCCCAGAGGGGACTGGGCGGTCTCTTGGTCTGGAACCCCTACAGATTTTATTTTTTCTCCAGCTTTTGGAGTTTTTTTTGTTTTTTCTGTCCACCCTGGCCATCGGACCTTACTCTTATTCTATGTTAATTAATGTTGACTTATGTTTATCTTTTATTGTGTCTTCTATTTCTCTATTCATTTTGTAAAGCACTTTGAGCTACATTTTTTTGTATGAATATGTGCTATATAAATAAATGTTGATTGATTGATTGATTGATTGATGGCTTTCTCATAGCGTAGTCTTAGTTAAATCCTGATGCTCTGTATGTTTAATTAATTATCATTATTATTCATGGTGGCTACAAAATCCGTACTAACCCATACTTTCTCTTCTGTTCTTTTTCTGGTTTTCTGTGGTGGCGATCTGCGCCATCACCACCTAATCAAAGCACCAGGATGTCCCTACATTGATGGATTAAAGGCCAGAAGTCCACATGACCATCATCATTAAATTTTTCCATATGAACCCCAAATACAACGAGGACTGATTGTGAGGTCATTTATGTTAGGTAGAATGCCTAGAGGGGGCTGGGTGGTCTCATGGCCTAGGAACCCCTGCAGATTTTTTTTTTGTTTTGTTTTTTTCTGTCGTCCCTGGCCATCGAACCTTACTTTTATTCTATGTCAATTAATTAGTGTTCCATAATTTTAATTATTTTGTCTTTTTTTTCTTTCTTCATCATGTAAAGCACTTCAAGTTACATTGTTTGTATGGAAATGCGCTATAGAAATAAATGTTGTTGTTGAGTATTTGCAAAACTTTTTTAAAGGAATCATCCAGAAGTTGCCAACAATAACGTTGTCTCTGGTGCTTCTCACACCATGATGGCTACCGGTTCCAGGATTATCATAACAATCCATCAGGACAGCTGTCTTTTATTCTTCACTTATAACAACCAGACATACTGTAAGTATTGCTGGTCTGGCTCAGTATAAAAGAGTTCGTAGTCTGTCATAAACAAATATTGATATATGCAATCATTACTCTTAACACTGACAGAAACTGTGAATTCTACTTTAGGTCACTGGATTATGAAGATTATGTTTCAAAAACATTACTGTGCATTCATTGAAATGACCAACCTGTTTAAAACAGTATATTTGGGTATATTGCAGTCAATAAATGAGATGTAAATCATGTCATCCTAGTTATATATAAATTATATTACAGTATATAATGTGGAAAGCATACCCCTGGACACAGACAGACCGACACCAGAATGTCCAAAACACACTTCTTTCTTTTTCTTTACAGCACCACAATGCCTTCATCCACCAACTCTCTTCCTTTCTCTCTTTCTCTTTCTCTTCCTTTTTCTCTCTTGACCTTCTCTCCCCTCCTCACAAGCGTCGTCTCCTTCCTCCCAACTCTGGCTTGTCTACTGGAGGGAGGCGGCCCCTTTTATCATGACCCGGATGAGCTCCAGGTGCTCCACCTGACGTCACTTCCTGGTGTGGTAGAAGTGTCAGGAGAGCGCCTGGAAGCACTCCAGGTGTCCTTGGGATTGCTTCTGGCAGCACTTCCTGGGGTGGTGGAAGTGCTGCCATCCATGATTCCCTAACTATCAGGGCGCCCCCTGGTGGTGGCCACATCCTCCAGTAGGGGTGAGCGTCCCAGTTCCATTCCCGTGGCCCCCAAACAGACCTGGGCGGCTGCCCTCTCGTGGCTCAGGGGAGGTATCGTCCATCTCGGGGACTGTCCAGGCATCCTGGCTGGGCAGGGTCCCCAGTCATCTGGGAAAAAGGTAACTGGCAGTAACAGTGTAAAATTCACAATCCGTATGCCAGTTTGAAAAGATAAGTTTTGAGGGTAGTTTTAAAATGTGTTATTAAATTGAGCTAACATATATGAGAGGGAAGAGTTGAGGAGCACTATGAGAGACTCTCAAGCTCCCATAGAACAGAGTTTGATGTGCGGTACAGGGAGTCGAGCTGTGGAGAGCTTTAAATGTTCAGAGCGGTATTTAGTATTGTATTCTGTAGTTAACAGGGAGCCAGTGAAGTTGAGAAAGAATAGGTGTAATATGTTCAGTGGATTTAGAACAGCAGGTTATTTACCTGGCAGCAGAATTTTGAAGAAGTTGTAAGCGATGGATACGTTTTTGTGGGATGCCAGATAGAATAGCATTACAGTAATCTATATGTTAGGTGACTCGAGCATCAACCAATACTTCAGTACTGTGTTGCGTAAGAACAGGACGAAGTCTAGAAATGTTTTTGAGATGGAAGAAGGAAGTCTGAGAAATGTTACTTATATGGGAGGAATTATTTAATAATAATAATAATTATTATAATTTAATAATTGTCATTATTAGTGTATAAATGAATATAAATAATTGCATTTAAACGATTCACCACAATCTGTTGTATGTAAATGATACTGTTTTAAACGTTATTGTTTTTTCATAAGAAAACCCAGTTTCCACATCTACCTGTATTAGTTTATTAGTTCATGTATAAACGGTGTGTACGCACAAAAATGTTTCATAAGCCTGTTTCCACGTTCAAATTGCGATGTATAAAACCTAAACTTGGCGTAAAGCCACACACATTTCCACGGTAGCTCATACCCTGGCATGCACAAGTTCTGTGCTCTGTTTTGCAGATTGGCGGCACCCAGTGTCAAAGCAGTGCTACTCTTCCTGTGTGGTTACCCTTTATTTTTTAGATCCACATCCCTGATGCGGCTTTATAAATACTCTGAAATTAACTGCATATTGTTTATTAGTTTAATGCATCTGATTGTAATTAACCTGTGTGGACTTGAACCCGGACACAGACAGGCAGACATCTTAATTTCACCCACACACCGTTTATTTACACTATATTTACAATAATTGTCTTAGTGCACATCCCAGTGTCTCCAGCACCGTTCCCCCAAATGTCCAGGCCTCACAGTCTCTGTGCCTCTCTCTTGGCCTCCTCCCGTCCTCTCTCTAACTATGTCCTCTTCCACCCGACTTCTACCCTCGACTGAAGGGATGCGGCCCCTTAAATAGGAACCCGAATGGGCTCCAGCTGCTTCCCGGCGCTCCTCCGCAGACACGCCCCAGTGTGGCGGAAGTGCCGGCTGCACACCTGGAAGCCGTCCGGGTGTCCCCTGTCACCTTCCCCTCAGCACTTCATGGTGTGGCGGAAGTGCTGGGCTCCAGGGATATTCAGGCACCGGGGCGCCGCCTGGCCTGGCCACGGGTCCCTACAGGGCTGGGCTTCCAAGCCCTTTACCCGAGGCCCCCAACATAACCAGGGCGGACGCCCCCTCGCGTTCTGGAGGAGGCACAAGCCCTCCTCCGGTCATCCTGGGCATCTCGGCCGGGCTCCCACCCCAGTCGGATGCCATACCTGTAACAATATAATTGTCCACAGAATGGTCAAACTATTCTAAGTACAATAGCTGTTTTAGCATTGTTACTCTCACTGCACCTTCTTCTTCTTCTTCTTCTTCTTCTTCTTCTTCTTCTTCTTCTTCTTCTTCTTCTTCTTTCAGCTGCTCCTGTTAGGGGTTGCCACAATGGATCATCTTTTTCATATTACTCTCACTGCACCACTCAGAGTATTTATATCACTGTATCTGAGTGTGGATCACAGCTGTACAGCAGCTGATCAGAAAGAGAATTATCAGTATACAGCATCTAGCACATGCTGCCTCAGCCATGCTGTCTATTGAACTGCTCTCATATGACAAATGTTTCAGAGCTTTTCCTGTACGGATCTTCGTGGTTCAGAAACAGTTTCATCCCCAGAACTCTAAATGCACTCAATCAGTCCATCATGTGCTCCTTGTAGAACTGTTTGTACTTACTTATAAGTTGAATTACCTCACTGTAAACTTGCACTACAGTTGCAATATTGCACAACCTGAGCCACTTTATAAAGCGCGTATTTACATATGATTAGAATATCATTTTTAAGATGAAATGCAGCAAAACACGTGTATTATATTATACAGCTAAAACTTTAACTTAATTTAAATAATCTATATTATTAATCAATAAACATGTGAGGACACGGTGTCAGCGCTAGCAAGGAGCTTGCACTTCGTTCACGGATTGTTCCTGCCTTGCGCTGTATTCTTCTAAACATGTACTATGAAGATATTTCAATGTTCCTTAAATTTTTTGAACAGTCAATGTTCTAAGCTTACAGATGGCTTAACATCTATTACAGAGCAGATTGTGTGGTGATTGGGTATTTGGAGAAAGAAAAGGAAGGACAGGAATTGAAGGTTAGTACGTTTGAAAGAGACAATACTGCTGCAATAAATTATTTCATCAAAGGTCGTGCATGGCAAAGCAAGCATCTTCCGTGAGGCAGGAACAATCATTGTGCCACTGTGTTCCAATATTTAATAACATGCTTTAACTCCTATCATCATGAAAATGCTGTAATGTATACATCTCAGTATTTTAATTATTCAGAGAGCTGGAATATTACGAATGTAATGGATTCTGTGTCCTGTCAGAGGAAGAAAAAGCCCGGAACCACATAATGGTTCGCAGCAACTTTGATATCTGACAACTTTTTTATTTTGGGCACTGTGTGACTTTGTGAACTTGAGCATTTGAGTTTCTCCGACACTCTTTGTCACTCGATCAACTTCCTTTTGTTTTTTATACCACTGTTTAAACCAACAAATAGTAAGCTTTTCCTTGCCTCCACTTGGTATTCGCCAAAATTCTACTATCCCCCACGTCCCCCGTGCTTTTGCCATTGCCTTTTCACAGAACGCTAAGCTTAAGGTCTATTTATATTGATTTGCATATTCAAAGAGGCATCATTTTTGGAGGAGACGGGGTGGGACAGCAGGCGCGTGTACATGCATTACTTTTCACGCCGATTGCGATTTATGTAGCGGAAGAACTTGGAAGTTGCCGTTCGCCAGATCTATGCATCTGGATTATTTTGTGCGTAAGCACATTTCCGCTTTTGTGCTTACACCATGTTATATAGTGTGAATTCTACACACAGTGCTATACATGAGGCCCCAGGAGCAGTGCGAAGTGTTCGGACTTTTAAAAAGTTAAAAATGGGCATTCGGAGAGCACACCGGGAACTTTAATGATGCTCTCTGATGACTGGCACCTCTGATGACTGCCCAGTTATCTCTTTATCTCTTTATTCAACTTGTATATGGCACCATTACACACCTCTCCACTTTGTTAAATGTTGTCTTCCACTCGAGTGACCAGTACGGCTCTGATTAACATTCTGTTCCTCACTGAAGATGTCCACTGGTTGCTGTCTGATTTGAGCTGCACATGCGCATCAATATAATTTATGCACAGACCGAGCAGGAGTGCGCATGTGCACACATTTGCAGTCTTCAGAGGCTTTCTTTGTATTGTGAGAGAGAAAGCAGATCACATGGGCCAAAACAATTGTTCAGTTATGCATGTATCCATTCCATATATTATTTGTTTTTTTTTTTTTATTTATTAATTTTATTACAATCAATACATAGCAATCAAGTTTTTACAAAAAAAAGAATTATGCTAAGAACAGATCGATCCCCACCCTTGAGAGAGAGAGCAAGCCAAACGGTGTAAAATTTAAGGCTTGTAAAAATACCTAAATCAACAAATTCTCTGTGCTTTATAAACTTATTTCAAAATATTACTGATTAGATCCTGCCATGTTTTGAAAAAGTCTGTACAGATCCTCTAACTGAGTATTTGATTTTTCCAATTTTAAATAATATAACACATCAGTTTCCCACTGACTTAAAGAGGAGAGTTTGGGTTCTTCCAGTTTATCAGAATAAGTCTGCGTGCCAACAGTGTAGTGAATGCAATCACAATTTGTTTGTCTTTCTCCACTTTAAGACCCTCTGGAAGAACCCCAAACACAGCTGTTAATGGGTTAGGAGGGATTGTGAGTCCAAGGCTGTCTGAGAGGTAATTAAAAATTTTTGTCCAGAATAATGTTAATTTGGTGCAGGCCCAGAACATGTGACCTAGTGAGGCTGGGGCTTGGTTGCAACGTTCGCAGGTTGGATCATGCCCTGGAAACATTTTGGAGAGTTTTAGTCGAGACAGATGTGCTCGATATATAATTTTGAGTTGTATAATTGTATGCTTTGCATATGGAGCTTGAGTGAATTCTCTGCATTGCTACTTTCCACTCCTTTTCTGATATATTAATTGAGAGGTCATTTTCCCAGTGTCCTCTTGGATCTTTGAAAGGAAGGGATTGTAAAAGGATTTTATATATTGTAGAGATGGAGTCTAACTCCTTGAAATTGAGCAATATTTTTCCAGCGTGGATGAGGGTGCAAGATGAGGAAAATCTGGAAGGTTCTGTTTAACAAAGTTCCTGATTTGAAGATAGTGAAAGAAATTTGTAGCTGGAATGTTAAATTTGGAATGTAATTGTTCATAGGATGCAAAGGCGTTGTCTATATAAAGATCTCTAAGCAAGTTAATTCCAAATTTTTTCCAGATATTAAAAACTGCATATGTTTGTGAGGTTGAAAGAGGTGGTTCTTTTGCAGGGTGCCACAGAAAGAAGCTTCTCCGTCTTAAAATGCTTTCTACATTGGTTCCAGATTCTAAGTGAGTGGAGCACAATTGGGTTATTAGTGTATTGCCGATAACGTGTGTTTATTGGAGCACAGAGCAAGGAATACAAAGAAGTACTGCAGGATTTTACTTCTATTGCGGTCCATGCCTGTGTATGTTCTTCTATTTGTGTCCAGGTTCTTATCGACTGTATATTTGCGCCCAGTAATAAAACTGGAAGTTAGGTAGAGCCATGCCGCCTTCTGCCTTTTGTCTTTGTAGGGTCGCTCTTTTGATGCGTGGATGTTTAGAATTCCAAATAAATGAGGTTATTGTTGAATCTAATTGCTTAAAGAACGATTTATTAATGTATATTGGTATGTTTTGAAATAAAAAGGAGCTTAGGAAGAATATTCATCTTAACAGTGTTAATTCTTCCAGCTAGTGTGAGATGAAGGGTTGACCATCTATGCAAGTCTTGTTTAATTTTTTCCATGCATTGGCGAAATTTTGTTGATAAAGAGCTTTATGTTTACTTGTGATGTTTACCCCGAGGTATTTAAACTGTTCTGCAATGATAAAAGGAAGGGTGTCTAATCTAATATTATATGCTTGAGAATTCACGGAAAGAGTACACTTTTATTCAGATTAATTCTGAGACCAGAGAGCTTTTGAAATTCTGTGAGTGCTGCTAAGACTGCAGGCACAGAATTTTCTGGGTCCGATATATACAGTACCATGTCATCTGCATATAATGAGATTTTCTGTTCCAGTCCTTCTCTGCTAATCCCCTTTATCTGATCAGTATTTCGACAATGTATTGCCAGTGGTTCAATGGCAATTGCAAACAGCAGTGGTGACAAAGGGCATCCTTGTCTTGTGCCACGTTCTAGTTTAAAGTAGTCTGAGCAAATGTTATTGATGCAAACTGAAGCTTCTGGGTTAGTATACAGTAATTTAATCCATGCACAAATGTTGGGCCAAACCCAAACTTCTCCAAAATAGTAAAAGGTATTTCCATTCAATCATGTCGAATGCTTTTCTGCATCCAATGATAATAATATTTCTGGGGTGTTTGATTTAGTTGGTGAGTATATTACATTAAACAGGCGTCGAAGATTTGAAGATAAGTGTCGGCCCCTAATAAATCCAGTTTGGTCTTGTGATATTACTGAGGGAGCACTTTCTCCATCCTTCTAGCTATGATTTTAGAGAGTATTTTAACGTCGTTATTCAGAAGTGAAATTGGTCTGTATGATGCACATTGTAATAAGTCCTTATTTTGTTTTGGAAAGACAGTGATTAGTGCTTGGCGAAAGGTTTGTGGAAGAGATTGGTTATCTCTGGCTTCTGTAAATGTTGCTAATAGGAGGGAGCTAGCTGAGCGGAGAATTTCTTGTAAAACTCTGCAGGGTAGCCGTCAGGGCCTGCTGCTTTTCCACCTTGGAGTGACTTTATAGCATCCAGTAATTCTGATAATGACAGAGGTTTATCAGTTCCTCCACACTAAAAGCGTCAATTTGTGGTATCTGTAATTATCCAGAAATGCATTAGATTGTATATTGTCTTCTTTAAACTCAGTAGTATATAGGGATTTATAGTAGTCTCTAAAAGTGTACATTATATTTTTGTGTTCGATGATTTTATCTCCGTTAGTGTTAGTAATTACGAGATTGCGTTGCATACATCTTGCTTGTGAATTTGTTGCTAAAAGCTTATTAGCTTTCTCTCCATGTTCATAATAATGATGTCTGGATTTGTAAATTAGTTGTTCAGTTTCTTTAGTTGTCAAGAGGTTTAATTCTGAATGTAGAGCCTGCCTCCTCTTATGTAGAGTCTCGCTTGGTAGTCTGGCATGTTCTTCATCTATTTTAGTAATTTCGCTTTTTATCTCTGCTACTTTCTTCGCTTCGGATTTATTTCTGTGGGAAAGATATGAGATAATCTGTCCTCTTAAGAAGGCCTTAAGAGTTTCCCAGAGTATTCCTGCAGAGATCTCAGGGGATGTATTTGTCTCTAGAAAGAATTCAATTTGTTTGGATATAAATTCAGTACAATTCTCGTCAGCTAATAGAAGCGGATTGAGGCGCATCTGCGGGTGAGTGTATGGGGCTTAGTAATTTCAGCTCCAAGATCATCGGAGCATGGTCTGAAATAACAATAGCATCGTATTTACAAGATTTAATCTTAGGCAAGAAGTTATTATCTATAAAGAAGTAATCAATCCTTGAGTAGCAATGATGTACTGGTGAGTAGAAAGAATATGTTCTTGAATTTGGGTTTAAAAACCTCCAGGGATCTGATAAGTTGTGATCAGTTATAAACTTTGTAATTATCTTTGCGGTGTTAGTTGCGTTCCCCTGTGGAGGAAGTCTTATCTAAAAGTGGATTTAGAACACAATTAAAGTCCCCAGCCATTATAAGTTTATGAGTGTTCAGATTGGGAATGGATGCAAATAAATTTTGTATAAATTCCTTATCATCAACATTAGGTGCATAAACATTTATCAAAATCATTTTACAGTTAGATAAGTCTCCCATGACCATCACATATCTCCCTTCAGGATCCAATACTACATCTGATGCTACAAATGGTACTGTTCTATGTATGAGAATTCCCACCCCTCTAGTTTTCTTTGTAAAACTAGAATGGAACATTTGGCCAGTCCAGTCTTTTGCAGCGGAACTGATCCTTGCTTAGTAAGTGGGTTTCCTGTAAAAATACTATTTTAGCATTTAGACCTGTTAGGTGAGAAAGTACTTTCTTTCTCTTTAATTCGTGATTCAGGCCTTTAACATTCCAGCTTACGAAGTTAACTGTCCCATCATGGAGACACTGATTCTGAGTTTTTGGTGTCATATTATAGTCTTAACTGGAAGTGAAATAGTTTAGGTCTTAATTTCCTATTCCCCCAAGAGTTGTTGCCATGCAGCTTATTATTACGTTGATAGTTATAATTATAAAGATTGAGATGATAGATTAGGTATAGATCAAGCCTGCTCTCTTTCTCTTCCCCCCTTAACCCCCCACCCTCCCTTTTTGCCTCCCCAGGTGAGGCTAAAACCCACTTCACGCAGTCCCAGTCCTCTGACATACCCAGAGACAGAGCACGTCCAAAGCACATCAAGCCCCCATGCAGTGGCGCTTTAAGGTTAAAAGATAGAGATATCTGTTACCAATATAGTCTTTAAAAGAGGAAAAAGAAAAAAAAAAAGAAAAGAATTTTGCACTTAATATATATATATAATCTTCAGCAATTTTAGTGCATTAAGATGATACCCCCAGATAATAAACCCAGGTGATGTTGTTAAAGATGTGTCCAAAACAAGCATAACAAGTCTTAATGCAGTAATAGCAATAACAGTAAACCAAGGGTATGATATTGAACAGTCTCATTTAGGGTACACATGAAATAATTAGAAAAGAAAAAAGAGGAGGAAAACGTAATTAAGCACAATAAAACATAAACATTTAGCGCCCTAGTAATACTAAGTAATAATAAGTAATAAGCTGGAGGACCTGCTTGCAGGCCTGGATGCAGATTAACGTCATAGCCAGGAGGAAGCAGTTTTAGGTTAAGGACTTTGCTCAAGGGCTCAGCAGAGTAGAGTCACTACTGGCATTTACAGGATTAGAAGGGTTTATTAAAAAAATGTATATTCTGATGTAAGATGAACCATCATGTAACAGTCGTGAAAAAAATACTGTATATAGTATCACTTATTATGAAATGGGCAACTTTTGAGCATTAGAATATTTTAATGAGAACTACCTAAGCTTGCTAATCCTATCCAATTCATTCCTCCAAAATAACATCAAGTCGAGTTCTGAAGGTCCATAAAGTCCTATTCTCCATCACACTATTGGTCAACCATGCCAGGTGTTTTATGGTTCTTTGTGTGGAGAAAACCTTCCTAATGTTTCTGCAGAATTTACCCTTAACAAGTTACCAATTGTGTCCCTGTGTTCTTGATGAAATCATTTTAAAGTCTTGATCCACTGAACTAATTCCCTTCATAATTTTAAACACTTCAGTCATGTCTCCCCTTAATCTCCATTTGCTTAAACTGAAAAGGCAGAGATCTTTGAATCTTTCCTCATAATTGATCCCCTGGAATGAGCCTACTGTCTTCTCTGGACCTTTTCCAGTGCTGCTATGTCTTTTAGTATCCTGGAGATCAAAACTGCACCCAGGAATCCAGATGAGACTTTACCAGTGTGTTATAAAGATTGAGCAGAACCTCCTGTGACTTGTACTTCACACATCAAGGCGCTATATAACCTGACATTCTGTTAGCCTTCTTAATGGCTTCTGAACTCTGTCACTTTCGATTTTCAAATCTCACATTTGTACTTCCTACATGTAATTCTTTACATTTATTTACATTCAGTTTCATCTCCCACAAATCTGCCCAAGTCTCTATGCTGTCCCAGTCCCTCTGTAATGATTCAATAAATTCCATGTTATGTGTTAATTTGCCCAGCTTGGTATCATCTGCTGCAGACCAGCAGATGGGTACTCTTAGTGCAAAGAAGGCACTTGGAGTCTCAGGACAGGCAACAGAATTAAGTTTTATACTGCAATGCACATACAGACTCAGTTCAGGTGAATTGGGCAATGGGGACATCTTACTTTTATTGCAGTCCTTATCAAGAACATACCTCACTTAGCTCATTTGCCCCCCTTATCTAACTCCCAACATTCCATTGTCTTTGTTGTGCTTCTGATTGGCTCCATCAATATTTCCCAGCCTAATGAGTGTAGTACTCTGTTCTTTCTATCATGCCCACTTGACAGGCCCTCTCCCCACCTTACACCGGTCCAGTACCTGCCACCATTATTTCCAGTCCTCAGCTCACCTTTATCACATAGGAAGGGAGGGTGGGGATTGCCTGTCAGTCCCTCCCTGCATACCTGACCTTGAATTATGAAGTATTGGTGGTTTCCAGCTTGCTAAGAACAAATAAAAATATACAGACACAGGCCTTTTTGTGATTTAACCCTTACTATACTAACATGCACCAGGATATAATGCTTATTTCCATATATGTTCATGATTCTCTTTAAATATATGCAAATCATCAACTTTAAGAATATGCTTTTCTATATTTTCCTCACTTTTGATATTTATAACCCAGAAGGTGAAAAGGGTGAACCAGCTCTCAGTCTTCTTTGGACCTTAAACCCAAGGCCACTGTCTGTCTTCACAACCTCTGGTTCACTGTATTCCCATCCTGGCGAAACAGAGGCCAAACATCTTCCCACTTTCATAGACTAGAGAGGAGTAAAAGACCTCTTACTGGCCAAATCATAGGAGGTGCAAGATGTATCAGGAGTTCAAGTATACAGTAGGATAAATAAGTAGAAGTCACACAATGTAACAATAACACAATGGATTACAGGTAATCTAAAAATCAATATAAAACAGTTTAGAGCAACAGCAGCAGATGAGTATTCTTCCCAGTCTTGTGCAGATGTCTTCCAGTGTGTAATTGTTTGAACTATTGCTTCGACTCAGGAACTTTGCACACCGTAGAGGGTCCTCTTCCTGGGTAGCGGTTACCAGCACTTCACCCAGGAAGCCTTTAGTTTGCCATCTCTTTTCCCAAAATGTAATTGAGTAGAAAATCCAAATCTGAAGCTACAGATGCTTGTGGTTCAATAACTTGGATATTCATCTGTTTGACAGCAATTCTGGCAACAAGTGATCTGAAAACTGGCAACAGGCAGCAAAACAATAATACAAGACATCCAAGTATAATCAAGAGAATAATGCCTGCTTTTGTTAATAATGCTTTCCGTGTGCCCAGATTGAAATGGAATTAATCCCAGAATTTGAAATCCCTTCCTGCATTTTCTTTAACTTCTTTTCCTAAGAGCTTTAAGTTTGGCCATAGCTTGTGTAAAAGATCCACCAGGTGCTGTGTTATTAGGTATAAAAGTGCAACACTCCTCTCCTAACATATGGCACACTCCTCCTTCTTCTCCAGTCTAACACCTGCCTATTCTGCCACGTCATGTGACTGGTACCATCTAATTGCTCTCCTAATGTTGATAAGGTGGAGTCAGTACAGTTGATAAATCTCTGCTGATTATAATACAGATAATTAATCCGCTCCATGTTTCTATTAGGCATAATCCACCCAAATACAGACACAAGTCCTGATTTAATTTCATTCCTTGTTTTAAACTCATTTGGAATGCCTCTAGGCTGCCTTATTGCATGTAAGTAAACATTTGGCTCAGGCTCATATGCTCTCTTAACTCACCTCTCTTGGAGATACCCAATTGTACCTGGACGGTCATCACCATTGCACACCTTCTTGACCAGTCATGTGGTAGAACACCTAGCAATCCATATTTTGAACCCCATAACCACCATTTGTTTGCCAAAGGTCTGTTCTACACATTTACTGCTGTCATGACTAAAGAAGCACACGTCAAATTCCACATTCTGGTGCAGTTTCCTCCAAATCTCCCCACCGGTACCAGACCCTTCCTAGTACAGTACATAGGAATTACTTTGGATTTCTGTACAATATTCCAAAATTAAAATTTATAACCGATGAAGAATTTGAAAATATTGCTTGGATTTAGATATTTTATTAATGAGTGGAGATAGTCATGATATCAATAGGTTAGAATTATTAGAAGAAATAAAATTATTCTATCCTATTATGAATACACCGATGAATTTTGCCTAAACATATTACCAGATGTAAGCGGCTCTTATCACAATTTAGTTTCTTGCTTGTGAATATTATTAACAATTCCTGTAATGACAGCTACAGCTAAGAGAAGTTTATCGAAGCTGAAAATAATTAAGTATTATCTACGAGCTATCCTGGGACAGGAGAGATAGTCAAGTTTAACACAACTCTCAATAGAAAATGAGTTATGTGAATCCATTGGATCAGAAGATATAATAAATGATTTTGCAGAAAAGAAAGCTCGAAAAATTTCAAATAATGTTTAAAAACTTAATTTGTTGTATTTCAGTTTTGTAGTATCTCTTCTTGCATTGTATTTCTCATATTGTAATTTTTTCGTAATGATAAAATAAAGTTCTTAATGAAATTTTAAGTGTGTCGTTTTCTTAATTCTTATTTAATATAGCATGTACAATTCATTTTATTATTCATATTTTTTTGTAATATCTCCCTCAAGTCAGATGCCAATTCCTTTTAAAATTAAATTAGAGGCCCCATATTAGGTCTTGCTAACGGCGGTCCTGCTCGTATTTAATTATACCTGACCACTTCTTATTTATTTCGGGCACTGTTTGACTTTCGGAACTTGAACTTTCGACTTTCTCCGCCACTCTGTCCCTCGATTAACTTCCTTTTGTTTTTCATATCTCTGTTTAAACCAACACAGTGTACGTTTTTATTTCCTCCACTTGGTATTCGCTGAAATTCTTCAATTGTCCCCTGTGCTTTTGCTATTGTTTTTTCACTCAACGGGCTATTAATATTGATTTGCATATTCAAAGCGGGTTAATTCTGAGAGGAGTCGGTGTGATGCGGCAGGCGCGTGCACGTACTGTACGTTGCATTTCGCGCTGATTGATTTATGGAGCGGAAGAATGTGGACGTTGGGATTCGCACAGATTTATGTATCTGGATTGTTTTTTCTTCTTTTTTTTGTACGCACATTTCTGTTTTTTGTCCTTACGTCACGTTTGAGTGTGAATTCTACACACGGCGTTTTACTTGAGGCCCCAGGTGAGGACATGAAGTGTCACAGATACTAGTCAGGACCATCAAATCAATAGGAATACACACTCGCCTGTAAAAACTCCTCACCATTCAGAGGTTCAGAGGACTGCAGGAGGAGTATCGGAGCTTCAGTACTTGCCCATGAAAAGAGCAGAATGGGGACTGAGAAGATGGCATTTTGTAATGACATCAGTTCCATTTACTGTGCAGTATCTACTAGAACAGGATGGTTCAAATGTAACACAAAACTGACAAGCAGCTAAAACACTGAACCCCACTAAAGTACCACTCGGTGCCCAGCATACCCACTGGTATATGACACACCAGCTCACTGGTGTTTAAAGACGTTTTGAAGACTTAATAGCTCTCTCGTTATGGTTTGGTTGTTCTTGTTCACCACAGTCCTTGCAGTCAGAGACATCCGGTGAGGTGTTCAGCTGGAGTGCCCAACAAGAATGAGCAAACCAGAATTTTCTGAGTCGTTTTAAAGGCTTTAACCATCATGTGCCCATGGACTTCTACATATTTGTGTCCAAGCACAACCTTTCAAAGAGTTTGACTCTCCAGATCCTTCAGTTCTACATGAAGAGAGGATCTGCAGGGTTGCAGAGGTCAACATTAGGGGTCTTTTCACAGGGGCTGCCTTAGAAGAAGCCATCAGCTGTTTGCTGAGGTGGCCTGTTGGTCTCTTTACATGAGTATACATCAGGGGTGTCAGATTCTGATTTAGAATCACAGAAGTACAGCAGCAGCAGCATCATCCTTAACAGAGAGTTCTAGAATGGCAGAGACCCACCAAATCCCCCAGGGCACTGGAAGGCAGACAACATAGCAGTGGTCAGACATGCCTGGCACTGTGAGGGATGTGAAGATTTCAGTTTTGCTCTTTTGGATTTGTAGTGTGATGTGACAGTCACCTCATTGTCACTTTGCTGCACAGCCCGTCTCCAGATCAGTAATAGCGTGAAGGTCACATGACACTGTTAGCCCCAAAGCTGGCGCAGTGGTAGTGCTGCTGCTTTGCAGTAAGGAGACTGTGGAAGAATGTGGGTTCGCTTCCCAGTTCCCCCCTGTGTGGATAGCACTTTGAGTACTGAGAAAAGCGCTATATAAATATAATGAATGAATTATTATGAGCTTGTGACACAGTGACAATTCAACATGACAGAGCAGGTCTCACTGCCTCACCTCAGTTCATGTCAGCATTCATGAATACACCATTAGAAGGATGCTGCACTAAAATGGTAACTGGGGAGAGTTGCAAGACAAACATCACTGCTGAACAACAGAAACATGAAGGCTCATCTAACGTTTACCAAAAGACACCTTGTTTAAACCCCAAAACATTTGGGATAATGTTGTGTGGACTGATAAGTCAAAAGTGGGTCTTTATGGAAGACACAGGTCAAGTTCCATCTCGAGTGAAGCTGTCACAGCTTTCCACAGTGAGAACATCACACCCACAGTTAATCATGGCGGTAGTGTGTGATTTGCTTTGCTGTTTCAAGGCCTGGAAGACCTGCCAAAATGGAGGGAAGCTTCAATTCAGCTCTCTTGATAGAAGGTACTGATAGCGAATGTCTGGTCATCAGTCTGTAATCTGAAACTGAGTGATGCGGCAGAATAAGAAGACCAAGTCCACCTCTGAATAGCTGAAAAAACACAAAATAAAGGCTTTGACTCCACTGAGATGTTGCAGTGGGACCTTGAATAGGCAGTTCATAGTCAATAACAATACAGTTTGGCTGAATTACATTTTTTTACAGAAGAGAGACCCAAAATTTCTCCACATGGATGCCAGAGACTGACCTCCTGATACCGGACCTGTGTGACTGCAGTTGATCCTGCTGAGGGTGGCACAGCCAAGTATTTTATTTGAGGGGCAATTACTTTATCACATGGGTGATATAGATGTTAGTGTACTTTCTACGTTCGATAAATTAAAAAATAATTTAAAAATGGAGTGTTGTGCTTACTCAGGTTGTCTTTGTATTCTACTAAATTTGATTGGAGATCAGAAACAAAGAAGTGCTATGAAGAAGTAAAAATGGAGGAAATCAGGAGGGGGCAAATGCTGTTTTACAGCATTGTGCTCTCACACATTTGAGAAGGTCAATGAAATGAAACGTTAAAAATGTATGGACAGAAAATGAAATATAAATGTATAAAAAACTCTGACTTCCATCCTAAGTGACCCCCTGATGAAAAGTCAGAAGGGATGAACTTCACCTTCTATAGTGAGGGGGTACAGAAGGGGCTGATTCTGTTATTTGGAGGTTTCTTATCCACTAATTGGTGGCAGAAGATGAAGCTTTTGTGTGATTTTCGTTATCTCATACTGAAGCTTTCTAATTGTCGATGTTGTCATTTGACTTTATTTGGACTCCAGTTTGTTGTTTCAATGTGAAGAAGCTTTGTGTTAGATATCGAAATGGATAAAGTGCTGAATAAAAATTGAAAAATGCATTCTGAAGTACATAAGGCCTTTCATACACCAGTCCAGAATATATTTACATGCATCAATGTAACATTAATCATATTTTTATGTTAATTTATACTATTTAAAGCTGGATCACAGAGGTTCTTTTGTGCGTTTGTGCCTGTTTATTTTAGATTTATTTCTAGTCATGTGATGTCATTTTCATTTGGTTTATGGTGTCCCATTACTTCTATATATTTATATTATACTTTTCCCTTCCACTCCTTAATCGATATTCCTTAAAGACTGCTGTCATAAAGCCCCTTGGCCCCTCACTGGCCCTACCATACTGCCATTTTTGTTAGTATTTAGATTCTCTTATATTCCGGTTTTCTGACTTATTCTTGATAAACAGCTTTTTGATGTGCTGGTTTTGTAATTATTTTGATAATCACAAATTGACACCATGAATTAGTGAAATTGTCCTTCCACAGAAGTGACACACAGGACCCTATGCCAGGGTTCCGCAAAGGAGGGTTTGGCTGTCAGCTGAGCTTCAGATTCATGAGGGACAATGCAGATTTCCTCCTTTTCATGGAGCGCTGGGCCAGCATTTTATCCTCACACGGGTTCTTGAAGAGTAAACAGAAACCAGTCTTTGTGTGATTTGTGGACTTGGAAAAGACATGTGACTGTGTCTTGTAAGGGGGGTATTTTAGGGCTTGCTTCAGGAGTAGGGAGTCCCGTGCCTGCTGTTGAGGTCTATTCAGCTCCTGTACCATGAAGAGCAAGAGCTTAGCTCACATTGGCAGCAGTAAATCAGACTCATTCCTGGTGGGTGTGGGACCCCGCCATGGCCTCCCTGTGTCACTGATTCTGTTCATCATTTTATTGGACTTATTGAAGTGCTCAATTACTTGACTACTGTATGAACATCCCTGTTCTGCTTTAGTGTGTGAGGATCACTGACTCAGAATTAATACTTCTCATAACTGATGACTAACATTATGGAACACGACTTTTTTAGCTTATATTTTTTATTACAGTTATTTTTCCTTTTACCTCTTGTTTAAAAAAAGATCAATGGGAATGAATGGCATAAAAACTTAAATGTGACATATTATTAATTCTTGTCATGTTTTTTCCGAGGCTTTGAAAAACATCTTGCATCACCCCAGTCCCAAAGGTATCACGTCCTGGTGAGCTGAATGACTTCAGACCAGTCGCCCTGATGTCACATGTGATGAAGACCATGGAGCGGCTGCTGCCTCACCACCTTAGGCCACAGATCCGCCATGCCCTCAATCCTCTGCAGTTTGCATACCAGGAGAAGGTGGGAGCGGAGGTTGCCATCATCTATATGCTACACCGATCCCTCTCCCACTTGGACAGAGGCACTGGTGCTGTAAGAATTATGTTTCTGGACTTCTCTAGCACCTTCAACACCAACCAACCACTGCTCCTTAGGGACAAGCTGACAGAGATGGGAGTAGATTCATACCTGGTGGCACGGATCGTAGACAATCTTAAAGACAGACCTCAGTATGTGCGTCTCAGGAACTGCAGGTCTGACATTGTGGTCAGCAACACAGGAGTGCTGCAGGGGACTGTACTTTCTCTGGTCCTGTTCAGCCTATATACATCAGACTTCCAATACAACTCAGAGTCCTGCCACGTGCAAAATTTCACTGATGACACTGCTATCGTGGGCTGCATCAGGAGTGGGCAGGAGGAGGAGTACAGGAACCTAATCAAGGACTTTGTTAAATGGTGTGACTCAAACCACCTACAACTGAACACCAGCAAAACCAAAGAGCTAGTGGTGGGTTTTAGGAGGCCTAGGCCCATCATGGACCCCGTGATTATGAGAATGCAGACCTATAAATACCTGGGAGTGCAGCTGGATGATAAATTGGACTTCACTGCCAATACTGATGCTCTGTGCAAGAGAGGACAGAGCCGACTATACTTCCTTAGAAGGCTGGCGTCTTTCAACATCTGCAGTAAGATGTTGCAGATGTTCTATCAGACGGTTGTGGCGAGCAGCTCTTCTACGTGGTGGTGTGCTGGGGAAGCAGCATAAAGAAAAGGGACGCCTCACACCTGGACAAACTGGTGAGGAAGGCAGGCACTATGCTACTGTTCAATTCCACCCGGGGGGTAAACGTTAACATTATACAATGTTATTGACTGTTATACCTGCCTTGCACTCTCCACCTTGCATTTTTTAATTTGCACTGCTTTATTTTATTGTTCTTTAATTAACATTGTTTTTATAAGTATGCTGCTGCTGGAGTATGTGTATCTATCTATCTATCTATCTATCTATCTATCTATCTATCTATCTATCTATCTATCTATCTATCTATCTATCTATCTATCATTTTTCAAATGGCACTATAGCTTTTACTATTTTGCACTGAACATATAAGTTTAATTTAAATAACAGTGTATGGACACAGACAAAAATGGTGACAATGCATGACATATTTAAATGTTGTTTATTATTAATCTTTGTGTATTCAATGGATAGAGGTTGTGTTTCTCATCGAATCAGAGTTTCATGAATTCTCTTCTTCATGCTGGTAAGTAAAGTGTTAACAGGTGACAGTTGCCTTAGTTACCAAGCACAACTTGCCATAATACTCTAAGAAATTCCCACAAAATAGGTAGGAACAAAAAAAAGAAAAACCTAAAGTGAGTAAAATCCAACAATCATAAACTAAAGACAGGACTTCCTCATATGAGCAGGTGGAAACAGGGAACCACAAGGATCAAAATGTGAAGCACAGTCCACAGGATAGGACAAAGCTCAGTGTTGGAGCAGCTCTTTCACCTGCAACTTCCTCTTAAATACCCCTGGGGGTGGAGCTCCTGCTACAGTGTCACATGACCAAGACCCCCCTTGGCTCCACATGAAACAAACAAGGAACACACAAGAAAATGAACCAAATACAATAAACACAAGATTAAGGAACAAAAATATTCATCAACAACAATAAAATCAATACCATGTACAAAACAATAAAAAACAAAAGAAAGATTAAAGACAAAGTAAACACATTTAAGGCAAAATGAAACATCACACATGACTTCAGTCTTAAAAGCATTTCATCTTAATGTGGTGTCCTCGAGGACTAAAATTTACTATTTAATGTCCGTCTTTTTTAGTTACTCTACATCTCAGGGGCCGGATGTGGAGGCAGGGAGGTCAGGCTTAAGCAGTCGTCCACGGGCACACATATCACACACGGGCACACACAAAAGCCAGAATGCCAACAGTTGGACTCGTCATGGAAAGAACCACTCATCTGCCTAAATATTTGATTTCACTGCTGGATACTTAGGGTAACATATTCACACAAAATCAACATATTATTTATTACACACCTCATATTCTTCAAAATAAAAAAAGAATACTTATACAATTTTATCAATAAATGCATCATCAATAAAGCATCATAATATCATAAGTCAAGTCAAGTGGCTTTATTGTGATCCCATCCTTACACCACATTGCAGCAAACAGTGGCATGAAATAACGTTTAACAGGGCCAACATATACAGAACATATTAAACATGACCAGAGGTATTTACAAATTAGAAGTTATTAAATGATTTAACAAATGTCACTTGTAGTAATAATTTTTTCAACTTTTAAACTTAATTAATTAAGGAATTCAAATAAAATTAGGCCAAAAAGTTAAGCACATTTACACCATTTGACTTTTAAAAATACCTAACCATTAATAACCATAAATATAATAAATGTTCCTTTACTATATGGGATTTTAAATAACCTAAAAAAATTCTGTAGAAACTTTGTCAAACAGAACGCACCACCTTCTATGCCGGAAAAAATATTGCTCTGTTTCGAGGACTTAGACAACATTTCTGTAATATATAAAAACATTTGACAGTCTCTCTCTTTCAAAGATCCCAGAGAACACTGGGAAAAGGATCTCTCACTCAACATCTCAGAAAAAGAGTGGAAGGTAGCAATGCAGAGAATTCACTCGAGCTCCATATGCTCAAAGCATACAATTATTCAACTCAAAATTATATATCAAGCACATCTGTCCCATTTAAAATTGTCCAAAATGTTTCCAGGGTGAGATCCAACCTGCGAACGCTGCAATCAAGTTCCAACCTCACTGGGTCACATGTTTTGGGCCTGCACCAAATTGACATCATTCTGGACCAAAATCTTTAAATGCCATTTCAGACATCCTTGGTGTCACACTCCCTCCTAATCCACTAACAGCTGTGTTTGGTGGGCAAACAGAAGGGCTTAAAGTGGAGAAGGACAAACAAACTGTGATTGCCTTTACTACTGTGAATGCTAATGTCGAAAAAACAATGGGATAAACACCAATTTAAAATAAAAAGTAATTTCTTTAATATTTATCCTTGGTGAATTGAGGAAAATGGCGAGACTTAAGCCCCAAACCCCCCGAGCTCAGAGCAACTGATTTTGGTTCAAGCATCCATCCATTTTCTAACCCGCTGAATCCTAATACAGGGTCACGGGGGTCTGCTGGAGCCAATCCCAGCCAACACAGGGCACAAGGCAGGAACCAATCCTGGGCAGGGTGCCAACCAACCGCAGGACACACACAAACGGGCCAATTTAGAATCGCCAATCCACCTAACCTGCATGTCTTTGGATTGTGGGAGGAAACCCACGCAGACATGGGGAGAACATGCAAACTCCACGCAGGGAGGACCCGGGAAGCGAACCCGGGTCTCCTAACTGCGAGGCAGCAGCACTACCACTGCGCCACCGTGCCGCCCTGGTTCAAGCATTCTGCCCTAAAAGAAAAAAATTTCTCTCTTTTATCACCTAGCTTGTTTATTAGCCAAAGAGAGAACAAAAAAAAAAAAAAAAACAGTTCATTTTGAGGTCATACATAGATTATGGGCTACATCTTCAATTTATGACATACAGGAGTAGAGCAAAAACAAGAACTGCCAGGCACTCGCATTTTCTAAGGAATGTGCCCTTCTCACTAGACACACACAAACCCAATTTAAGCAGTTTTCTCATTCCCCATTTCATTAGTTACAAAGAGATTTCATGCTTATAGCTTTAATATCTTCATTAGATTATATTTGTTTGATTAGATTAATAATCCTTATTTATTAATTCATAAATTACATTTTTGTCTTATATTTTTAAGCAAGAGTGAAGAAAACGATCACATTGATTTATAATATCACAGGGTGTTCTGTTAGTATCAAGAGGTCAGCATTTTCACATAAAAGAATGTAAGCCAGTCTCATATTCTGTGCATAAACTTAATTCCTTCCTACCTAAATGAAGATCACATCATATAGAACTGCGTTTCTCAACCTTTAAGTATTTGCGACCTGAGTTTTCATAGCAGTTTTAATCGTGCCCCCCCCCAACATTTTTTTTAAATGTAGATGCATATTTTATTATATCTACTTAACTTTTATCGACATTTACCTAACTCTATATTTATTGTTCTAGTATCAGAATGTAGTTTAAGTTAATTTGTTTTGGTTTCAACAGATGTTTTTTTCATATTTTTGATTCTTGTTTTCTTTTTTTCACATCTTCGCGCCCTCCTTTTTGTTACTTTGCGCCGCCCTAGGGGGGCCCGCCCCACAGGTTGAGAACCACTGATATAGAAGTAAAAATCATATAGCTCTCTGCAGCATGATTAATACAAAATACAGTCATTGGTATTTTGTGAGTTAAATACTTAGAATCATCTGCGGTGAGCTGTTGCCCTGCCTGGGGTCTGCTTCCTGCCTTGCACCTTGTGTTGGCTGGGATTGGCTTCAGCAGACCCCCTTAACCCTGTAGTAAAGATACAGCGGGTTGGATAATGGATGGATGGATGGATGGATGGATACTGATAATCATTACAGTTAATAATGTTTTTTCTGCTTTCTCACTACACTATTGGCACGCAACTATTGCTCAACTGGAGGAATCCTAACTCTCCTCTTTTAAGTCAGTGGGTAACTGATGTTATATACTAATTGAAATTGCAAAAAATAAAATTGTCACTTAGATGATCTGTGCAGAACTTTTTCAAAACCTGGCAGGATCTAATCAATGACATTTTACTGTAGAATAAGCTTTTAAAGCACTGAGGAAGAAGATTCTCTCCCCTTTTTTCTTCTCCATTTATCTTTATTCACTTATTAATTTATCTATTTGCTTATTTCTACTAGCTTTAAGTTTTACTCTGCTAGCTTAGCTCTCTTTCTCAGGGGTGGGGGTTGATTTGTTTTCCATTTTATTTTTGTAAAAATTGATTTATCTGTATGGAATGTTGTGTGATTTCAATAAAATAATAATAAAAAAAAACTTTATCTACAACTCCAATCTTCATCAAGCCTCCATTCCCCTCCACTTCCCAGTAACAGTGAGCTCCAGTCAGAGCCTTTCTGCACAGAACTTGAGGCCAATTCTGTCAGGATGATCAGGATTTTCGGTCACTGTCCTCTTAAGTGTCACCTTCTCGTTCCCTTCAGACAGACAGAGCTCACTGTGTGCCATGTCGATGTCCAGTGTGAGTGGACAGAAGTCTGAAAGGAGAGAAAACAAAATGAATGAGGAAATCTTTGAGTATGTAATGGGACTGAGGGCGGGGCACAACACAGATAATTAACAAGAACCAATCAGGAGACTTCTTCTTCTTCCTCTTTCAGCAGCTCCCATTAGGGGTCACCACAGCGGATCATCTTCTTCCATATCTTTCTGTCCTCATCATCTTACTCCTTCACCCCCATCACCTGCATGTCCTCTCTCACCTCATTCATAAACCTCCGACTGATGATTTCTTTTTTTATTTTTTTGTATCTTTCTTTTAGAAGTGGGATCTTCTACCATGGAGCACCCTTTCATTCAAACAGCAACAGATGGTGTGACTTGAATGAAAGTTTTTTCTTTTTTAACATTCAGTGCCTTCACAAACTCTTCAGACTTCTGTTTTTACATTTTTTTTATGTTACAGACTTGTAGTAAAATCACTTTGAATTTTTTTTATTTGTCATCAAACAACACTCAACATCCCAGAATGAGAAACAGATTTTTAGACATTTTTTGGCAATTTTATTAAAAATATAAAACCAAGTATCCCATTGATACAAGGATTCAGACCCTTTGGTGTGACACCTGACATTTGGCTCAGGTGCGTTGCATTCTATCAGTCATCACTGAGATGTTTCTACACCTTGTTTGGAGTCCACCTGTGGTTTAGTTAATTGACTGGACATAATTAGTAAAGGCTCACGCCTATCTATAGATAACATGGCCCCCTCAAAGACAGTGTGCTGTTATCCCAACAACAAGCCATGGAGCACAAAGGAAATTAAAGCCCTGCTGAAACATATTATGAGATATCATCTACTCTTGAATTCTGCTCTGTACTTGTAATATTTCTATTGTACTGAGGATCATATTGTATTGAGGATCACTTGTGTTCTGTTTTGTGTGTTGTGTTGTATTGACCCCCATTTTTTGAGACCCACTCCCCACCCAACCTACCAGAAGAGGAGTCTCCCTTTGGACTGCCTTTCCTAAGGTTTCTTCCATTTCTTTCCCTAACAGGGTTTTTTGTGAATTTTTCCTTGTCTTCTTAGAGAGTCAAGGCTGGGGGGCTGTCAGAAGTCAGGGCCTGTTAAAACCCATTGCGGCCCTCCTTGTGTGATTTTGGGTTATAAAAATAAATTGTTTTGTATCGTAATATGAAGAAGAGAGCCTTCAGGTTTGTTGCTTGTGATGAAATCAAGCAGGTGCAGTCAGAATCGAAGAAGCAGCTCCATGAGGGAAACAACCACTACAGAGACAAACCTGAGCACAAGTTACAACAAAACAACATGAAGGAAGTGTGGAACTGGGATGAGGATTCATTCTTGTCAGTCCAGCCCTCCCCCAACATTGCTAGCCTTTGAGTACAAGTTGCTTCTGGAATCCTAACTTCCATATGCACCCTGTATGACCTTCACCTAGAGGGGTATCACACCCATGGTCTCACGCCCCCTTCCAGTTCCTGGACTGCTGATCAAGTGAGGAGAGAACTGGAAAACCTCTGCATGAACAAGGCTGTAGGACCAAATGGAATGAGCTCAGGGTGCCAAAAACACGTGCCAGCCAGCTCTGCGGGTCCTTAAGCTCCAGTTTTCCCTTTCCCTGAGTTTGCGGCAGGTTCCCCAGCAGTGGAAGACATCATGTGTGGTCCCAGAGCCAAAGAATGTCAGACCATTTGCTGTAAACAGCAAACTGGACAGGTCTGACAGAACAGAGTTGAATGTCCGAAGCAGATTGTACTCCATAAGGAGACTCTGGTCTTTGGATGTGTGCAGCAAGTTGTTGGAAATGTTCTATCAATCAGTAGTAGCCAGTTGTTCTATGCCGTAGTCAATGCCTGAACAAATTCATCAGGAAAAGCTGCCCCATCACAGGACTAACCCTGTGGAAACTATTATGGAAAAGAGGATGGTGGAAAAACCTGAATGCCAGAGTGAAAACTCCCCTCCAGGTCTCAGAGCTCTTTTAGCCACAGGTTCGTAACACCACAGTGTGCTAAGAAGAACCGCTGGGCGTCTTTTCTGACCACCAAACCCCCAAATCAGGCAATTCAAAGCTTTCTTCCGACATCCCAAACTAAATGCTGATAGTAGTTCAGTTAATTTCGCAGTTTCTGCACAATAAACATTATTGATGATTGACTGATTGTTTGTAATACTTGTTCAATGAGTCTTTATCTTTGTTTTTGTTCCTGCTGCTTTATGTATCTAAAATTTTCTCTTGGGATTAATTAAGTTCATCTAATCGACCACCCTTGTCCGCCAATTTTATTATTATTTCAAATTTTGTTTCAAGTTCTCTCTCCATGATGGACAAGTTCTCTCTTTTATTCCATAAATGGTTTGAAGTATTTCCTATCTTAGTTCTTATTCTTTTTGATTACTTTGCTCACTCTTGGTTTAATCTAATGCCCCAGTGGTTCTCAATTTGACCTGAGAGTAAAAGGATGTAGTAAGTTACGGCATTAAAAAAAGCCATCATGCCATCATTTTCAATTTGCTGTGATATAGTTGGGCATACGTATGAAACGTTTCCTCTCCATATCGATGTGTTGGGCTTGAGATAAAATGTAAGACCTCCAAGATAGCAGTAGACATTCATCTGTAGTAAAGTTAATATACTTGGACAGATCCATCACATTGTGTAGGATTTTTATTTTATCTTCCTTTTCCCTAACATGAGTCTTAGGGTCTCTTATTTTAAATATTCTAGCCAGCATTTACAAATTCATCAGACTGTTGTGGGGGTCCGGTGTATTTTATCCTGTTCTACAGTTTAAGGTATTTTTGGACTGTATGAGACATTATCCTCCAGTAAACTGTTTCTGTATTGTAAAGCCTCTTTCACATTGAAGGACAATTAATCTGAATAGACAAAAGTTCATTTGTGCCACAGGACATCTTTTAGATGCCCAGATTCATTTCTGCAATTGTTTTCTTAGGGTCTCAACCCTCGCTACTCACATGTCGTTTATCTCCACAGGAAACAGTAGAATTTGAGTATATCTATCAGGTTGTACTCTTCTTAAAGTTTTCAGTTAAACAACAGATTCTTGCTCTCTCTTTGGACAAGTGGATTATAAAAGTTTCCAATTCTATTTAAGTTGGAATTGCCCAATATTGTAATTGGCACAAGTACTGTTAAGGACCAATTTAACCTTTGGACTGTTTTAAAGAGAATTCTTGGGCAAAAGATAAATTTTACTACTGTTATCAATACCTGTGGTGTCTGAACACAGAACCCCAGAATGCAAATGTTCATTTTGTGATTGGTCTGAAAAGTAGGATGGGAACTTTGCTTTTTTTTTTTTTATGTACAATGCTTATCGCGGAGTAGAAATAACAAAATGGAAGAGTAAGCATCTCTGAGAGAGGTCTGAGAGAAATAAAAGTTTATTTTTGTTACTTAAAAGGTCTGCTGCACATGTTTTTGGCATAAAAGCCCTCAAGAACCACCACCTTCTTGGTGAGTAAGTAAATACAGAACAGTGGCGGATAGGTTTGTTTATTATCTGGTTCTAAATCATTTATGTAAATTGTTTATGAGGAAAATGAATATCCTGTTTCTGAAGTGTTTTTGATAGATTCGGTTTAGGTTGAGCATTGAAAAGTAAGTTTTAATTGTAATTGTTTAAAGGACATTTTCACCGCTCCCATAAAGAAGCTACAGATTGTGTATTTTGGAGGACCACCGGCTCACATGGGTCACTTTCATATGATCTTATTGACATTTGTGTTTGATGCTCTACTTGCAATTCTTGTTCTATTATTTTTTAACAAAATCTCAATATAACTGTCCCCTTCTTCAAATTGGTAACCCTTCTTTGGAGTACAAGTCAGAATTCTATCTTTTCTTGTCTCAGCATTTGTACCATTTCTATTATATATGAAGAATTCCAGTTCATCTTGCAGCTCTTGACCAAATCCTATATTTAATGCTTGCTCTTGTTCTTTCTTCTATTATGTAGGAGAACCTGTTTAATTCTTGTGTGTTTTTGTGGTTATACTTGTATATTAGGGAATTACCAACAAAAAAAGTAAATCGTTTAATGTCCTTTATGTTAACAGGTACATCAGATGAGCTGAAGAAACATATTCTGTTTTGGGTGGGCTGGACTTTGCTCCCTCAGCACCTCTACATGGAGGTGTCAAATAATCTCCCAGTGTCACCTGCATCTACATGTAGAGAGGCCATCAAACTCCCAGTGCATTACGCTGTACAGTGTGATGATTTCTGTAAAGACCTACAAGCAGCTGTGCCAGCCACAGAACCCGGGCTTGGTTTGGTTTGATGTTGGTCATTTGTAATCGATCATAGATTGGCCTGTCCCCTGCTGATTGATATACGTTATAATCAGAGATATACATTCCAGCGGTACAGGGAGATTCACTCAAAAGAGGCCCTGAATATTCTGTAATAACTCTTGCTAGGACAAAGCAATCTGAATGAAACGATGTGCAATGTGCTACTCAGTATATGAAGCTTTGAACAAGCCAGGATGCCCCTGCGAAGGAGCGATGAGGTAGGTGCGATGTTTAACCGCCATTTGCAACTTCTAGGTGCCTACTGCCCATACCCCTTCATTCAGTCTCACTCGACTTCTCATCAGGATGGTGGTGTGCAGTATTGGGTAGCATGTCTTCATGGTGTGTACCTATTGGGTCGCCAATTCGTTTAAGAGATGTCAGAATCAACTGGAAGATCGTGAGTTAACGGAAGGTTACTTCAAGCAAGATGGAACAACATGTGACACATCGGCAAGAAGAATGGCAGAAATGGAGCCCTTTTTTGGCAACAGGGTCATTTCAAAGGGGCTAACACCACCAGATGTCTTCCTTTGGGGTCTGCTCAAAGGAAAAGTCTATTGGAACAACTGTGGAAGATTTGAAGGAAAACATACAACGTGAAATTGCTGCTATTACCCCCACCGAGACGCTTGCTGATAAGTTCATGAACATGGAGCGCCATGTCAAAATGTGTCTGACAGAAAACAGAAACCACTTCCAGCATCGCACATCATGCAATCGAGTACACACACGTCAAGTTACAGAGCTGATTTTTTTTTGGTTCAGATTGCTTCATCCTAGCGGGAGTTACAACAAAATATTCAGGGCCTCTTTTGAGTGAATCTGGCTGTAGCTTACAAGTGACAAATATCCATCCATCCATCCATTATCCAACCCGCTATATCCTAATTACAGGGTCACGGGGGTCTGCTGGAGCCAATCCCAGCCAACACAGGGCTCAAGGCAGGAAACAAACCCCGGGCAGGGTGCCAGCCCACCACAGAGTGACAAATATGTTAATCCTATCTCTATTCAATTGAAACTTCACTTTCATAACTGTGCAATATTCCTATGTTATTACAACTTAAGTCTCAATCTCCTGTTGTGCTTATTCTTCTTAAAGGGAAACTTCAGCAAAAAAAAGGTAATTTATGTATTTGTGTATCAGTTCCTCAACCCTCACATTATATAATGCTGGCTGTCAAAGTGTTTTATTCTAATCCCTTTACATAAAATGTTAAATTTAAAGACATACTGTAACTCATAGCAAATTCAATGTTCTGGAATGGGGCCAAACAACAGCAAACCATACCAATGTGACTATAAAAGAACAATAAGTAAAATTATACATAATTTTCAATATTGAAATATCACATATTCAATCATATTGTTCAAAATGTGAGAAAAATTAGTACTTTAAAAAAATACTATTCGATAGTAATAGAAAGTAGGGAGCAGCAGTGGTCCATGGGACTTTGAAAGCTGACACACACCCATCACTCACTGCTCAGGGGAGCCGTTAGCCTTCATATTGGGGTCTCATGGGATCACACTGCTCCAGATTTGTTATGGCACAATTCTCATGAAGATTTGATTTACTAATATTGTTACAAAAAAAATAGTTATGGGATGTACTGAGAATATGCACCATTTAAACTATGCACGGCTACATGTTGGTGCAGTGGTAGCGCTGCTGCCTCGCAGTAAGGAGACCCGGGTTTGCTTCCCAGGGTTAGGTTAGTGTCTGTGTGGGTTTCCTCCGGGTACTCCAGTTTCCTCCCACAGTCTAAAGACATGCAGGTTAGGTACACTGGTGATCCTAAATTGTCCCGTGGGTGTGTGCCCTGCAGTGGGCTTGCACCCTGCCTGGGGTTTTATTTCTGCCTTGCACCCTGTGTTGGCTGGGATTGGCTCCAGCAGACCCCTGAGTTAGGATCTAGCAGGTTTGGACAATGACTGACTAACTAATCTACGCACTGTATAAAATTCAACAGTTTTTTGATGGTCATTTTGATATGGTGCTGTTATTGAACCTCGGCCCCCATTCATGAACATGGCTGTGGGATGCATGATTCAATTTCAAATTTTATGAAAATGGATCAGAATAACACACTTTGACACCCACCATTATGTAATATGTGGACTGAGCGACTGAAACACAAATTATGTTTTGCTGGAGTTCCCCTCAGCAGTACAGCTTTATCCTTTTTTGACTTTTCACATAAAAAGAATTGGTAAATGGGATGTAGCTTATTAAAAAACACCTGCAGGTTGGCCCTAGCCTCAATATGCCCCCCTCAATGCCTTGTCCCTTATCCGGTAAAAACAGATGGTGTCAGTTTTTGCCTTTAAAAGGTTTGACTCAGTAGCCATGTTATAGCAGTTGTAAATGCAGCATTAATAAATTCTGAAATCTCAAATGCAGTGTATCACTTTTATCACGGTGTTGAAGTGGCAGAGTAGTACTGAGAAATGTGAGGTGATCTCTTAAAGTTAACTAATTGAGGGACAGCAAATGAAATACAGCATGAGCCTCAGTACAAATGTTGAGACTATCTTGGCATTCGTTTTATTTGGTTGACTGTGTTACAGTAAGTGGCCACTGCATCTGGAAAGGGAACACTGGGGTCTGGGAGTGAATTAAGTTCATCTGCTATGAGCTCTCCTGGTAGTTGAGCCTCAGGAACCTCGAGACCCTCCTCACCACGTCCAGATGGTTCATCCCAGTCAACTCCATAATGTTCAATCACCTGCCATTTGAATTACACGGAGCATACCTACATATTGTAATTTAAACAAAATGGCTACCATAAAATAGTGTGATTTAAGCATGAGATGTAATATATATAGAGATATAATTATATATTATATACTATATAATTTAAATTTACATTTCCATTTTAGCAGAAAATACCTCCCATAATAAGGCATGCCCTGTGACAGAAGTGGTGATGTCTGCCACTGTAACCCTGCAGCTCGTCTCATCACTTAGGAGTGAAGCCTCTGGAAAGTCCAACTCTGTTACAAGTTGTGCTTGGACACATAAAACACAAAGAGACCTCCAGGCACTTGATGACTAAAGCCTTTAATGACACTCGGCACATTCTGGCCTGCTCATTGTTGTTGGGCTCTCCTGCTGAACTTTTCTGATTAAGAGGACCTGAAGACCGTCTGTGGCGAAGAGGAACAGCCAAGAAATAAAGCGAGAGCTGGTGAGCCCACCAAACAAGTCTTTAATGACAGCAGACCCCTCTCTGTCTCAGGGCCTATGCTGGGAACTGAGTGGTGGGTCAGCAGTCTTCTTTGTATTTTATGAGCTGCATGTCACTTTGTGTCACATTTGGACACACAGTTTTGTTAATTAGTGAACATATCTGAGGTTGGCAAGGCCTTCTTAACAGCGGCCATTTCTCTCTTTTGTATTTAGGTCCTGAAGTTTCAGTTTTTATCCTGCAGTCTTGTGAAAGTCTGAACAGTGAGGAGTTTGTACGCGTGAGTTTGTGATGTTATTTATTTGATCATTGTGATGAGTGTCTTTGACACTTCATGACCCCTGCTGGTGTGACCGTGTGTGTGTGTGTGTGTGTGTGTGTGTGTGTATGTATGTCACACAAGTGCTGGCATACTTTCATTTGTCTTTTCCACTTTTTCTTTTGTTCTGTGCTCTTGTTGTTTTCCACTCTTTTTTCTCTGTTTCACCCACTCTCTTATTTTTCTTTTCCTAATTCACTTTCCTCTGTTCCTAAGATACCACATTTTGCTGTAATAGGAGAAGAAAGATGAGAATGGGAGTGAGGCCATAAGGCATGATTGGTAAAAATTAGAAAAAATAAATAAAGCAAGAAAAAAGGAAATACTGAGAGAAGAAAAGAGTATGAAATTAACAAAAAGTTCAGGGGGAATTATGAATCTCCTGAGCCACTAAAGGCGGCATGGTGGTACAGTGGGTAGCGCTGCTGCCTCACAGTAAGGTTTGTGTCCCAAGTCCTCCCCACGTGGAGTTTGCATGTTCTCCCTGTGTCTGCGTGGGTTTCCTCCTGGTGCTCCGGTTTCCTCCCACAGTCCAAAGACATGCAGGTTAGATGCATTGGTGATTCTAAATTGTCCCTAGTGTGTTATGTGTGTGTGTGTGTGTGTGTGCCCTGTGGTGGGCTGGCGCCCAGCCCGGGGTTTGTTTTCTCCCTTGCACCCTGCGTTGACTCGGATTTGCTCCAGCAGACCCCCTAGTTAGGGTTGGATGGATGGATGGATGGGCCACTAAGCCATTCCTGGTTGTAGAAGAGAAGCTGGTGGGCATTGACCCCCCAAACTGTATCTGTAGATGTATGACCTCTAAATATGGATATGGACACTGAAGCAGTGGCTGGGAAATCAGGTTATGATGGTGGAGTCCCCAAGTCCACGTCAAGGGCAGGAGTAGGGTAAGCAGTGTGGAGAGTGGAGTGAAGAATATTTACACGTGGCAGATTTTACATGCCTGATGCCTTCATAACTGTTGCTAGTCAGGTTTAGAAGTTTATTAGCCGGCTTTCCAAGTGTTACCCACTAGAGAACGTTTAAAGTTGTAAAGGTAGAAAGGAATTCCATAACACTGCTCATTAGAACAAAATTGTTCTTAATATCTTAAGGAAAGATTTAAATATTGTGAGGTTTCTGAACTATTTTGGACCCCCTCCCTACCAACGGGATGACATGCCAAAGTGAGATTGGAGGGCTGCTTGTCTGTCGCTGAGGCAACCTCAGGTTCGCAGCACCGCGGCACAACTACAGGCCGATCGAGATTGTGCTATAAGCGCCTGTCACTGATGAGTGATGTAAGGAACGTTATAAATTCAAGGGACAGTATATCATTGCCACTGACCTGGCTCCGATCCTGCCCATTTGCTGTGTCTGTGTATAGCAGAGTGGTAGATCCCGCAGCAATAAATAACCGTGCTGTTCCTGTTTCATGATGAATAAAGTGGGTTTAAATAAGGTACTGTGACTCGCACATCACAATATATGAACATGAATCAAATATGTAAGGCAAGCATGCTCTTTATCACACCACCATCCCACCTTGCTTGCTGTCGTTTCTCTGTCTCTGTTCTCTAACCCCAAACTGCAGTGCACCGCAATAAATAAATAATCCAAATACATAATCCACTATAAAGAGCTGTGCTTGTGGACAATAAAAACACTGATAATAAGTTCGAAAGCCCAATCTAAATCCATTCAGATATTAGCTTCTGCTCCATTTCTTCCAGCACAGCACATCTTTCTAAACCTGTCTACCCAGTTCACCCCATTGGGCCTTCTCAGCTGGCAGAGACCCTCTCTGCTCAGCTCTCTGCCCAGGCTCCTTTTATCCATCGACTGATGAACTGCAGAATGTCAATAGAGAACAGCTGAGCTAACCATAATGAGCAATCAGGTCACCTGACCACTGACACCAGCAGCAATGCCACCTCAATGTGGAGCTACCACACACACAGACACACACACCATTACAGACCCCTCACCACAAACAGCTTCTGTCTGAGTCTGCCGAGGACTACCTGGTGCTGGTCACAATACACGTCTCATAAAACTGAATTACATTACTAGACAGGCTCTGTTCCTAACTTGTGTCTCCTCAGATGTCCTCTCTTGTCTGCTCTCAGGTCTCACTTTAAATCTCCTCGTTTCTCTGACTGATTCTCTCTGTCTGTCTCTCCTCTGACAGACAATGGCCGAAGCCCAGCTGACTGGATTACAGGATGAGATCACCTGCTTGATGTGTCTGGACACCCTGAGTGACCCCGTCTCAATCCTCTGTGGTCACAGTTTCTGTCTGAAGTGCCTCACTGACTACTGGGATCAGAGCCAAGAGTGCAGCTGTCCTCAGTGCAGAAGGACCTTCACCACGAGGCCTGAACTTCACAGAAACATTGTGCTGAATGAAATCATAACAAAAATAAAAAAGCCAAGACTCAGTCCTCATCCATCTCAAAGTTATGCCAGCCCTGGAGATGTGGAGTGTGACACCTGTACTGAGAAGAAGTTACGAGCAGTGAAGTCCTGTCTGACCTGCATGATTTCCTTCTGTCAGACTCACCTGCAGCCCCACTTTGAAATAGCAGCCTGGAAGGAGCACAAGCTGACTGATCCAGTTAGAAATCTGAAGGAGGAGATCTGTGCAGAACATCTCAAGAGTCTGGAGATATTCTGTAAAACTGACGAGACCTGCATCTGTGTGATGTGTGTGGTGAATGAACACAGTGGGCATCAAATAGTGGAGCTGGAGACAGAAAGAGAGGAAAAACAGGTGAGTGGGGTTTAGTGTTTAATGAAAACAAAGGAAATAACAAGAGTTAAGAAATTTCTAAAAGTAGTTTGATTAGAGACATCCAGGTGTCCATTTGAGGAGTTTATATGTTCTTGTCTATGATGGTAGGGAGCTGGAGTCTATCCTGGTGAGACAGGGCACAAGACATGACGTGTCTGTTCATCATTAAAGTTTTTACCCAGGAACACTTTGGAAAGTCAGAGTTGAGAGAAATGTGTGCATGATGTACAGTTCAGAGATTTACGTATAACTCTGGATATGGTGGACACCTGATAGATAGAGAGAACAGCAATATATAACTAACATATATGAAAGAGACAGACAGACAGACACTATATAATAGATGGTAAGTAGGTAGGTAGGTAAGTGGGTAGCACTTAACATGTTCTAATGGGAAATTTAGCATTTAGACAAACTCCAAAAACAAATTGAAATCTAACATAAGAGAAATAAGCCACAGAAACAGACACAAGAATTACAAGAAATAGCTAATGATGAGAGAGCAGACTCAGTAAGGCACTATAAATGTTTATCACTGCTGGTAGGTTGGTTGGTATAAAGGAGCCTCTTGACACCCTTCAGCTGACATGTCACAGTTCAGCATTGTTCATAATGGCACTCAGTTTTATCTTCATTCTCTCCACCTCTACTTGCTCCAGGGGCTCCAGAGTGTGCCCCATATCTAAGCCTGCCTGCTTAATCAGTTTGTTCATTCGGTGGGCCTCTCTTGAAGTGATGTTACCACTAAGCATACCAGACTGGCCATCTCAGAGTCACAGAACATATAAAGGATGTCATTTCCATTATTAAAGGAACACAATATACTAAGGAAGGAGAAGACTGTTCTCTTCTATAATTCTTCTGTGTTCCGAGACCAGTCCAACCTGTCATTGATATGAACCCCCAAGTACTTGTAGGAGTGGACCACCTCTACATCCACTCCTTGAATAGTGATCAGTTATAGAGGCCCATATTGGGTGATAATCAATCATCAGTTGCTTGGCCTTGCTGATGTTAATGTGCAGACAATACCTTTTGCACCAAGAAACAAAGTTCTCCCCCTGACTCCTCTCCTCTGTCTCAGCCCCTTTATCAGTACACCCTGTCAGTGTAGAATCATCTGAGAATTTCTGCAAGTGACATGACCTGCTGTTTTATTTATAATCAAAGTTGTACATAGTGAAGAGCAAAGCAGACAGGTCTGTTCCTTGTGGTGCTCCAGTGTTGCCCACACAACTCAGTCCTTAAGTCTCACAAACTGTGGTCTGCTCAACAGATAGCCCATCATCCAGGACACCATAGGTTCATCCACCTGGATGGTACTGAAGGCACTGGAGAAATCAAAACACTTACCTGTAATCCTCCTGCCTGGTGAAGATAAGCCTTGTAAGGCAGATTGATATCATCGACTTCAATCTTTGTCCATTAGACAGACTGCTGTATGGGTTCAGGTGGTCTCCCACATTCATATAGTCCAGGACCTGCCATTGAAAAAGATTTGATGATGTAAAACATAAGTGCCAATGGTCTGTAGTCATTAGGTGCAGATTTTCTGAAGTCTTGTGGACAAACCAAACAGGTCTAAGAGTCTGTCTTTGTGTCTCATTGTGGGTTGTGTCCAGCCATGTTGAATTTCCAGTTGTTTATACACGTCAGTACTCCAGCTACTTATTAAATGTAATATTTGGTTGAATGTTTTGGATTTGGGGTTTTGTTTGGTATATAGCCCTTTAGTCAGCATGTTCTTCTTTGTTATTTTTAGTATGTAACTCTATTTTTGATATTGTGGTATTGACTCTGTATCTTCATTGTCTTATTTATTTGATTTTGTTTGGAGTTTTCTTCTTGTACTGTATGTTCCTCTTCTGCTCTCCTGCTCATTCGCTATTTTAAATTTGAGCTTCATGTTAAACTTTCTTAACTCCACAGCCTTGCCAGGACTGGCATGTGGCACAGACAGTCCCTCTGATAAGCCCACCTTGTCTGTCTAATCTTAGCTTCTCACTCTTTACATTGTTCTTGCACCGCTGTGTGTCAATGCACCCTCTTGTAGCCCACTGACACATGGGGTCCAGCTGCTGTAGAATGGCGTTTTTTATTTATGATATTGCCTACTGCTGTACTGAGCTCTCTTCCACATCTGTAGCATGCTCTCTTATCACTTCTTCATGACCAGTTTGTATACCACTGACTGATTTGAACCCTTGGTTATAGTCCCCTGGCTCATCTTGCAGGCCCTGCTCATCTTTACTGATGGTGTCAGTCACCTGTGCAGTCACTTTGGCCATCGCTATTAATTGAGGCTTAATGTGGTCCTCTCTCACAACCTAATGCAGCCCACCATGGAGTAATTTGTTTCCTCATCTTCATAACTGAAAGAGTATGTTGAGTTACTTAACTTTCTGTTGTTTTCTTATTTCTTGAATTAAGTTTTAAAAGGTGTTCATTTTTTTCTCTTGGCTTCAGTTATAACGTGTTCTTCTTTTTTATATTTTCACTGGTTGCTCATTTGATTTTCTGTCAGGTTTATCTGAGGTCTTCAGACAGTAAGTGAATTCTGATAAGACCCCCATGTGTCCTCTTGTGTGTCCAAACAGAAACAGCTGGAGGCAACACTGAGTGAAATCAGGAGGAGAATTGAAGAGAAAGAGAAGACACTGAAGGAGATGAGGAGGGCGATGGAGCAGATGAAGGTGAGTAGAATTAAGAAGACACTTCATATCAAAGAGAGGAGAAATAAATTAAAAATAGAAGAGCCGGCAGAGCTTCACTAGTAAAGACATGTAGGGACAGGAAAATGCGTTTTCCATGTTTTATTTGTGGTTCAGACAGTATGACCCCAATGTCCTTTGCATTTTCAGCCACACTTTTATTTTCATCCCCTAACATCAACTCAATCTGCAGGTTGGCACTGATGTTCTATATTTTCTCAGTGGGCACAATGTTCCTTTCTGGACTTTTCTTGTTCATTTTTGAGTCCCAACTTTGTTTTACTCCATATCTTTAGGTGTTCCAGTGGTTGAGTGAGTGCAGTTTTGATAGTTGTGATTGCTTTTCTTTAGGCATCGTGAGGGTTCTGAGCTCTTTTGAGACCCTCTCCAATGGAGCTGCACAGCGAAATGTGACTTGACACGTCTGTCAAGGGCTGCTTGTCCAATGCCGAAGCAACCACAGGTTCACAACGCCACTCAAGCAATTACAAGTTCACAGCCTCCCTGCTTAATGAATCTGTCACCTGATGGGTGATGCAGAGAACATTATAACCTGGCCCCATCCCTGCTTGTTTGCTGTATCCCTGTGTAAGGAAGTGGTAGCTCCTGTTTGAATAAATTACCTTGCTGTTCTTTTTTGTATTAGAATAAAGCTGGTTTTCTTGAAGCCCTTAGACTAGGCCTCTTCTTTACAGTACAAGACAGTGGCTCATGTGTCATATAGTACCAGAAATGGGGTCTTACACCAATGGATCCCCAAGAGACACACGATATCCCACTACCAGCAGAGTAAGATGAGGCTCCAGCTGGCCCTCCTGCCTTTGCTCATCCCAGGGGTGTGCTGGTGAAGATGGCTCCTGCAGATGACCCTGAAAGTTACCTACTATATTTTGCTTCAAACGCATGGCAACACTGATGCACTGGGACAGGGGAAGCTGGGCAGCTATCTTAGCCCAGTTTTTGATCAGAGAGGCAATACAGGTTATGTGAGATTTACCTTCTGACAGGTTTAATGATTATGATTTTGTGAAGCAACAGGTCCTCCTCCTTATAGCCATGAACCCTGTGGCCAAGGGATGCCAGTTTTATCTGAGGCGTATTGACCTGGACTGCCCTATATGAACACAGATCCAGAATTAGGTTTACCTGACTCAAAGCTAGTTGTGCAGAGACAGGTTCGAGTGCATTGCGGAGAAGCTCACTATTGACACAATCCTGCCAGGGGTAAATGATATTTGTGATGAGTTGCTCCAGAATGACGTCCATTTGCTACTAGACCTAACTCGCAGACTGGAGGGCGCATATAGTTGTGCTTGAAAGCTTGTGAACCCTTTAGAATTTTCTATATTTCTGCACAAATATGACCTAAATCATCATCAGATTTTCACTCAAGTCCTAAAAGTAGATAAAGAGAAACCAGTTAAACAAATGAGACAAAAATATTATACTTGGTCATTTATTTATTAAGGAAAGTGATAGAATATTACATATTTGTGAGTGGCAAAAGTAAGTGAACCTTTGCTTTCAGTATCTGGTGTGACAGCAATAACTGCAATTAAACATTTCCGGTAACTTTTGATCATTCCTGTACACCAGCTTGGAGGAATTTTAGCCCATTCCTCCATACAGAACAGCTTCAACTCTGAGATGTTGGTGGGTTTCCTCACATTAACTGCTCACTTCAGGTCCTTCCACAACATTTCGATTGGATTAAGGTCAGGACTTTGACTTGGTCATTCCAAAACATTAACTTTATTCTTTAGAACGACTTGTGTGCTTGTCTGTCTGCCCACATTAAACAACTGAGCTCCCAGTGGACCCTTTTCATTGAAATTTAATATATGGATTATTTAAAGGATTTGTGTATCAGAAAAGTTCAATTATTGTTAAGATATATAGGGCAAGTTTTACACATTTCTGAAATTTCAAAAACTTCCTTTTTAAAAAAAAAATCAATGATTTTTTTAAATTGCCTGTCTTAAAATAGAGGAACACCCAGTTTGACCTTAATTACGAATTTAGTCTTTCAGTTTTACTTTGAGATAGCTTATTACAACATTTAGAAGTTCATATTGTACATGTCCAGTAGACACTACTGATGACAGAAACCCCCAGTGCAATTTATTGAAACACTAGCAGAGCTGAAAATCAATATACTGTAGATTTTATCTATTCATTAAGTACTACTTCGAAAAAATATATTTAAGAAATGTGTGTTTAGGGTTGTTGTCTTGCTGCATGACCCACCTTCTCTTGAGATTCAGTTCATGGACAGATGTCCTGACATTTTCCTTTAGAATTCTCTGATATAATTCAGAATTCATTGTTCCATCACTGAAGGCAAGCCATCCTGGCCCAGATGCAGCAAAACAGGCCAAAACCATGATACTACCACCACCATGTTTCACTGATGGGATAAGGTTCTTATGCTGGAATGCAGTGTTTTCCTTTCTCCAAACATAACACTTTTCATTTAAACCAAAAAGTTCTATTTTGGTCTCATCCATCCACAAAACATTCTTCCAATAGCCTTCTGGTTTGTCCACGTGATCTTTAGCAAACTGCAGACGAGCAGCAATGTTTTTTTTGGAGAGCAGTGGCTTTCTCCTTGCAACCCTGCCATGCACACCATTGTTGTTCAGTGTTCTCCTGATGGTGGACACATGAAAATGAACATTAGCCAATGTGAGAGAGGCCTTCAGTTGCTTAGAAGTTACCCTGGGGTCCTTTGTGACCTCGCCGACTATTACACACCTTGCTCTTGGAGTGATCTTTGTTGGTCGACCACACCTGGGGAGGGTAACAATGGTCTTGAATTTCCTCCATTTGTACACAATCTGTCTAACTGTGGATTGGTGGAGTCCAAACTCTTTAGAGATGGTTTTGTAACCTTTTCCAGCCCGATGAGCATCAACAACTCTTTTTCTGAGGTCTTCAGAAATCTCCTTTGTTTGTGCCATGATACACTTCCACAAACGTGTTGTATAGAGCAGACTTTGATAGATCCTTGTTCTTTAAATAACACAAGGTACCCACTCACACCTGATTGTCATCCCTTTGATTGGAAACCCCTGACTCGAATTTCATCTTCAAACTAACTGCTAATCCTAGAGGTTCACATACTTTTGCCACTCACAAATATGTAATATCCGATCATTTTCCTCAATAAATAAATGACTAAGTATAATATTTTTGTCTCATTTGTTTAACTGGTTTCTCTTTATCTACTTTTAGGACTGAAAATCTGAATATGTTTTAGGTCATTTTTATGCAGAAATATAGAAAATTCTAAAGGGTTCACAAACTTTCAAGCATAACTGTAAGCCACCTGGAAGCAGAGGGGCTACCCAAACTTGGCCCCAACTTCGACACAACCCTATACTACCGGTGGAAGAAGAAGAAATCACGGGAACTCTACAGTGGGGTCCAAGCATACGTGCTTTCACTGTGATCAACCAGGACATCTGGCTCGGGAATGCCGACTCCAACCTGCAAAACTATGGACATCGGTCTGGCCCAGGTATGTGGCTCACATGATTCCCCCAAGATGTTAGAGAGAGACAAGTTTAAGGTCTTTTTTAAGTTGGCCAGATGTGAAATCCCAGCACTGTAGACCTCTGGTAGCAACCTCTGTGTAGTCCATTGAGACATGATCCAGCAGATGTCTTACAAGACCACAGACCGGGTGAATATCTGCTGTGTCCATGGGAACATTAAAACTGTATAAGACTATTTTACTCCCTCTGAAATTTTAAAGGGAAAAACTTTAAAGTTTGAACTGCTATTTCAGAGGCTTCACCCTGGCCTCTTTTAATAGGGAAGAGGAATGTCCTCTTCCCACAGGTCTTGACCACCTGAAGAACACCTCCCTCTGTAATAGATACTGAGGGGGTCATGGCTGACAACGTCAATTAAGGAGCCAGGTTGAAATTGAATCTTAGTTGTCCAGTGAGGTGGGACATGGATTCTCAATTGAGGACCCGTGACAACTGGCAGACTTCACCACCCAGTCACTCGCGCCATCAACCTCTCCAATCTGGACAACTGCTACAGACCCCGACGAAGCCATAGTAGCGGGAGAGTGCAATGCTGCATCAAGTGCAGAGGAAGCAGAGACTGCCACTTAGACTGAAGCCTACCTGCAACGAGCCGACAGCAGCATAGACTTTGTATTCAAACAAGATGACTCTTAATACATGGTGTTTCCTTTAGAAGCAAAAGCTCCCTAATTGGAATATGTTCTTTTAAATTGCGCCATTTTAAGTAACAATATAGAGATATGATATTAAAAGGCGATATCCCTCCCATAGTGATACAGCGGTTACAAATCACATCAGAGATATATACTTAGCTTTCTTTAATGATGATTTACGCAGCTTTACAAACAGAGGAAGCTATAGCAGACCATACACAAGGTCGAATCTTGATGTATACAGTCTGCCATTTTCCTTTGCTGCGCTGAAAGGATTTTCGGGACGGATGATGATAACATGATCCGACCGTCAGCTTCAAAGGGTTTGGTCATCGTCTAAGCCTTTTTATACTGGCTGCTTCATGTGCTGGTCCTCTCTGATCTCCAAACAAGGACAGTAAAAGGACTCAACCCTACCTCCAAAAAATACAAGAATAGCACAATGCCTACACTCGCAGCTGTCCTTCATTCTACAAACTGCTAAAGTAATGGTTTTCTAAATGCAGGCAGACTAGCCCCTGTGTGCCAAACTTAGCCTGCTCATGTGAATGAATCCATAAAAGTGTTTTACAGAGACAGTGACATTAACCTTAATACTATAACAAACTTATTATAACACATGGAGATGAAGAACTTTAAAACAGCACACTTTTAAATTAAGAATAGTTTCTTGTATTGGATGATTCCTGATTGCATGAGGGACGAGAGGATCGAACAGTTGATAGTGCCAAGCAGACATAGAGAGACAGTTTTAGAAATTGCTCAAACCAATGACTTGGGGGACCAAGATGAAAGAAAGCGTTTCAAAACACATTTATTGGGTGAATATGGGCCGAGATGTGGAGCAGTTTTGTAGGGCATGTCCCAACTGACAGGTTGTTTCTGCTCATAGACCCACTACGGCTCTCACTGATGCCTATTTTGGATATCCCCTTTGAGAGGGTTGGGGTAGATATTGTGAGCCTGCTCCTCAAGAGAAAAAATGGCTTTCAGATTATGTGTTGGTTGATTATGTGACAGGATACCCCGACGTGGCAACTCTATGGAGGGAGAATACACAGACTGTAGCTCTCTCGCAAATATTCACATGTATTGGCTTAGCACGCATCTCTTGTTTAATGAAGCACCTGTGTGAGAGCCTGGCAATGTAGCAATTGAGCACCACTGTTTATCATCCACAGACGAATGCCCTGATTTGAACAGTTTAATAAAATGCTGAAACACATGATACAGCGGGTGACCCATGATGACCTAACCTCCTGGGTTACCATATTGCCTTCTCTCCTGTTTGCTTTTTGGGAATCCCTCCAAGCATCCACCGGGTTGAGTCCTTACAAACTGCTGTTTGGCCATTGACCATGCAGGGTTTTAGACATTTTTCAGGCAGAATGGACAGGGGTTTGTGATACACCTCGTGTCGTGAGTTTTGTGGATCTTGTTGTTTCGCTCCAAGAACAGATCTCAAATTTTTTTTTTGTTCTTTATTTTGCCTTATACAATTTCTTGTATTAGAAATTTGTTAGTTTTCGCATACCCCTTGGGGTCAGAGCGTAGGGTCAGCCATTGTACAGCACCCCTGGAGCAATTACAGGTTAAGGGTCCCAGCAGAGTAGGATCTCTTTTGGCAGTGACGGGGATTCTAACTGACAGCCTTCTGGATACCAGTGCAGATCCTTAGCCTCAGAGCCACCACTCCACCCCAAATTGTCATCTATTTCAGTGTGACATATGCAGTGCGAACAGCAGGCACAAAAATATAATTCTGACAAGAAAAGCAAACTCTGTGAGTTTAAGAAGGGGGAGTGAGAACTGGTGTTGATCCCTTTGAATCCACAAGTTTCAGGTGAAATGATTGGGTCTGGAAGTGGTGGAAGAACAAATTAGTCAAGTGAATTATAAAGTCAGAATTACTGGTTGGCAGAAGCCCGTGCGGGGTTTGCATATCAATCTTTTGAAAGAGTGGTATGACCCGCATGAGGCACTGGTCACATCTGCAGCAGTCCCTCAAACTGAGGTCACTATTGGTGATGATTTGATGAATGCCCAGAAGACAGAGTTGTTAGCACTGATTGGAAGAAACTCTGATGTATGTTTGGCCTTACCTGGCCAAAAAGAAATTACAGAACACAAGATAGTAATGGAACCTGGTTTTACAATACATGTGCCCTTGTATCACCTTCCAGAGGCCACAAGGAAGGTGATACGCAAGGAGGTGAAGCAAATGCTCCAGCTGGGAGTAATCCATAAAAGCAAAAGTGAGTGGCAAAGCCTAATCGTTCTAGTCTCAAAACCGGATGGCTCTGTGTTTGGATCTGTATGAATTTTAGGCGCTTGAGTAAGATTTTCAAGCTTGATGCATACTCAATGCTGTGTTTAGATAACTTCTTGGAAAAACTCGGGCAAACTTCATATCTCCACCCTGGATCTCACTAGTGTACTGGCAGGTACCCCTAGAGGAGTCCAGTTGTGTGAAAACTGCATTTGCTACATAAGACGGACTGTTCAAAGTCACCAGGGGCTCCCTTTTCATCTCCATGCAGTTCAGTTGACTTTTGAGTGAATGATGGACCAGATTCTGTGTCCCTATTCCACCTATGCAGGAGCATATCTCAGTGATGTGGTCATTTTCAGTAACGAGTAGAGGACTCATCTCAACAGCCTGCAGGCAGCGTTTCGCAGTTTGAGGCTGGTGAAGTTAACTGCTAAGTCTAAGAAGTGCAGATTGAGTATGTTTGAAACACATTATTTGGGATACTCCATGGGGAATGACCTGATCAAGCCACAGATGGACAAGGTGGGGGAGGTGCTTGCGTATCCCCATCCCAAAAAGCAGAGATAGGTTTGTGCTTCTTTGGGCCCGGTGGTTACTATAGGCAGTTTATTCCAAATTTTGCACATCGTTCTGCCCATCTCACTAACTTGACAAAAGGCAGAATGAACGGTGGTATTGTTTGGACTGATTACTGTGACACGGCCTTCTCAGACTTAAGGGCTGCTTTATCCTCGTTCCCAGTTCTACAGAATCTGGACTTTGTGAAGAAATTTGTTCTGCAGACAGATGCAAGTATTTTTGGTTTGGGCCGGTGCTTTCTTATTGTTTAGAAGGGGAGGAACACCCCCTTCTTTTTTCTCAGCAGGAAACTGTTTCCCAGAGAACACAACTAACTACTTTACCATTGAGAAAGAATGTCTAGCAATTAATTGGGCAGTGGAGGCCCTCCAGTACTACTTATGGGTTGGCGGTTTACCCTGGTGACAGACCATGCCCTGCTTCAGTGGCTCTACAGACAGAAAGATACGAATGCCTGGCTCACTCAGTGGTATATTAACTTACAGCAATTGTCATTTGATGTTCGCCAGTGATGTTCGGGCTGCACAGGTCAACGCTGACATTCTCTGCCACCCGGCCGAGCTTAGCTTGGGCAGTCACTTTATGGCCAAAGCTATGGGGGTGTTAGGTTTCTGAGCTCTTGTTTAGACCCTCCCCAATGGGGCTGCATGCCAAAATGCAATTGACTTGTATGTTGAAGGTTGCTTGTCCATCACTGAGGCAACCTCAGGTTTGCAGATCCACCAAAACAATTGTAAATTCACACGTAAAGTTTTCTTTACGTTTCGAATCACAAAGATTCTAAAAATATCACAGTTTCCCTGGTCAAACTATTATCTACCATTCTGCTTTGTAATTGTACTGTTGGGTGGGACGTAATAACGGCTTGCTGAGTCCATGTGCCTGGTCAGTTCTGCTGCCTCACATATCCGGTGTCCTCCTTTCTTTGTCTATGTGAAGTGTTTGTGGGTTTTCTTCCAGGTGTTCTGAGGAGTTTGTTAACTGCCAGTGAATCTAAATTGGTCCATTATGATTGTGATTATGGGTCTGTGTGGCTCTGTATTTAGTTGACTGGCACTATCCAGGGTTGCTTTTTGCCAAGGAATTTTTGAGAATGTTTTCATACAGCAGAGGAAGAACCCTTCACTTAACAAATTTACTCAGCATGGACTCTTTATATTAAATTAAAGAGTTCGGTTGCCATCGATGTGTGTTTTAAAGTACTATACACAGCAGGTCCAAACCATCAGTTCAGAAAAATTGGGAAAAATACAACACGTCACTCAACACTCCAATCAAGACACTGATGAACTGAGCTGATGTGACAGTCGAGGAACAACACAAGAGCAAAGGAAAGCCATCCTGACAGACGTGACCTCCAGAATGGTTAATGCCTTTATGCTCCTCTGTTTTTCCGGATTCCTCATAGAATTCCTGAATCTTAACAAAACATGGAATTCGCCCTCACTAACACTTCTGCTCTTTAAATTTATTTCTGAATCATTTCCTTAAGAGTTGATTCTATTAATTAACATGTAATGAAAATTAAGCTTACATTAGTGCCCCTTTGGTTCAGATGTAACTCATTCAGACCCCTTTATTCTGCATCAAAATTTCAGATAATGCATTAAATCTCTATTGTCGTACCTGGACTGGTGTATGGTACAGGTAGAAGTTCTAAGATGAGCATCTTGTCAGTTCTCCTCCTCAAAAATTAACTCACTAAATTTGGATCACAAATTTGCCCTTATTTATGTCATTTGTTGCATCCTAGACAATGACAACAGATCCTAGCCTAAAGACTTTACCCATCCATGTAGGACTTCGACCTGTGCACCAGTAAATCAAAACCTTATATGAGACTTCAACCCCAGGATCAAACCTGCACCTCAGTTCCCCCAAATGATTTAGTCCTGCCTTTAACTTCTTTTCTTTCTTTCTTTCTTGGTGCGCTGGTTTGGATGTGTCAGTTGGGACTTGTCCTTCCTACCTACCAGCTCATAGGTCTCAGAGTAGCTATCCAGTCCTGCAATTTCCTGAAGACAGTTGGACGCCTCCATCAATGGGCTTGATGAAACTGGGCAGTATGTACCTCTTACCCTGTGCTAAGTTCAGACCCTGCGCTACTTAAAATGTACTACATCATCCAGGGGCCCCGGTGGTATAAAGCTATTGGACAGCTTTGGAGGGCACAGGGGTGGCGAGTAAGAAGACTGAGCATGTGGGCCCTTTAAAAAGGAACCTAAAAGATGCTGGAGGAATGCTATCATCTGTCTGTTTTGTTAACCCTTATCCATGAATGCCATTTTTACAACGTTTCCATGAATGGGGGGTGGGGGTCTTGCAGACCCCTATCTTGCAAACTATTCTGCCAAAAAAGCAATACAGTAACTTCAGAAATTTTTATTACCTCTGAAATGAAGTAAATGTGATGTAAATTTTCAATGGTTTACATGTTACCTTTGTAATAGTAATGTGCGTTCAGTGTTCACCAAATCATATAAAATACAGTCATAGTAGCACTAAAACAAGACGTCAGTTACACGTCTGATTCGCACACAGAACAGTCGCTCAGAATCTGCCTCAACTTCAACTTGTTTGCAGGCCAGACACACAAGGGGACGCTCTGAATGTTCCTGGCAAACTGGAAGTTTGCACTGGGAGCAAGTGGCATTTATCTTTCTCTCCTTTGCCTTTGGGCACATGTGACAGCGTCGCTTCTTAGCTACATTTGCTGCATCTCCACGGGGCTGTTTCATCCTAAATTTTTGTTTCCTCATCACTTCCATCATCCTGTCCTCTTCATTTGAGTTGTCTGATGTATCAAAATCCAACAACTCCTTCATTATTTCAGCCAGGGCTTCACTTGCATTGAATTTCTTTGTTGGTCATTGACTAATTGTTCATAAACACATCAACTGGACTTGCTCCTCAACAAACTATACACCAGCCATGTCTCAGGCAGGGCTAAGAAAATCTAAACCAAAGAAAATACAAATTTAAATAGAAAATTCAAATATAAAACATAAAATGAAGAAAAAACGCTTATACAAAAATGGTCTTGGAGACCCCCTAACTACTTTGTGCTACTGTAGCACTTGATTGCACTAAGCTATTAAGAAGCAGATTTTGGCACATTTTTCAAGACAACACAAAATGAAAAGTCAGAAAACTTCATGGCCATTGTATTACCTTGAAAGGGAAAGAATTAGAAAATCTGCAACTGGGGGGTCCCCCCTCATTCATGGATTAGGGTTAAAAGCCTCATACACAAAACAGGATTATGACTTGACCACCTTGAATTACAGTTTCCGCTTGGATATTCCAAACTTTACTAACATTAGAAAAGACAGACTAATGGTTCTTTATGGGACTGAAAGAAGAAAGATGCAGACAAAGTGAAATAAAGAAAAAGAGACAAAGAGGGCAAGACAGAAGGAAAGGACTTTCCTCCGAAAAATGTCTTGACAATTAAGCGTTTATGTTTTATGAATAAATTTAAGAATTTTTAACACCATTTTAAAGATTACTGCATTTCCTTATTAGAATAAATAGAATACACGTACAAATATTTTCATAGAAGCTCTTCAGGCGTGCAAATGAGGAAATACAAGACCAATAAAAACTCAGTAATATTGCATTCAAACTTTGTAACAACTTAGTCAGAAACTTTTCTTTGCTTCTTAAATTTGGAGAGGTGAGCAGATAATGAACTGAAACAAAGACTCCAACTATGAGTGAGGCACATCAATATATGCCATAAATATTGCCGTCCACAGTCAGACATCACGCCACTCGTGATATGAAAGTCCCTGAATCGAGGTGAGGACTCGGGTTAACATGAAGACAGGATGAGTTTGTCTTCTGCACTTTAGTGTCCTTCTCGGAGTTGATGGAGAAAAAACACCTTGGGAAATAAAAGAAAGACAGAGGACTATATTAATAATAAACTCACTTCATTTACAAATCATCTTTTTTATAGTAGCTAATATTTTAAAGCTTCTTCTAATAGTAAGAAGGCACAATGACAAGTTAAGCTCCAAGTTAAATACAGCAGCTACTTTAGATTTGTTTCATTTCAATAAAGTGTACAAATTGGGTAAAGCCAACTCAAAAAGATTCACCTCTGCCCAAACTCCAGGGCTGATGCCAGCTCTGATGGGTAATGAATGTTGAAGCAATAAGAGCTCCCAAACATCAGGCACAGGGCACACATGAAGGAGGCTGTGTTGCTGTTCACGATGTTTCAATCCACACTCAGCATAAACCGTCTTGAAAAATAGCAGGATCGTCCAAAATAGGAAAAAAAAAAGATTAAACAAAATTCAAACAAGTCCTGTATTCCTGAAACATTTCACAAAACAATTGGAGTTTATCTTTTTAGTTTTTCATGGTCAGTTAAATTGCTTGCTAAGGACACAGATATCAGTATGTGCAGATTTAGTTAAAGCCACTTTGAGTAACCTTAAGTGCCCACAGTAACAATAAACATTGTGCAGCACGAAGGTGTGTCCAAATAGTCAGAAGAGAGAAAGAAAAAGAAGAAATAATAGAGAAATACAAAACAGAGACTGAAAGAGCCAGCAAGAAAAAAAAAGTAATCTTAGCACACGCACCAATGATGGGAGTCAATTGAACTTGGTCCATCTGTACTTCCCCACCAGACGAGTTATCCTCTACATAACAGAACATCACGTCTTCCTCCTCGTCAAAGTAGGACAGCAGGAACAGCACCATCTCTTTGACGTCTCCAGAGCAACCACTCGGCTCTCTCATCACTTTAAAATGTGTTACAACCTGTAGGAATTTTCTGTTTTCTCGTAACTAAAGTAGCATGTTAAATGCTTTGCTTTGTATTTGATCTTCTATGTGCTCTGTGTGTGTAAATCATACGTGCTTCCGGGCTTTCTCTTTCTCCGACAGGACACAGAATCCATTACATTTGTGATATTACAGCTCTCTGAATAAAATACTGAGATGTATACATGATATCATTTTCATGATGATTGGAATGAAAGCATGTTATTAAACATGGGACTACAATGGCACAGTGATTGTTCTTGTCTCACCCAATATGCTGCTGGGCCCTGCGTGACCTTCGATGAAATACTTTATTGTAGCAGTACTGTCTCTTTCAAACGTACTAACCCCCAATTCCTGTCCTTTCTTTTATTTCTCCAAATACCCAATCGCCACACAATCACCTCTGTAATAGACGTTAAGCCATCTGTAAGCTTACAACAACGATTCTTCAAAACTTTTAAGGAACATTGAACTCTCTTCATAATACGGGTTTAATTATTCTATCCTTCTGTCCTTCCAGTGTTGCGCCATCCTCAGCAAATATACAGCGCAATGCAGGAACAATACGTGAACTTGCAAGAGCTGCGGCACCTTGTCCTCACATGTTTAATTATTAACAATACAGATTATTTACATGAAGTTAGTTTTATCTGTATAATATAATCAACATATTTTGCTGCATTTCATCTTAAAAATGATATCGTCATCATATGTAAATACGCGCTTTATAAAGTGGCTCAGGTTGTGCGATATTATAACTGTAGTGCAAGTTTACAGTGGGGTGATTGTACTTATAAGTACAAACAGTTCTACAAGGAGCACTTGATTGAGTGCGTTTATGGTTCTTGGGATGAAACTGTGTCTGAACCGCGAGGTCCGTACAGGAAAGGCTTTGAAACATTTTAACATGGCTGAGGCAGCGTGTGCTTGAAGCTGTATACCGATAATTCTCTTTCCGATCAGCTGCTGCTGTGATTCACACTCAGATACAGTGATATAAATACTCCGAGTCGTGCAGTGAGAGTAATATGGAAAAAGATGATCCGCTGTGGCAACTCTTAAAGGGGGCAGCTGAAAGAAGAAAAAGAAGAAGAAGAAGAAGGTGAAGTGAGAGTAACAACGCTAAAGCAGTTATGGTATTTGGAATACTATGGCTAAACAATATGTGGTTAGTTTCAGTGTATTTATAAAGCCGCGTCAGAAATGTGGTTCTAAGAAATAAAGGGTAACCACACAGGAACAGTAGCACTGATTTGATGCTGGGTGCCACCAGTCTGCAAAACCCAGCAGAGAACTTGTGTATGACAAGGTATGAGGTACCATGGAAAAGTGCGTGACTTTACGGCAAGTGTAGGTTTTATATATCGCGATTTGAACGTGGAAACGTTCTTACGCAACATTTCTGTGCATACGCACCGTTCATACATGAGGCCCCTGGTCTTTTCCCCTCTCCAACAACTGCATCAGTTCCTCTAACCTATCTTATGGTATCATAAAGGTATCCACCCAGTCCATATCAGGACTTTGGCTGCTGTTGGAAGAGCTCATGAGAATGAACTGGGTGAAGGAGACTGTAAGGATGCAGGTAGTCCTGGTGGGGCACCAACAGAAGAGCTGCTGGCTTCAGGAGTCTGGCCTGCAAAACACACACACACATACATAGAAAAAGAATGATCCGGAGCACAATATGTTTCAGTATTTCTGGTTGATCTATTATTCAGGGTACTTTGGGTACTTGCAACTCCGCTTCAAAGCAGCAAGGACATTCCTGGCTTCAAGTGGCCTCAAGGGCAACAGCAAATCGACTTCCTCAATAAACCTAAAATCATCATATGTCTCCACCCCAAGGGATCATAAGTTCTCTTCTAGAATATCTTTTGTGATCTCTGGAAGGTCAGGCAAGAGATCAGTGATGGTGGTGCGTAGAAATGTTTACTCAAAGTCAGTCATTTGTGGAACTGAGGAAGAATGACACCAGTTATCAAGATTACAAATAAAGGACAGGAGTAATTAGACATTTGTTCAAGTAATGCAGTACATAAATACCAATAAGAAGAACCTCTGCTTTGAGTGTATGATGTGAGTGAGGATTTACACTTTTTATTTTTGTACACCTAAAAGTGAAAACTCCTGTCACTTTCATGTTTTTCAAATAGCACTTTATTATTTTTACTAATCATACATATGCAGTTTGTTTCTTCACCACAGTGGCCAACACACTGTGTTTCAGTGGAATGACTTGGTTCCCGTTAAGAATGTATGATGGTAATGGATACAAATCTACCAAGTCATTAATGTTCTTAACATTACTGCCTTGTGCTCCGTTTTGTCACTGGTGGTATTCAGAATGACAGTCAGCATTATGTACATCCATCACAAAACACACACCAGCATCATTGGGAATTTAAAATAAGGAGAAGATCACAAAACTCCATTGACTCCTCGTTTTCTGACAAAAGGAAATTGCCTTTTTTATACGATGGACCTTCATACAGTACGTATGTCTGTGGAAACAAAAGGATTGTTGTCTGAAAAGCCAAACTCACTCACTGCGTGTTTAATTGTGTCACTGTAAAGGTTGGGGTCAAAAGCACAACTGTCTTTTACTTACAGCATCTGATTGCACCCTGGCCGGCTGAAAGATTCGCCTGAGACATCTGACGTCTTTCAGATAAAGTTAGGCAGATATGTTTAATAAAGTTTTTCAAATGTCCGGCACATCTCTAGAAGTAGCTGTGTTTACTTTCAAAACGCATCGTCTATAATCTGATCAAGGGGCCAGATTTCAAAATTAGTGCTGGATAGTGGGTACCGGACCCCCTGATAAGAGCTGTTCGGTCTCTGTACAACCGGTGTCAGAGCTTGGTCCGCATTGCTGGCAGTAAGTCGAGCCCGTTTCCAGTGAGAGTTGGACTCCGCCAGGGCTGCCCTTTGTCACCGATTCTGTTCATAACTTTTATGGACAGAATTTCTAGGCGCAGCCAGGGTGTTGAAGGGGTCCGGTTTGGTGGACTCAGGATTGGGTCACTGCTTTTTGCAGATGATGTTGTCCTGTTTGCTTCATCAGGCCGTGATCTTCAGCTCTCTCTGGATCGGTTCGCAGCTGAGTGTGAAGCGGCTGGGATGAGAATCAGCACCTCCAAATCCGAGAGCATGGTCCTCAGCTGGAAAAGGGTGGAGTGCCCTCTCATGGTTGGGGGAGAGATCCTGCCCCAAGTGGAGGAGTTCAAGTATGTCGGGGTCTTGTTCACGAGTGAGGGAAGAATGGAGCGTGAGATCGACAGGCGGATCGGTGCAGCGTCCGCAGTGATGCGGGCTCTGCATCGGTCTGTCGTGGTGAAAAAGGAGCTGAGCCGTAAGGCAAAGCTCTCAATTTACCAGTCGATCTACGCTCCTACCCTCACCTATGGTCATGAGCTATGGGTAGTGACCGAAAGAACGAGATCGCGAATACAAGCGGCTGAAATGAGTTTCCTCCGCAGGGTGTCTGGGCTTTAACTTAAAGATAGGGTGAGAAGCTCAGTCATCCGGGAGGGGCTCAGAGTAGAGCCACTGCTCCTCCGCATCGAGAGGAATCAGATGAGGTGGCTCGGGCATCTGATCAGGATGCCTCCTGGACGCCTCCCTGGTGAGGTGTTCCGGCACGCCCAACCGGGAGGAGGCCCGGGAAGACCCAGGACACGCTGGAAGGACTATGTCTCCGGCTGGCCTGGGAACGCCTTGGGATTCTCCCGGAAGAGCTGGAAGAAGTGGCCGGGGAGAGGGAAGTCTGGGCCTCTCTGCTTAAGCTGCTGCCCCCGTGACCCGACCTCGGATAAGCGGAAGAGGATGGATGGATGGATGGATGGATGCTGGATAGTGCCATAAGAAATGGTGTTTGGGTTTTAGTGGACTCTCAGGAGATAAAACACTTTCTTGAGTCCAGATATTCTTGGATTATAATGTCAAGATAGGCGACCTGTGACAATGAAATCTTTAGTGCGTAAATCATATGAACAATATCTTTAAGCTGTAGAGTTAATTGCCACACATGGTCTTCTGGGTTTTGCACTTTGTCACCAATGAGTACAGGCAGCAGCCTTAAGAAATTTCAATTCTGAATGGCTTGACCCGAAAGCTTGGACAACTCAGAGCTGACAGCACATGGCCTTGTGAGAGCATCAGATCCTTTGTACCTGAACTGCTTGATGCGCTGGTTCAAAAGCGAATATGTAAGCTATTTCTTTTTCTTAATGAAATGCTTCAAGGACAGTGCAGCATCATAGGATAAGACACCCTCAAATATGTCATGGCCTAAACAAGATGGTAGACCAGGCTGGCAAATATGAAGATTTCAGAGCATTGAAAATAGAGTTTATCTTTATGCCTTTGACGTCTTGACTGTCTTCAGCTTGTAGATCACCAACAGCAGAATCGTAACTTTCAGGGGTGTGCTCTGGACCTCATACATTTGGATCATCACTATGAAGTTCACTTCGCGTTATTTCACAGTAACCTTTAAAAGTACTGAGGATGACTAAAGTTTTCAGCAAATCCACCAATGCTGTGTGAACCCCAATTATCCCCCACAATACAATACAGAGCCCCTTTGACATTTTCACGTGCACCTATAGTGATTCCATTTTCCTCCAAATCTTTTAAATCCAGTAACATCTCTGAGAAAACCCTGGCACTTCCAAACTGTTTGAGGTCATTCTCTCTACACATAAAGACGAAGGACATGCAATCAGCATTGGACCACACATGAGCAGGTAAATTTGACACAGAAAGTCAGACTGCAACAACTTTGTGCTTTTTCCTAGCAGAGCCAAGGAGACTGACAATTTCCAAAGCATCCTGGTACAGAATTAGCTTCAGGCATCCTGAATTTTCAATGAAGAACTGGCTGGTCCTAAATTTTTGTCCATCATTTATGTCACCAAAATAATCAGTCTGCTTCACAAGACTGTCGTGACACTGAATTCAAATTAATCTAATAATTCTGATTCTAATAAGCAATTAAAGTTTGCATCACAGGTATGTAGTAAGCAAACCTATGTGTCATATTTTCATCATTTCCTAATGTTACTTTTTGAGGCTCTATGTATTTGAACATCTTTTTGAATGCCTGAGCTCTTGAATATGTTGTCCTCAGTGGTCCCTGATGATAGACAGATAACAGATCTGAATCCCTCCTACAATACCAGATTTTAACAATAGCATCATCTGTTACATACGTGGCATTTTTTAAAAGTGAACGTCGTTTATTTAAAGTGTAATTATGTCCCAGCTCATGCACATTTTACATCTCTTCGACAATTGTCTGTAATGAAGTTCGGAGAAGGAGCTGCCCTTGCAATTTTAGGTGGAATAAGCATACATTCCTAAGAAAGGTCTCGCTGAAATTCCGAGGCAATTCAACGCTTTCATTTGTTATTGCATTATTTGAGCTCGGAGAAGCATCTTCACCTGCAATGAGAACAGACCGCTGAGACTCTTCACCTGTACAGATCACTTATGCTGTTCACCGAACGAGCTCTGTGTCTCCTGGACATGTGAGCGGTAAACGATGACGTCACTGTGCACGTATTTGTACAACCAATTACTGGACATGCCACAGGTCGCCCCCCACTATATACTCTTTAAAGTGGGATATACGAGTTCTGTCACGGTGTGAAACTGGCGCTCGCATAGCGAAATGGCGCACTGAAAATCTGTAACAACGGCTCTTGCAGTAATAAGAGTGTGCAGGCACATTGTGACCCGAGAGAAATGAGCTTTAAAAGCTGCGCAAGTACAAAATGTCCGCTTGCAGTCAGCACAAACACATTTGAAAGAGCAATGCAGCACGTAACCCCTCAACGTATCTAATGTGTGCTGCAAAAACGGCAGGTGATCATTTTTAGAAAACTGACAAAAAAGTCATTTCTTTAAGTTTTTACCCTTTGTGGATGACGCTGCCAAAACCACCGCTCCACAACAGCAGGAGAGAATTAAAATAAATAGATACATAAATAAATAAATAAACCGAAAGAGTTCATAAAAGCATTAAAATCATCAGACTAATTAACACCCGGTCAGTCGGCGTTATAATTATGACTGTAAAATATAATCCTCGGCCACAAACAGAAGCAGAATCTTTCTGACAACAAGCGGTCGTGTATTTCAAGTTTGAAGAAAAAGGAATTGTTAGCTTACCAGTTGGACACAACGGGATTCTCCACAGAGCAGTAAACTAAGGTGGGTGCGCACTCAGCCGCAAGCCGTGAACTTCGCCAAATTCGCGGCTGCCTGCAATAATTTAGTCCAATGAGAGAACAGAAACACATTCTGCTGCTCTGTGATTGGACGAGGCGGAGCTCTTGAGTCTGACGTTCAAACAGAGCTGTTTATTTTTGTGTGAATGTAAAATGTGCTTTACAAATCATTACTGTTACATTTAAAATTTAAGGCACTCAACATATTACAAAATGACATTCTGTAATGAAAAACAGAAACGTTTCATTTTATCATTTACAACTGATTTAACAAATATAATTTTAAAATAAATAACCGATGAACAGCTATGGAACAGATGAGCAGCTAACTATCTATTTAGAAGACAAAAATAAAAATTTCTGCAACTCATTCATTAGTCACCTTATGTGTAAATGCTCTCAAATTGAAATTGAAACTTGGAAATCGTCAATGTCAATTTATTTATATAGCACATTAAAAAAAACATAGGAATGCTGTGGCCAAAGTGCTTTACAACAACAGAATTAAAGAAAAACATACAATTAACATAAATAGAAATAAAATAAATGAACATAAATAAATAATAGATTACATAATCACAATGAGGAAACCATCAGTATTACTGAAGGTCACGGAATGCAAGTGAATAGAAATGAGTATTTAATCTTGTTTTGAACAGTTCAATTGTAGATGACTCCTATATGTGATGAGGTAAAGAGCTCCACAGGTGAGGGGCAGCAGCTGCCAAAGATCTGTCTCCCTCCCTTAGTTTTACACTTGGTACGAGGGACAACAAGAGACAACTGACCAGAAGATCTAAGCACTCTGGATGGCTGGTGTAAAGCACACAATTCAGATAAATAGCAGGAGCAAGACCATGTAAATATTTAAAAACTAGCAACAAGATTTTAAAATCAATTCGAAAACTGACAGGCAGCCAGTGTGAAGAAGCTAATATTGGAGAAACAGAGCCAGATTTTTTTGCCCCAACCAGAAAGCGAGCGGCAAATTCTGGACCAACTGTAACCTTGCAGTAATCAAGGCGAGAAAAGATAAAAGCATGAGTAGCTTTCTCAAGATCCCTAGAAGATAAAAAAGGCTTGATCTTACCTAATAGACAAGGCTGGAAAAAGCAACTCTTAACTAAAGAATTAACTTGTTTCTCAAGAGAGAGGTTACTGTCAAAAGATAACACCAAGACTGTGGACTTGAGGTTTGCAAAAGACAGAAAGAGCCAAGAAGTCCAAGACCAATTTGGGCTTTAGCTGATGGACCCACTATAAGCACCTACGTTTTACTTTGATTCAGATCAAGAAAATTATTAGCCATCCAGAATCTTGGTTCAGAAAGACAGTTGTGCCGTTGATTCATTGCAGAGTTGCAGACAGGAATATAAACCTGTGTAGCATCAGCATAGCAGTGAAAAGAAATGTTAAATTTCCTAAAAATAGCTCCAATAGGGTGAAGGTATATAGAGAATAAAATAAGACCCAAAATGGATCCCTGAGGAACACCACATTTAAGAGGAGCAGTAGAAAAAGAGGAATATTTAAGCCTGAAATGGCAATTGGGAAATCAGTTGAAAATTGGCTAAAACTCCAGAATCTAATTCTGCCAATTTTAGACAGGGACGCACCGCAGCATGTATGTGTGTCTCTCTCTCTCTCTCTCTCTCTCTCTCTCTCTCTCTCTATATATATATATATACACACATACACATACATGTATATACACATATATATATATATATATATATATATATATATATATATATATATATATATATATATGTATATATACAGGGTGGTTGAGATCGAATTATGCACATCCAGATCGTTTGGATGACTTTGATTTATGCGGGGATGATTCCAGTTTGGTGCAAAGACGATTCTTCATGTCGTCAGTTCATACACTTCTCAATGGTCTGGGATTTTTCGGGTGACTTTCAATTTAATAAACTTAGTATGTTATAGCATAATGAAAATTGCATAATTAGGTCTGGACCACCCTATACATTTTATATATATATTTATATATAGTGGAACCTCGGGTCACGAATGTCTCAGACCACGTGCAAATCGGGTTACGACCAAAAAGTTCACCAAACTTTTGCATCTGTTCACGACCACACATTTGGGTGACGAACAAGCCAGTTTCCCTTCGAGTTTGTACGCGCCGATGATTTCTGCACATGTTCAGTCTCTCCCTGTGCATTCGCTGTGAACTCTTTTTTGTATGCGCCGGTGATTTATGCACGTGTTCAGTCTCTCCCTGTACAGTACATTGCTCTCGGTCAGACATGCATCGCGCAGACGGACTTTGTGGTATAGCGGGTCCACAGCTCACGTCAAGAGGCCAGTTTTAAATAATCACCACGCTTGCAGCTTAGTGAGGGGGTGTGGTGGTTGATTGCTACAGCTGCCACATCCTCTTCATAAATGGAAGTGCGAGGTGGCTAAAGGGAGGAAAAAGAAAAGAAAGACAGAGGTTGCAGAGTGAGGAAGTAAGCAGGAAGCAGTGTGGAAAGAACCAGTGTGAGCGAGAGAGCAAGACAGAGCATGCTCGCAGGCAGGCAGCTGGACAGTGAGCCCAAGCAGTGGTGTTTTGGCCGAAACTCAGTGGGGCAGAAGGAAGCGGTCGCTCCAGCTGAGCGATCAAGGAGCTGTACTGACCAGAAGAAGGATGGCTAGCCACGTAAGGCAGAGAAAGCAGTTAAAGAATGCACCGGGCTTGTTTTTAAAGAGACTGCTTCCAGCATTGTTTTAACTTCATATTTAATAAAGACTTTTTTTCTAACCTCCACTTCACTTCTGTTTTTATGGGATTATTTATTTATTAAAGGATTCTGAAAGCACTGCACTTTATTTAATTTGGACTTTGTTTTTGATTGTTGTTTTGTTGATTTTAATGAAAGCACTTGGCACTTTTTGCACCATCTGATTGCTCCATTGTACAGTAGTGCCTCACTGTTGTGCTCATCGGTAACATTATCGACGGTGACGCATTTAAGGGCTCCCGTAATCGAGATGGGAGCATGCAGCGAACCCGCATCGTAACAGACTTTACCTCAAAACTGTAACCTCCTCTCCACCCAGTTCCTCCTCACTTCCTTCATGCCAAAACTCGACTCATGTAAGATTAGTTTTCTTGATTGTTTATGGTTAGTTTTTGTATAAATTATGGACTTTTCAAATGTTCATTTTTCCCTGTGCTTAAAACTCATTAAAAAGTGTTTACAGCGATCGATTCGTAAGGCTAATTCATGAACTCTTGCAATGTTAGTTTTCACTGTTCAAGGTTTTCTCAGTGTTATTCAATGTTTTTACATTTAGTTTATTATTACACTGTGCATTCTACAGTATAATTAACTATTTTTGTGCTTAAAAATCTTTTTTAAAAAATATATATTTACATACAGCTTATACAGTTCGGAATGGATTAATTGTATTTACATACAATCCTATGGGGATAATTACTTCGGGTCATGACCAAATCAGGTTGCAACCAGAGTTTTGGAATGAACTACGGTTGTGACTCAAGGTTCCACTATATGTATATGTGTATATGTGTATATATATATATATATATATATAGCCCTCCACTGTTATTGGAACCCCGTGTAAAAATTTGTAAGAAGGGTTAGAAAAAATGGAAACAAGTTCTCTCAAAGAAAAAAAACACCTCATCAAGAAATAACTATTTTGATCATATATATTTATGTGTGTGTTAGGACTACCTATCAGTTACAGTAAGTGCAGAATGAAAGAATCTTAACTAGAAAGAAAATCTGAGCACATTTACCAGTTTTAGCATCATTACATTGGTTACTCGTGTCATTTAGAATTGAAAATACTGGTACAGATAGTCCCCTACGTACAAAATTTGCACTTAAGAATAATTTGCATGTCCACTAGGTGATGGCAGCAGGGGTGGGAAGACTTTGTTATTGTTATTATAATCTTTATTTCATGTACAATACTTGTATGCTTCTCAAAGCACATTAAAAACTACTGAAAAAAATGTTTACATGTCCAAATCAAGAGCTGTCTGAAACTAAAACACTTATCCACACATACCAACATGTACTGGACTTATGAACAAAATGGACTCACCAACAGTCTCTCAGCACGGAACCTGTTTGTAAGTAGGAGACCGACTGTAATGGTTTACACAGCCTTAACTAATCTCGCCCCGTCCTATATTTTGGAATGTCTGTCCACTTACACTCCCAGTCATAACCTCAGATCTTCAAATGAAGGTCTGCTTACAATTCTGCCAATCTGAAAAGAATTGGAGAGGTGGCCTCTTCGTGTGAAGCATGTAAACTATGAGGACTGATTTAAGTAGAATGTTAGGTAGAATGCCCAGTGGGGTATTTTTGCCTTGGATCCCCCCTGCAGATTATTTTTCTTCAGCCTAACTGGAACTGTTGCTTTTTTTCTGTCCTGCTAGACATTTGACATTACCTTTTACTTTATTACATACTGTATAGAATTATTGCCTAATCTTGTTTATGCTTTATATTCCTTTTAAAGCAGTTTGAGCTACATTGTTTGCATGACAATGTGTAACACAAATACATGTTGCTGTTGTATCCAAAAGGTTGTTTCTCCATGAAAACTGTCACATTCAGCATGAATTTCTGCATGAATTTCAATGTGCATCAGAAGAGTATTTCTGTGCTGGAATTGTTTACCACATTCAGAACAGTAATTCAGCTTCTCTCAGGTTTAACTTTTCTACATTTTCTTGGTGTGCTTGCTATCAAAACAGGAGTGAACTTCACTCTTTAGTCAGGACGGTCTCACTGTAATGCTGAACTTTTCCCTCTCAAGTTTCCCACAAAGACTCAGTGTAGAACCTGCATTGTTCCTAATAAGGCTTATTTTTGCAGTTCTGTAAAGGCCTGAAAGATTTTCTTTTTTTTTTTTTGTCCCATATTTCATTTGTCATATCTCAGACGGCATTGCTTGGTATTTTGTTACTTTTTAGCCTCTCCATTCTTAGGACTGAGTAATCACTAGGAACTGATACTTCTATTATCCAGAATTTCTTAGACTGGTTTTCTTTGATTATTAAATCTGGTTTTCTGCCCTCAGTTTTTTAGTCAGTCAGTATTGTTGTGCCACAAATGACAATGCATCTCCTCATTTTCCATTGTGTGGTCTGAGTTGTGGTCCAGGTGTCTTTGTGGTGCTGGTAAGTTGTACTTCTTGCAGAGTTTCCAGCAAATGAGCCTGGTGATGTTGTTGTGTTGTGCAGCGTATAATCCTTCAGCAATCAGCAATGAGATGTGTGACTGTTTCCAGTTCTCTTTAGTAGAAGGGACATTTTTGGATTATTTTTTGCAATTTTTTTCTATTTATGATCTGAACCACCTTGTGTCCAAGCCACTGTTTTGTGCAGCTATGATTAGGTGTTCAGCTTTTGGTTGTAGTTCGCCTCTCATTAGCCATGCATGGGTAAGTTTCGTTTCCACAAGAGGCTGTTGGAGGGGGGGTAGTGTATTTACCACTTTACTTGTAGTTTCCCCAGTTTGTGTTTTTTTTATTTTTTTGTTTTCATTTAACTTTGTGAATTCTTTTTCTGCTGCTTAGCATATTGTACTGTGGAGGAGCTATTGTGATTTATTTCTCTCATGTCAATTCTTTGATATCTTTGAAGACAGCTTCTTTGTGAAAACTTTCTGCAACATTCAAAACAGAAATGCAGCTTCTATGGCGTGTGGGTTTTAATGTGTCTCTAAAGATAACTACTGAGAGAGAATTGTTTACCACATTAAAAGCAGCAATATAGCTTCTGTCCCGAGTAAATTTTAATCTGAATCAGTAAACTATTTTGGTGCAAGAATCGTTTCCACATTCAGAACATCAATATGGCTTCTCCCCTGTATGAATTCTTTGGTGGCTCTGAAGAGATCTTCTCTGTGAATACTTTTTGCCACATTTAGAACAACAATATAGCTTCTCCCCTGTGTGAATTCTTTGGTGGCTCTTAAGATGGCTTCTCTGTGAAAACTTTTTGCCACATGCAGAACAGCAAAATGGCTTCTCCCCTGTGTGAATTCTTTGGTGGCTCTGAAGATTGGTTCTCTGTGAAAACTTTTTGCCACATTCACAACAGCAATACGGCTTCTCTCCTATGTGAGTTTTAATGTGTTTCTGAAGGTAATTACTGCCCGAGAACTGTTTTCCACATTCAGAACAGCAATAAAGATTCTCTCCTGTGTGAGTTTTAATGTGTGTCTGAAGAGAACTACAGCCAGAGAATTGTTCTCCACACTCAAAGCAGCAATATGGCTTATCTCCTGCATGAATTCTCATGTGTATCAGTAGAGTATTACTGTGCAAGAATTGTTTGCCACATTCTGAACAGCAATATGGCTTCTCTCCTGTGTGAATTCTTTGGTGGCGTTGAAGATAACTTCTCCATAAAAATGTTTTGCTACATTCAGAACAGCAATACAGCTTCTGACCGATGTGAGTTTTAATGTGTGTCTGAAGATTACTACTGTCAGAGAATTGTTTGCCACAGTCAGAACAGCAATATGGTTTCTCTCCTGTGTGAATTCTTTGGTGGCGCTGAAGATGGCTTCTCTGTAAAAACTGTTTGCCACATTCAGAACAGAAGTGAAGTTTGATTCCTGTATAAAGTTTAAAAGATAAAAAAAGGTTAGTGTTTAATCCACTGCTTTATTACTGACATTGTCTTACAACATTAAATAGATGTTGGTTTAATTAATGAACACATTTGATAATCATAAGAAAACATAACACTTAAGTAGCACATAAAAAGACACTCGACTTGAAAATGAAAAAATGAACAACTATTGAACACATAAGCAAAATCCAAAAAGTTTAAACAGTAAAATAAATAGATCACATGATATAGGCAAAATCAGCAAGATTATTATAGATAGATAGATAGATAGATAGATAGATAGATAGATAGATAGATAGATAGATAGATAGATAGATAGATAGATACTTTATTAATCCCAAGGGGAAATTCACATATATTATATTATATATATATATATATATATATTATATTTATTATATTATATTATACTAGCTAACCCACGGCGTACCATACGCCGCATAATCAGGCCGTTTTTTAAATGGTTTTTAAGCACAGGGAGAAAATTAACATTTGAAAAATCGGTAATGTAATAAATCAGCAAGAAATGCAACATTGTATCAATGCACGGAACGAACCAACACACAATCGTCCGTGACTGAAAACTGGCGGACCAATCTTGTTGATGTGAGCGAAGGAAATGTAGACCCGTGCCTTCTGTTCTGACATATGCGTCGACGATGTATTGCTGGAAGAGTTTGCCACTGGAATGCAAGACACTAAATGAAGATCTCATGGCAAGCCTGAAAGCATAAAATTGGAGCTGTGTGACTCGCGTTCTTTTCGCGGTTCACTTTTACTCATCATGGGTTAATTGTATGTGCCAGCCTGGATCTCCGAAAGGGAATAGCAGTGGAAAAACCATGGGGTCACAGTTCATATGGAGAACAGAGATACACTTGCAAGCATCTCCCTTTGGATATATGCAAATGTTGCATTGTGCAGGAGGCTCCCCGTCTTCACCTACAAAGCAGCAACATCAGTTTGACAGGACGGGGCGTTATACCTTCTCATATCCAGACCTAGATTTTCTATGAACACCATTCGTACAGCTGTAACAGAGTAAACGTGAGTGATAATGTCATGCATTTGCATGTAAGACTTTGCGAAGGGATTAACCTGGCGTATCATGTTGTCTAGTTGAAGCAACAAAATGTCACTGCAAGCGCTATTACATTCCTTTTGCAAACGTTGACTGGTAGCCTCAGCAGAATCGAAGATATATAGATGACCGTATTGTGGTGACGTGGCAGGATTGTAATATAAAAGAGACCTGGTGATAAATTTGACCGTGGATTCTGAAAGCATACGGTCCTTGTCCAGATGGTTGAGCGATGTGTGCGCACATTGACGCAAAAGCTAAAGCAGAGTTGTATTCCCTGATATGATCACAGTAATTTCGGGACAGCGGGTTCTTGCCAGTCAAGAGGTTTTCAAATAAAAGAGGGGGCTTGGATAGTGGTGGCATGACAACACCTAGTGTAATGTCCAGATTTGTTGACCTCTGCTGGCCAATGAAGAGCATTGCAAGAAGCACATAGTGCGGTAGGTAGGCCAATGTTATGTTCTTGGACGTGAATGGCGGTATCTTCTTGAAAAGCTGCAGAAAAGTGAATATGATGTTTGTGCATGAACAATTTAGTGCTGTGTTGACACTGAAGGGAAATGGAATGAGTTGTGTTGAAGCATTGCCGGCAATGTTCACATTGCATAATTCGTTCAGTGGAGTGTGTTTTTAAATGCATGTTGAGAAATCTCTGCACTCGAACGCTTTTGAACAAATCGCATTCAAAGATCTTTTGGAATGCTTTGCTCAGTGGAGTGTGTGTAAATGTGCTTTGAGATATTTCTGGCGTGTAAAGGTTTTGGAGCAGTGTTGACACTGAAAAGAATTCATCAGGGAATGTGTTTTGAGATGGTTAGTAAGGTATCTGCGTGCGTGAAAGTGTTTGTCGCAAATTTTGCATACAAATCTTTGCGTTGAATGGATCTGCATATGGTTGTGGAGATCCATCTCACCTGTGAAGTCCTCGTTACAAAATGTGCAATTGAAGGTGAGAGTGGAATGAGTTCGTAAGTGTTTTTTGAGAGCGCGAGTTGTCTTGAAGCATTGTTGGCAATGTTCACATTGCATCATTCGGTTAGTGTTGTGTTTTTTCAAATGTGCGTTCAGATATCTGTGCACTCTGAAGCTTTTGGAACAAAAGGTGCATTGAAAGTCTTGTGTGGAATGCGTGTGTTCAGAGGAGGGTGTCTTTAAATGTTTTTCAGGAAGAGGAGAGTGGGCAGGTGCTGTCACATTAGTGTGGCGAGCAAGTGGGTGTGCACATACCGACAGAGTCAAAAGATGTCACCAGAAGGTAATCACATGGTTATTTGAGAGGCATGAGAACCTCGTAATGCCCATGATCCAAAGGAACGCTAAAGAGCAGGGATATGAAGAGACGCTGGGCCGGATTGTAAACTCAAGGAGAGGCATGAGGACGCTCTTGGAAGTAAATGTTGATAGTAGCTGGAAGGATTTGGGACATTGCCACAATTTCTGCCTCGCCACCAATGACTCCGAACGTATTCATGTAATCAGCGTACTGTTGAGCAGACTGTATAACAATGCCTTTGAGACTAAGAACAACGGACACCACGTCACTGAAGTTATCCCAATGTTTCCAAACAAAGCTAACAGCCATGTTACGAAGTTTGAGAGCAACAGTTTTGTCAATGACATTTCTCCAAAAAAACCCGACTGACAGAAACAAACAGTTACCTGAAGCAGGAATTTCTATAACATTGAAAGAAGTGTTGTTTCATGAAATACATTTGAAACGGTAGCCATGGAGGGCAAAAGAATAGTCAACGTGGCGCAGAGCTGGGTTTGGACCGCAGCACAGACCAAAGCGAGTGAGTATGTGTTTGATGAGCTGTTTGATTTGGCGGCAGTGGTCTGAGGTGCGTTCCTGAGCACGTGGGAGGAGGGGTAGAGTTTCTGGGCGGGGCTTCGTTGTTCCTTTCACATGGTTTTTCATGGTGGATGCGGTCGGGTGTCGAAACCGAAAAGAATAATGAAAAGTCAACGTGGCTTAGACGTGCATGTGGACTCCTAGCACAGACGAAAGGGGCTAACTGGGTGGTCGGTGAGTTTTTGCATCCGGGCACATGGGCAGGCAGTGTGAATGCCTAGAGAGCGAGGGTAGAAGCAGGCTGGTGAAAAAGAAGTGTTAGTGGGCAGGGAAACGTCTTCCGTATTTCTGCAGGAGCATCTAAGAAGACGCATGTTTGTCACGGATGCAAATTGCTGTATGTAGCGTGTAAAACATTTTTCCATGGTGCACGCGGTCGTGCGTCGTAACCGAAAAATCGGTTTTTAAAGACTGCTTACTTCATTGTGTCTTAACCTTAGTTGTAAAGGATTGTTTTAAAGATCCCATTGGATACCCCTCGCAAACCGTTTTACACGCTGCATATGGCGATATACCTCCGCGAGAAACATGCCTCTATGAACAGTCAACGTGCAGGTGCATGTGGCCTCTACGACAGACGAATATAAATGACGCCATTTCTTCTGTGTCGTCGCGTCCGAGTTGGTAGGCGTGGCTCTGCGAGTTATCGTCGTATCCAATGGTCTTGGAGTTGGTGGGTGTGGCTACTTCCTGTGTACGCCATAGGTGTCTTACTTGTTCGTCGCTGAATCCACGCCCCTTCCGGCGTGCTTTCCATGGTTGTCTTGCCTTAGTGAATTATATATATAGATTATATTATATATATTATAGATGTTTACATTCATTGGAGATATGAGGTGATAATCTTCACCTATCATATTGATGACTGCCATGTCAAGCATGTGGAATGCACTTTTATTAAACATTATTTACACTTTTATTAAAATTTTTATTAAATTTTTTTTTTTGGTCATTTAATTTTAAAAGGCAGAGGATAGCAAAGCAAAAAGCTTTAAACATAAAATGAGAACAGAGTAAAACTTAAATGAATAAAAAACACAGGTCACTGACATATCTCAGAAACCCACATGACACCTGACTTGAAACAGCAAACTGGTCACTTGTGACCAAAATGCAAAATATACTTCTGTCTTCATACCATCTGCGTCAGGGGCTTTTTTTTTGCAAATGGATTTAAAAATGCATTTAATACATGGGTGTCGAACTCCAGTCCTCGAGGGCCGCAGTGGCTGCATGTTTTCATTCTAACCATCTTCTTCATTAGTGAGCCATTTTTACTGCTAATTAACTTCTTTTGCCTTCATTTTAATTAACTTGACTCAGGCCACTAAGTTGTCTCTTTCTCCTTAATTAGTAGCCAAACAATAATGAGACATCAAACAAGCCACCACATGACCAGCTCACTTGTGCACATCACACAAAATCTGAAAATAAAGAAAGGTGAAGGTCTCAGTAAGGTTGATGTCTCAGGTCACCAAAACATTTTGACGGTGTTCGTAGAAAAAACAGAAAAATCAACAGATTTGGAAATGTCTGCTGTGGCAGAATGAGAGCAGCAACAAGCCATTGAATTAAATAACGGGCTTAATTAACAGCAAGAAAGTGACTGGAGTGAAATTGGTTGGAGTCTGAAATCCCAGTTTAGCTGTCCATTTGTTGGCTCATTTCACGGCTCATTTCTGTTTGGTTGTTATTTAATGAAGAAATAAATCAATTCAGAGGACTGAATCCTTAAAAACAGGGCTATTGAAATGAAGGCAAAAGGAGTTAATTAGCAGATTAGGAAAAGGGTTAGAATGAAAACCTGAAGCCACTGTGGCCCTTCAGGCCTGGAGTTCGACACCCCTGATTTAAAAGATTGAATTTCTTCAGCTAAAACAGAGGCCTCCAGAAAAGCAGCATCATTTGGTGAGAGTTTTAGTAAATTAATAAAATTAAAAAACACATTAATCACTCCGAAAATGGGGGATCAGCAGAGGGAAAGTTCAGTAACAAACAAAAAAAAGTATTAATTTCCAAGCAGAAGTTAGTGATATTATCGATATATCTGAATTATCACATTTTTGCTTGACTTGGGACATGGAGGCTAACAAATCTCATCTGTGCAGTCTAAGAGCTCACAACTCGCTCAGTTTAGCACCAGAGAAATAGCAATGTTAGTACATGAAATGAATTCTCAACTCTGCTCAAGATGGTCATTTACCTTCTCTCTGATTAGCATCATTTTGCGCTTCTGTAATGGATCAGAAAAACATGGGTGTATTTTCAAGATTATTCAGATGCTTCTCAAGATTGTCAACATTACTGCATGCTGACTGAGTTTTCTTCAACCAATCTCCATCAACGCATAACACAACCTGCCTTCTGAAACCAGAACCCACAAACCTTCACAGGCACAGCATACTGTAGTGAACTCGGCCCAAATATCCATGTTTTTTATTAGTGGCAGAGGAAGACAATGCCACACAGTAGCACAGTGTTTCCCAACCTTGGCCCTGTGCCCTCCATAGTGGCTGCAGGTTTTTGTTCCATCAAGCTTCTGTTTTTAATTGGACTCTTAGGTAATTAAGTGATGTGTTATATCCCAACTTTTGTGTTTTGGGAACATCATAGAAATTAGAAAACTAAGTTTGGTAAAAAAAAATATTTATATATATTAAAATGTACCAAGTAGTTATATGGGAATAATGTATTTTTTTTCTTTTTAGCAATATTTTCATCTTAATTTTCATTCTACTTTTCTAGGTGTTCAAATTATTTAATTGATCCAATATTGGGTCTGATGCTAAAGTACTTGCAGCCTTTGATTATTCAGTGCTGTTTGCCAGCGTGTCTGCTCTGCTCATTTTTAATTGTCATTATAAAGATACAATGAAGGGCAAAATATAACGAAATCAACAAAAGAGAGTCAAGCATTAAATCTATAGCTTCTTCTTCTTCTTTTCGGCTGCTTCCATTAAGGGTTGCCACAGCGGATCATCTTCTTCCATATCTTTCTGTCCTCTGCATCTTGCTCTGTCACACCCATCACCTGCATGTCCTCTCTCACCACATCCATAAACCTTCTCTTAGGCCTTCCTCTTTTCCTCCTGCCTGGCAGCTCTATCCTTAGCATCCTTCTCCCAATATACTCAGCATCTCTCCTCTGCACATATCCAAACCAACGTAATCTCGCCTCTCTGACTCTGTCTCCAAACTGTCCAAATTGAGCGGACCCTCTAATGTCCTCATTTCTAATCCTGTTCATCCTCGTCACACCCAGTGCAAATCTTAGTGTCTTTATCTCTGCCACCTCCAGCTCTGTCTCCTGCTTTCTGGTCAGTACCACCCTCTCCAACCCATATAACATAGCTGGTCTCACTACCATCCTGTAGACCTTTCCATTTACTCTTGCTGATACCCACCCGCCTGTCACAAATTACTCCTGACACTCTTCTCTACCCATTTCACCCTGCTTTCACTCTTTTTTCATCTCTCTTCTATAATCCCCATTACTCTGTACTGCTGATCCCAAGTATTTAAACTCATCCACCTTCGCCAACTGTACTCCCGGCATCCTCACCATTCCACTGACCTCCCTCTCATTTACACACATGTATTCTGTCTTGTTCCTACTGACCTTCATTCCTTTCCTCTCTAGAGCATATCTCCACCTCTCCAGGGTCTCCTCAACCTGCTCCCTACTATCACTACAGATCACAATGTCATCAGAAAAAATATTTTGCTTTTCTGAAAGTAGACTAAAAGAAAAATATTTGTCCGTATGGATTGTCCGTAACGAACACCATACCATGTTCAAGCATAGAGGGTGTTCATATGTGCACTTGGCACCAGGACACCCTAGGCCTGTGGTCGTGTCGTCGGACTTATGGCCATATGTCTTGGACACTCGGGTGAAGAGAGGGGCGGAGCTGTCAACTGATCACCACCTGGTGGTGAGTTCGCTTCGATGGTGGGGGAAGATGCCGTCAGACCTGGTAGGCCCAAACGTGTTGTGAGGGTCTGCTGGGAACAGCTGGCAGAGTCCCCTGTCAGAAGTAGCTTCAACTCCCACCTTCGGCAGAACTTCGACCACGTCCCGAGGGAGGTGAGGAACATTGAGTCCAAATGGGCCATGTTCTGTGCCTCTATTGTTGAGGCAGCTGTCCGGAGCTGTGGCCGCAAGGTGGTCGGTGCCTGTCGTGGCGGCAATCCCCAACCCGCTGGTGGACACCGCGTGAGGGATGCTGTCAAGCTGAAGAAGGAGTCCTATAGGACTTTTTGTCCTGTGGGTCTCTGGAGGCAGCTGATAGGTACCGCAGGCCAAGCGAATGCGCTTGTTGTTGCTGAGGCAAAACTCGGGCATGGGAGGAGTTTGGAGAGGCCATGGAGAACACTTTCGGACGGCTTCAGGAGATTCTGGTCCACCGTCCGCGCTCAGGAGGGGAAGCAGTGCAGTGTCAACACCGTATATGGTGGGATGGTGCTGCTGACCTCACTGACGTGTGGGTCGGTGGGGGAGTACTTCAAGACCTCCTCAATCCCACTAACATGCCTTCCACGAGGAAGCAGAGCCTGGGGACTCTGAGGTGGGCTCTCCCATCTCTGGGACTGAAGTCACCGAGGTGGTCAAAAACTCCTTGGTGGCAGGGCCCCGGGGTGGATGAGATACGCCCAGTTCCTTAAGGCTCTGGATGTTGTAGGACTGTCTTGGTTGACACGCCTCTGCAACATCGCATGGACATCGGGACAGTGCCTCTGGATTGGCAGACGGGGTGGTGGTCCCCTCTTTAAAAGGGGACCGGAGGGTGTGTTCCAACTATAGAGGGATCACACTCCTCAGCCTCCCTGGAAAAGTCTATTCGGGGTTCTGGAGAGGAGGGTCCGCCGGATAGTCGAACCTCGGATTCAGGAGGAACAGTGTGGTTTTCGCCCTGGTCGCTGAACAGTGGACCAGCTCTTCACCCTTAGCAGAGTCCTGAGGGTGCATGGGAGTTTGCCCAACCAGTCTACATGTGTTTTGTGGACTTGGAAAAGGCATTGACCGTGTCCCTCGGGAATCCTGTGGGGTGCTCCGGGAGTATGGGGTACCGGACCCCTGATAAGAGCTGTTCGGTCCCTGTACAACCGTGTCAGAGCTTGGTCCGCATTGCCGCAGTAAGTCAGCCCGCTTCCAGTGAGAGTTGGACTCCGCCAGGGCTGCCCTTTGTCACCATTCTGTTCATAACTTTATGGACAGAATTTCTAGGCGCAGCCAGGGTGTTGAAGGGGTCCGTTTGGTGGACTCAGGATTGGGTCACTGCTTTTGCAGATGATGTTGTCCTGTTTGCTTCATCAGGCCGTGATCTTCAGCTCTCTGGATCGGTTGCAGCTGAGTGTGAAGCGGCTGGGATGAGAATCAGCACCTCCAAATCCAGAGCATGGTCCTCAGCCGAAAAGGGTGGAGTGCCCTCTCAGGGTTGGGGAGAGATCCTGCCCCAAGTGGAGGAGTTCAAGTATCTCGGGGTCTTGTTCACGAGTGAGGGAAGAATGGACCGTGAGATCGACAGGCGGATCGGTGCGGCATCCGCAGTGATGCGGGCTCTGCCTCGGTCTGTCGTGGTGAAAAGGAGCTGAGCCGTAAGGCAAAGCTCTCAATTTACCAGTCGATCTACGTTCCTACCTTCACCTATGGTCAAGAGCTATGGGTAGTGACCAAAGAACGAGATCGCTAATACAAGCGGCTGAAATGAGTTTCCTCCGCAGGGTGTCTGGGCTTTCCCTTAAAGATAGGGTGAGAAGCTCAGTCATCCGGGAGGGGCTCAGAGTAGAGCCGCTGCTCCTCCGCATCGAGAGGAGTCAGATGAGGTGGCTCGGCATCTGATCAGGATGCCTCCTGGACGCCCCTGGTGAGGTGTTCCGGCACGCCCAACCGGGAGGAGGCCCGGGGAAGACCCAGGACACGCTGGAGGGACTATGTCTCCGGCTGGCCTGGGAACGCCTTTGGGATTCTCCCGAAGAGCTGGAAGAAGTGGCCGGGGAGAGGGAAGTCTGGGCCTCTGCTTAAGCTGCTATCCCCGCGACCCGACCTCGGATAAGCGGAAGAGGATGGATTGATGGATGGATGGATTGATGTAAAAATCAACAGGTTATGCTTATGAGTGGGCAAACATGGAGAGAGCTCAGTAAACAATCCCATCCTAACCCTATCATTCACAATACAAGAGTCAATGTATGATAAAATGAAAAAACACAACTGAAGATAAATATGACATGCAAGAAAATATTAAACAATTGTGGGTCGAGAGTATGTGGAGCATGCAAGGCTCGTGTCCTGACCCCTCCCAACTTCTAGTGACTCTCTAATCACATGTGTGTACAGACATGAAATACACATATGAAAAAAGAAAGAAGTAGTAATTATGAAACAATTTTCACGAAAATGTCTAAACAATACTGGAATATCATAAATAAAATAGTCAAAGCGGCCAAACACCAGTGACATGAAGGAGTCAAGGACGTTGAGTGCCTGTTGAGGGTCAGTGAACAGCCGCTGCCCTCCCGGGAAGGATATTTGAGGCTTGGCCAGATAAATCAGGAAAGCTGAAAGACCAATTTGTGGAGACTTTCTGATCAACAGAGACGTGGTCTTTTGTGGTGTGGACTGAGTATTGGCAGTAAACGTTTATCTTCCATCCTTCATAAGTTACATTTGAATTGTTGAGTTCCTCTTTCAGAATAGTAACTCGGTCAGAATAGCGAAGCATCTTGATGATAATTGGATGTAGACGTGCACTGTCACTTTCCCTCAGTTATATTCTATGTGCCCTTTGACAGATAGGGGACGCTATTGCTCCCTTGAACCCTTGTCTAAAACGCCAGATACCAGATAAAAGTCCAAAAGATGACTTTATTCATAAGCCACAGTGCACAAAGAAACCCTCTCCTCCACAATACTCCTACACAAACCAATAATCACTACAATAATACTCTCCACCACTCCCAGACGTGTTGCCCTCCTACCACCCAGCTCAGCTCCTCGTCTGGGAGCTCCCACAGTCCTTTTATACAACCTGACCCGGAAGTGTTCCAATCCCAAGTCCATGTGATCTCCTATCACTTCCGGGTCAGATAAAAAGTCCTTTTTTTTTCACCCCAGAAGCACGTCATTCCCCTTGTGCATGTGACTCGGACGTACTTCCGGGGCGTAGGGTAAATAAACACTGTTCCTCCCTGCAGCATCTCCTAAAGGCCCCCATGGTATTCAGCAGGGCTTTGTATAAAAACTCCAATGTCCACGATGCCCTGCTGGTGTTCGGGGAACCTCTATACTGCAGGGAGGGCTCCACCTGGCAGCTTGGGGGTATTGGCCGGGATGAACGGCCGGCCATACACCACAGCCCGGAAAATTTCAGGCCTCAATTTGGGATGGTCAGAAACCAAAAAGCCTTTGTTTTTCACAAAGCTAAAACATATTGCCACTCTTAACATAATCTGGAACTCCAATAATTCTGATGTTGTCTCTCCTTATTCCATCTTCTTGTCCATTAAGTTTCTTATGGAGAGTTTGGGCCTCAGCATAGGAACGTGTTTCAAAATCCTGCTGCACCACATGTGTACAGACCTGAATAAAAACTAACAAGAGTTTCTGTTGTTCATTTCTGATTTTGACAATATCAGCATGAAGGTCAGAAAAAACTTCTCTCTTCTGATGCTTTCAAGGTCACCCAGCATTTTTCTCCGATATAAAGGCCTTTGGTTGATCAAAAGTGAAAACTGCTCCAGAGTTATCTAACGTCATGGCAGCCTCAATCAGACTCCTCTGGGCTTTCTTCACTGGCCTTGAATCAGAAGAACCAGGGTGTGTCTTCTGATCTGAACAATTCATACGTCACACCAGCAAGTAAAAAAGGGCATGTTGAGGCTTTGATGAGACATTTTGAGGTTAATTTGTAAAAACAGTAATTTCAGGGTAGCTGAACACATCCACTACTCCACCGAGAATCAAGTGGCACCTCAACTATAAAATGTATACAAAAATATCTTAAATCAAAACAGAAGAATGAAGAAAGTGAAATATTAATGCAATGACCCAGAGGAGCACCAGTGACGTAGGACAAAAAAATTAAGATGAGAAATCCTGGAATTGGAAAAGTTATTTGTATTAGTGTCTGTTCTGGATGAGGAGTGGCAGGTGTAACCAGGACTGGTCAGCTTTATCACACACTGGCCTCATTTATACTGACCATTAGAATATTAATAGACATGCACTGCTAGGAATTATTTATGCTAACAAAATTGAAATTTCAGTGCTTATTGTGTATTAAAGTTATTGTGCAATGTCAATGTCAAATTTATTTATATAGCACATTTAAAACAACATAGGAATGCTGTGGCCAAAGTGCTTTACAATAATAGAATAAAAGAAAAACATACAATTAACATGAATAACACAAATAGAAATAAGATAAATGAATATAAATAAAATAAATAATAAACAGAAGTAATGTTACATAATCACAAAGAGGAAACCATCAGTATTACTGAAGGTCACTAAATGCAAGTGAAAAGAAGTGAGTTTTTAATCTTGTTTTGAACAGTTCAATTGCAGACGACTCCTTAATATGATGAGGTAGAGAGTTCCACAGGCGAGGAGCAGCAGCTGTCAAAGCCCCGTCTGTCCCCCTTAGTTTTACATTTGGTGTGAGGGACAACAAGAGACAACTGACCAGAAGATCTAAGCACTCTAGATGGCTAGTGTAAAGCACACAATTCAGATAAATAGGCAGAAGCAAGCCCATGTAAAGATTTAAAAACGAGCAACAAGATTTTAAAATCAATTTGAAAACTGACAGGCAGCCAGTGTAAAGAAGCTAATATTGGGGAAACAGAGTCATATTTTCTTGCCCCAACCAGAAAGCGAGCGGCAGCATTCTGGACCAACTGTAACCTGTGTATCAGGGATTTACTAATCCCAGAATACAGCGAGTTGCAGTAATCAAGGTGAGAAAAGATAAAAGCATGACTAGCTTTCTCAAGATCCCTAGAAGATAAAAAAAGGCTTGATCTTACCTAAAAGACGAAGTTGGAAAAAGCGACTCTTGACTACAGAATTTACTTGTTTCTCAAAAGAGAGGTTACTATCAAAGGTAACACCAAGATTGCGGACTTGAGGTTTGCAAAAGACAGAGAAAGAGCAATTTGGGCTTTAGCTGATGGACCCACTAGAAGCACCTCTGTTTTATTTTGATCCAGATCAAGATAATTATTAGCCATCCAGGATCTTAATTCAGAAAGACAGTTGTGAAGATGATTTATTGCAGAGTTGCAGACGGGAATATAAACCTGTGTATGATCAGCACCTGAGTCAGTAATAATAGAGATATCATTGAATACTTTAAGGAAGGCCATCTCAACACCATGATAACACCTAAAGCCAGATTGGTAGATCTCAAATAAATTACTGGAATTATTAGTGCAAGTTCATATATGGAAATGATGTGTATTTAAATCATTCATTCTGTGGTTGTCGTTAATCAAGGACAGGCGTCTGCAACTTTTAATTAATTTCAGTCACACCAGGAGATGTTCCTGCTATAATTGTATAAAAAGCCTGATTGTTCAACCTGATGATAGTTTCTCTCACTTCTAGTATCCATTCACCTTTACTTATTTTGCAGACGCCTTAATCCAAGGCAACTTACAACATTTATGGTACAATTGGTTGAATTTCATTTGGTTTTCCAACTGGAGCACAGGCAGGTCAAGTGACTTGTTCATGGACACACAGGGAGTCAGTAATGGGATTTGAACCAACAACCTCAGGGTTTGCAGTCCAAAGCCTTAACAACTCCACCACACTGCCTGCTATCCTTCAAAGACTGCTAGGGCTGTCACCATGACAGACACCAACAAACAAGCTCCTGTCCAGAGCTCCTTACAGTGGCCTTTACTACGGAGTTGTTGAACATGGCCAGTTCAGACTCTACTGCATAGATAAAAATGAGTACACTACAGTATACACATACTATATCATCAGAGATACTGACTGAGAAGAAAATGATCAGGAGATACCAAAAGACGAGCCTGAGTCAGAATGGTGAGTCAAACTGACAACAGAGGAAATAAAACTTGAAATAAGAAATCAGAAACAATTTCAAACTCCCAAGCCAACCTTCACCAATATGATGTTGCAATCATCACATACCTCAAGCAAGGCTGGGTAAAACCACTATGGACTACAGACGTGGTGGCAGTAAAATGGCCATAAGTAAACAAAGATGGAGTTGTTAATTATCTTGGATATAATTTTCCATAGCTTTTTTTGTTTGTTTCTTTTTTAGTCATTGCATGTATTTTACCTTTTGATAAGGGAGCACCTGAAAGTGGTTCAATGGAACAGTCACACTTGAAATTCCGGTGCAGTTTTTGGAGTAAATCTTTACTAAAACAACTTGATACTCATGACAATCAATACATGATAAAGTAATATTTAAACACACCAAGACTTCTGAAGGGGGTTTGTAAACATGTCCAATGACAATCCAAACTTCACCTTTAAAAGTCTTTCTCTTTCCATCAACTGAAATACAGAGCTAACTGAGCAACTTCAACGTGTACCATTAAACGACACACAAGTCAAAGCCATAGGAATCCAAACTTAAACAATACTAAAGTAAAGCACAAGAAAGCCTGCTATAAGAGAAAGGCAGATAAAGCAAAAAAGAAAGAAGAGCTGAAATAGCAACAAGTCTAATTTTCGCCTCAGGTGACTGCAGCTTATTAGAATAGCAGACCAATCTGGACGAGAACAGGCCATTCAGCACAGCAAAGCTCACCAGTCATATTTACCTAATTCCTCAAAAATAACATCAAGTCAAGTTGTGAGAGCCCCTAAACTCCTACGGTCTAACACACTACTTGGTCATTTATTCCAACTGTCTATCATTCTTTGTGTAAAGAAAAACTTCCAAATGTTTGTGCAACATTTACCCATAACTGGTTTCCAACAGTGTCCCTGTGTTTTTGCACACATGACAACACAAACACAACACTATAGACTGTTAGCTAAAGATACACAGAGATGGACACTCGGTTGGATTAAGCAACTCTGAGAATGTGTTGCTTAAAATCTTCCATAGAAGTAAATCTTTCTTACATATGCATGAAAAAGTTGGTGAACCCTTTGGGAATCCCCTGAATTTTGGCCCAAATTCCTCCTGAAAATGTGATCTTATCTTCAACTGCACCACAATAACAGACAAATAAAATCAACCTGAACTCATAACACATAAACAACTGGACTGTCAATGCTGTACACATTGTTTAAACATTTACAGTCCCGCCTATTCAGGTGTTCAACCAATGAGATGAGACTGAAGGTGTGGCTTGGAGGCACCCTGACAAATAAAAGGTAAGCAATGTGGGGGCTGGCAAAGCTGTCTCCTCTTGATACAGATCTGCTCACGGACATACAGAACAAGAACATACGAAATGTAACAGACAAGAGGAAACCATTCATCAGTCCATCAAGTCTGTTGGTTTAGCTAACAGCTAAGCTGTCACAACATCACATCAAGATAACTCTTAAAGATTGTCAAGAGGAAATTATTAGAAAGGGAGGTAAGAATAAGGGTGGAAATGCTAATAAAAGCATTCCAAAGAACATCTTTGCTTCTTTAGTGGTTTTGTTGTTTTTCAAATATTACTTTCCCTTTCATTTATGTAATTTTAAGTTTTGTTTATATTGTGTTCTTTATTAATTATCTAAATATTTTTGTGTTTCGTGGGAGAGACCCTAAGAGACGTGACTGCATTAATATCACTCCTGAAAGACCACCCCAGCCTTTATATTGGTGGTCCTTCAGAGGTCCACTGACATTTGATAAGAGCTTTATTAGAATTATCTAAACCAGTTATACATTTTGGGCCTGTGCATGCCAAAGCCTCCTGATGAGTTAGAAGTCAGACTGCCTGGAGTGCGATCTCTCTATAGGTAGACTAGTGAAGTACCTGAGGTTTCCTTTATAAAGCTTGCATTACATAAAATTTGATTTGAACGTGTGTATGCAACTTCCCATACAAACATCAAGATTTACAGTACAAAAGAAACTTGACAGGGGAACAAACATATTTACAGTAACTCTGACTCATACATACACAACATTTCAGAGAAACTGGTAAATGACGACACCCTTGATCAAGGAGGAAAAGGCAGCCAAACCAGCTAAATGACAACTCGCAAGAATAATTCAGTTCACCAAGCCTTTATTACAATGTGCATTGATGTGACAAACATGACACCTGAGAAATTAGAGCTATGATGTACAGACTGTATTTTAGTTCCCTTTAAGAGAGCCAATGATACGTATTTGCACTGAAGAAATTCTACTTTGTCATCACTTTATATCTGCTAGTTGATGTTACTTCTCAATCTTGATCAAGTAGTAAAATCCAGCTAAACCAGCTAAATGACAACTCAGAAGCATAATAATTCATTGCACCGAGCTGTTCTTATAAGGTGTGCTGAAGTGACAAACACTATACCACAAAAATGATGACTATGATGTACAGACTGCATTTTAGTTCCCTTTAAGAGTGCCAATGATATGTATTCGCATTAAAGAAATTCTGTCGTGTCATCACTTTATATCTGCTAGGTGTTTTCACTTCTCAAGGAGTTGGCCATCAGCTCAACAGTACCTCAGTCAAGTTTAACTTCATTATGCCAACTATGCTGGAAGCCATTGACTAACTGCTGGTACACTAAATCTTGTTTTCGTAAGGTGTGGGTGTACAGACATAACACATGACATGTTTTTGCCAACATAAAAAGTCAATCTGCAGCTGTGTCCAGCTCTCCTAACACAACTGGAACACTATACTGCACTCATATTGCAAAAAGGGCACCTAGCAAGATTGAAGCTGCTTTTGTTAACCATAATCAGTGACATTCCATTAATATACAAGTCATCCAAGATGTGGCTGACAAATGTAATGTCTCCATGGCCTCAGTCAAACTGCGATATATTTATTTTGAGGCAAAGTAGCTTTGACAGACGTGATGTTGCTTTACATGGTGAAGTAACTTGCTGAACCCTCAGTGCTTCATATGACCTGACCTATTCATTGTAACAGCAATTGTGTCATTACATGTGCCAGGGGACAGTGGCTTCCTGCACAGACAGTTTTGCCCTACACCTTTCCTGAACCCCAGAGCACAGAGGAGAGGCACTGTTACTAGATGTATGACCTTTCACTCTCAGATGCAGAGCAAAGCCAGACATTCTTGAATGCAAGTGGTGGGGTCTCGATGCTTCAGGAGGAAAAGGCTGATCTACCAGCCCATGAAGTTCTGCAGCATCATGATTGCATATAGAGGTGATGGATTAGCAGGCTCCATATGTGAATGTTTTCAGTGTGGCAATTAAAGGAGTGTTCATAGATACATATTTAAAAAGTGACTATGATTTACAAGACGTAAATTTTGTAGTAATGTGCATACATCCAGTTTATAAATCTGATTTTTTTTTTCTAGGCGTACAGACTTTCCTGTTTTTTTTTTGTTTTTTTTGTGTGCATATTTTCACGCTCAATTCCATGCAAAATTTTATAAATGTCACCCCTGGTCTGGTGTGTCAGTCTTTTGAATGCCTGAATTCCCATGTCACCATGTGTGTGTCCCCATTTCACAGTGGTTTGGAGGTAAAAGATCACTGCACACCATTGCTATCACCTCATGGTAGATTCATAATTTTGCTTTTGCAGGACCAGGACGCCATCATCAATGTAGCACTGAATTAAAAAATTGTTATAAAGACATCTGATAGGAGATGTCATGATAGTGAAAGCTTGAGAGAAGTTAGGTAATGAAAAAGAAAATTAGCTAAAACAAAAGAAGAAATCTACAAGAGAAAGGCTTGACACTAGAATTACCAGAGCCTACGAAAAAACTTGTAGATCCAGGCCACCTTAAATCCCATCGCACCTCTCCGTCAGCATCCTTTGTTCTGTAAATGTGCCGGTAAAGACAAGCAGCAAGCAGCCTGCTATTCCATCCCCCCACCGCTCCAGAACTTGCACAAAGTTCTCCCTGTTCATGCCTTGATTATCTGGGAGAGAAGTGTTGGAGGTTTAGAGTGGAAATAATAGATCGTTATTTGGATCACATGCATTTCATGTGTGTTCCGTTTCTACAATAATCTGTGTAAACACATTGTTAAAACAGAAACATTTTTCATATTTTAGTAGTAAATGACAGAATATTGGCATAAATTATATAATGTATTAAGACTGAAGTCCAAAGATCAAATAAACACTTTCACAAAAGGTTCAAGGACAACACAACAGCTTCTGTGGCGTAGTGGTAAGATTTGCTGACTTGTAATCAAGAGTCAAAGGTTCGATCCTGACTGCCTCCTATATTTGCCGTTTTCAGTAGTGAGCTGTTCCTATTGTTAATATTATACAGTACACACATACACATGGTTTGTGTCTGTAACAGACGGTGTACATTTATAGGACTTGTAAAAGTCACCGTGTTTTTTTCCACTTTTATTCTCTCAGTCACAATCATGATACATACTACCGCTCTAGGGATCTGACGCTGTTAGTTTTTATTTGAAACTGGGAGTAACCGTAGATGTGAGTGGTGTTATGGCAATGGAACTGGACATTCTCTGATCTGGAGGGATAAAAGCTGACACACAAATGCTGGCGAATCTGCCTTATTCGTATCTCACCGTCACTTGATTTTTTTATTCAGTTTTATTGAGTGTTCCTGCTCACGCTGAATTAGTATGCACCTTATGGTCTATGATGTCAAAAACAAAAAACAAAAAAAAAAAACAGAGACATAGTAGTATGACCTGTATAGTATATTTCGGAAAACACTGTGGCATGGATGGAACATTATTCATATTCATTTGCATTTCTTTTTTTTTTCTCCGATTTTCCCAGTCCCCACATGTTGCTGTTTCTTTTGTACTCCAGGACATGCAGAGGAAAGAATAGTGCTATATGCACTCATCAAATTCAAATGCTAACAGTTCAGAAACACACAAAGACCATCCTTCCTACATTTACGACGTGTACCTGTTGCAATGTACACACTTCTCTCTGTGTTGTGGTTTCTATTACAATGAAATGGCACCTGACACTGACTCAGTTTACTTTCCTGGGGAAAGCGGCTGTCTTGGAACAGAAGCTTGTTGATGTTGCATCCTCCTTTTCTTTTCCATCGCCTTTTCTAGTAAGATGTGACGACGAAGTTCCTTTGCAAGGTGAGCCATGAACACTCTTCTTTTCTCAGTGGTCCCCGTGCATGCCTTGCACAGTACATGTGTGTTTATCGCCGCCAAGTTAAGCTTGTTATAGCACACAGTAACTGGCCACCTGCGTGTTCCTGTGCATATTGAATGAGCTCACGCCCTCTGGTGCACGATGTCAATGCAGCACGGAAAATAAAAAAGAAAGAGACAAATATATGGGACTTTGGGTATACATTTATTGCACTTGTAAAAGTTAGCTTTTTTCAGTTTTATTCTCTCAATCATGATCACGCTGTATCCCCCCAAAACCCAGCCCCTTCTGATCTGACTCTAAGTAACAGCGCCAGCGTAAATTCACACCCAATCGGACGCTGTTCGTTTTCAAATAATATTGCATTAGTGTAATGATGTTTTCAGATTGGTACTATTCAGGTCATAAAATGATTTCTTCAAAATGTCACATATATTGTCTCTTTCTTTCAGGTGTGTAATTGAAACCACAGCATAGAGAGAAGTGTGTAAACTGCAACAGGTACGCATGTCGTAAATGTAGGAAGGACGGTCCTTGCGTGTGTGTGTGAACTGTTAACATTTGAATTTAATGATTGCATATAGTGCGGAACTGACCTCTCTGTACTATTCTTTCCTCTGCATGTCCTGGAGTACAAAAGAAACACCACTATACAGCAATGTGGAGACTAGCAACATCGGGGAAAAAAAAAACACGCGGTCAACGATTACAACCACAAGATGTTTTGCAAATGAATATGAATAATATTGCATCCGTGCCACAATGTTTTCCGAAATGTACTATACAGATTATAAAATGAATAATTCCAAATATCATATATACCAATGTCTCAGGGTTTTTTTTTTTTCTGACATCATAGATCATAAGGTTCATACTAATTCAGCGTGAGCAGGAACAATCAATAAAACTGTGAGATACGAATAAGGCAGATTCACCAGCGTTTATATGTCAGCTTTTATCCCTCCAGATCAGAGAATGTCCAGGTCCATTGCCTTAGAACACCATTCACATCTACAGTTACTCCCAGTTTCAAATAAAAAATAACAGTGTCAGCTCCCTAGAACGGTAGTATGTATCATGAATGTGACTGAAAGAATAAAATTGAAGAAAAAAAAAAAACGGTAACTTTTACAAGTTCTATAAATGTACACTGTTACAGATACAAACCAAATGTATGTGTGCACTGTATAATATGAACAATAAGAGCAGCTCACTACTGAAAATGGCAAATATAGGAGGCTACACCACAGAAGCTGTTGTTGTATTCTTGAACCTTTTGTGAAAGTGTTTATTTGATCTTTGGACTTCAGGCTTCACACATTATATAGTTTATGCCAACATTTTGTCATTTACTACTTAAATATGAAAAACGTTTCTGTTTTAACAATGTGTTTACACAGATTATTGTAGAAATGGAACACACATGAAGTGCATGTGTTCCAAATAACAATCTATTATTTCCACTCTAAAACTCCAGCACTTCTCTCCCAGATAATCAAGGCATGAACTGGGAGAACTTTGTGCACGTTCTGTGGCAGTGGGGGTATGGAATAGCAAGCTGCTTGCTGCTTGTCTTAATCAGCACATTTACAGGACAAAAGATGCTAACGGAGAGGTGTGATGGGATTTAAGGTGGGCTGGATCTATGAGTTTTTTCATAGGCTCAGATAATTCTAGTGTTAAACAGAAGAAAGGTGTTCCGGACCGGCCAATCAGAATGAAGAGGATTAGGATTTGTTGGCTTTACCTGAAGTCAAGTGATCATTGAAAGAATCCCTGAGACATCAAGGAACTGAAAACTTTGGAAACGATGAATAGACAAGAAATTGAACCCTGAGTAGCAACTGTAGGAAAGGTTTGGTGGAGGTCATTGCAGCGAAAGGAGGATCAGAAACTTTCTAAAGGCAAGGGGGTCACAAACTGGACTGTTCCCATGTTTAAACAATGTATTCAAGAATGACAAGGGTCTAATTGTTTGTTATTAGTTTAAGACGACTGTGTTTGTCTGTTTTGGGGACTTAATTAAAGATCAGACCACAGAATTATGAGAAATTATTGCAGAAATAAAAGGAATTCCAATGGGTTCACAAACTTTTTTTTTTAGCAAAGACACGCTTAGAGTGTTTGTATAATGTTACAAACAATAATGGAAGCAGTGCAGATTCCTAAACCCTGTAAAATTTAGTAAAATTGATGTGTTTAATATAGTTTGAACGTTGGTCTTAGTTTCTTTAAAAAAAGCACAAGACAGCACTTTCAGGCCCCTAACCCTAAAACATACACCAATCATTATTTTTCACTTACTTGTTTTAGATGACGTCTTAGGTGGTGTCTGACCTTCCTCAGTCCTAAGAGATGAAATTCCTTCAGTCGTCTTTGAATCAGACTGTAATGATTCATATTGTACACTGACAAAAGACTCTGGAGATGAAGAGTGTGTGCTATGAGCAGAAACTAACCCGGTCATTGATCCATCTTGATCTCGATTATGAAGGTCATCTTCCTTGACACTCACCATACTCCTACAATTGTCCATCTCAGTGCTGACACACTCCTCTTCACCCTCCTCTTTAATACTCACTGATCTCAGTTCACGGTCCTCTTCTTTAATGTCCAGACTCTCCTGTTTAGGGTGGACACTCTCCCACTCACAGTCCTCCTCCTTAACATTTATGATCCTTAATTCCATGATATTCAGGTCAGCCTCACACATCTCCTCTTTCACATCCATCTAGTTACAGTAAATGGTAGATTTTTCTCTCTCTGTGGAAAAAAAACCAGAAATAAATTCCATTAAAACTGTATCATTCGGATCTAAAGACATTTGATTTTTATAACATCCAGGTAGTTAAAGCTGATGTCAAGTCAGACAGTTCATAGCAATGAGACAGTAACTCATCACTTTTCACGTCAAATTAGCTGTAAAATGAGTCTGGGAATGAAAGGAAGGTCTATCAGGGTAGAAGAAGAAGGAGGCCATCTTACACAGTTGTGTGTCAACAGTATTCACTACTTTGATTGAACATTCAATACTGTTAGGGTCCCGAAATTTTGTTAACAGTTAATGTTAAGGAAGGTTTATACAAGTTAGGCCTCAGGATTATGTTAAAAAACAGGGGCATATAAAGGAGGAACTTAAAATCGCTGGTCAACTTGTCTAATGTGACATTGCCCCAACCTTGCAAAATCCAAAACCATTATTTAAGTCACAGCCTTCATTTACATAATCGTATCGTGATGGGGGCAGTTGCCGGTATGTCCCTGTACAGATGGCCGCCTAATGTGAGACACCCAATGTCTGACGTCAACTAGCCTGCGACTCACTAAGGTAAATTTAAACAGGTTTGATTTTGTTTTCTGCGGTGGGCTGGCGCCCTGCCCGGGGTTTGTTTCCTGCCTTGAACCCTGTGATGGCTGGGATTGGCTCCAGCAAGACCCCCCGTGACCCTGTAGTTAGGATATGGCGGGTTGGATAATGGATGGATGATTTTGTTTTTAGTCTTAGGGGCAGACTGTGTGTGCAGGAGAGCAGACAACCAGTGAATGTTTCCCTGAAGTAGAAGGCAAAGAATTAAGTGAAGATGAATAAGAAACTGCAGGGTTTGAACCTAACAAAAATAAGAGATGCTCCTCTTTCTGTCATTTCGTGTTTCAGATAGCAAAACAAAAGGTGGAAAAAATAAAATAAAATAAAGGATTCCTGCTGAAGAGCTACAGCTGTTAACCCTTTGTACACCACAGGCGTCATCAGCAGCATGCTGTTAGAAACAGGGCTGAGCATGACTCTGCTGAATGGTCGGCACACAATCGCTAAATGTGACAATTGTTTAAAACATTTGGTCAGGTGATTAGATCTGCGACTGTGGTTGGCACACCTGACATGCTCCAGGACAAAAACATTCTTCAAAACAACTTTGTCATTATCAACAACTTTGAGACAAGTTTATCAGCTTCATCTTGTTTAAGTACACTTGGCACACATCACAAATATTTTAGTACTTAACACAGTAATAAACTCCTATTAAACAGCAGCACCTCTCAGTATTGTGAGATTGGCATGGTGGAGGCCTTGTGTGCCTCCGCCTTTCTTAGCACTCCATTTCTGCTTCTGGTGGACCACTTTGCTATTGGTAACCCTAAAAAGGGGGGCCAGTGTAAAAGCGGCTCATTATTGACCTTCATGAATATTCTAATTAAATGAAAGTGGGTCTTGGCCAGAAGAGGGATGCCAGTCATGACAGTGGTGTTCACCTAAGAGATGCACATAGGGTGACCCACACAGCCTGGTTGGGTCTGTATGATAAAGTCACATGTATAAGTAGCCAAATGGACCTTAACTTCCACCTAACCACCGTGGTCCATTGCAAAACAAACACAAATAGAACTTATCGGGGTATAGGAAGAAAACCAGAGTACCTGTAGAGGGCAGGAGCCAGCTATAGACCATCATAGGGTACACTCACATTCAAGTCCACAACCACACCAAGACAATCTAGATTTGCCAGGCCACTAAACCTGAGCATCTTTAGAGAAGTGGAGAAAATAAGAATAAAAGAGCAGACATGGAAGCTGCATAGAGACTTAAAAAACAGGTTGAGATTCAAATTCATTCTGACAGAACAGTAAGGTAGGAACACAAACCACAAATCTCTATTAACTTCTCTAATACTCACTAACAGACATTACTGATTTGGCTTTAGCACTGAAACATGGGAGTTTGTCATATTTGATGCAGGTTAAAAAAGGGAAAAAAGACACACATTTAAGTGTCCATCCAAGTAATGCATGTAGATGTCTGCTGAATGCATTGGGATAAGCAGGTTTGAGGCTGTGTGTGCACATACAGATACTGATGGCCAGGGTTTACCAGTTAAGAACATATAATTTATAGTCTTAAAGGCGAGTTACTTCATGGCAGCACTGCCGTTTTCTCAAACTATATGTTAGTACTTGCTGAAATACCTAGCGTTGCCCTGGAGGTAAATAAAGTGGGGTTTTTTTTATTGCTTGAGAAAAATAATTTTAAAAAATCTTTAAAATTAAATTAACAAACAATGAAGACTCACTAATGTGCTGGTCTTGTGGTCTTTGTATGTACGTTATCGTCCAGTTGACGCTCGGAACCAGACAACTCTATTTAATTACAAAAAGCAACAGGGTGCTGCTCAAACATAAAGAATGCTGGCAGTCGCCTCCAGTTCGCCCTCTGGTGGTCGTTCTGAGTGTCAACTGGATGATAGCATGCATACAAGATCGCAAGATCACCCCCCTCCCTGTCCAGAAGGGTGTGGGTTAGGGTTGATTTCATCATACAGTATTTTTAGTCGACCAATGAGGTACATGTATACCAAGTTTCATGAAAATTGCTCCTGCCTTTTTAATAAAACCCCTGTGTGCGTCCAGGTATGCGTGTGCCTTTTGGTGAAGTGCGCATGCGCGAGGCTCGGTCCGGCACGCATGACCGGCATCGTGGGCGCACACACACTGGAAGCTGAGCACACAGTGAATGGCGTAGCCGCGGCCGCATGATAACCAAATAAAGGACAGCACTGCTGGGGAAAGCGCTAATTGGGTAGTCGCGGCCGCGCACATAAAATCCATTGCTGGGGAGACGCCACACATACTGCCCCGTACATGTTTACTAACTATCTACTAACAACATGCCACCCAAAATAAAAGTACATGTCAAGTAGGACAAAAGACACAGACACTCAAATCGTATATAAGCAACATCTCCTGGAAGAACAGTCAGCTCAGCAAGTAAACATCAACAAAAGAAAGGCTGAAAGACAAAGAAAAATACGAGCAAATAGATCGATTGTAAAAAAGAAAACGAGGGTCAGAATATTCCCCGTATTGATTTGGCTCTATCCTCTACTAATTTACCCTTTATCATAAGAAGGCGACAATTTCCAGTTACATTAGCCTTTGCCATAGCAATTAATAAAGCTCAAGGGTCTAACCTTAGAAAAAGTTGCCATTTACTTGCCAGAACTAGTATTCAGCCACGGTCAGTTATATATTGCATTATCAAGAGTTAGACGTTTTACAGATGTTGTTCTCAACGTTGTAGATGGTCCTGAACAAGAGTGTTTACAAAAAATGTTGTATATAATGAAATTTTATTGAAAAATTTCCTGAGTTAAAAAAATAAAAACATTTTCCTAAATATCTTCTTCAGATATTGTGTATTACAGATTGCTATAAAGTTTTACACTAAGGCAATATTAATTATACTTACTGTATTGTCATATACGTTTCTATTTTATTTTTAATATTATTTTACTTTAGGTTTCTTGCAAAAATATTTTTAACAAAAAAATTAAGACAACAAACAGAATGAGGTCAAGGTCCCTTGGCATTTAATATAGACTGTTCCTAATAATGTTTATACAATACTGTTCTAGTGCCCGTTATTGTAACGGGTTTAATTTCTTTATATATATATATATATATATATATATATATATATATATATATATATATATATATATAAATAAGACTAATGGGCTTCGCTCACCCAGCCCCAAGTTTGGTTTACCAGATATACAATTTAAAGAGATTGTTATTTTCATGGGAATTGTTACATATGCATTATTTTCACTTTTACCTTAAAACATTTGTAAACACAATACGTGTCCTTTATTTCCGGCCCCGGCGTGGTTAAATCTCTTTCTCACAGGACATATAACGCTGCTTGTGTTGTGAAGGGGGGCAGCTGAATGTTCGCTAAGGACATGATGTCGGATCATCTGCTGGCGAGCTGCGCATTCTGCTTGTGGTTGTTTTAAGTGCTGGGAGCACATGAAGTGTGCCTGACAAAAGCTTTCCAACAACTGCTAGGTTAGATGTACGTGAACTTGTTTTAAAATGTTGTCTCGCTGCCTTGTCTCGCCTGACGTTGAAAGTGTCTCTCGCGGGATGTCAAATTGTCTTCTGAGAAGATCACGTCTCGTCTCCCTCCCAAGATTTTTTATAATAGAGACACAGATTTGTTCTCAGCTCGTATTCTTTAAGACCCTTCTCCACGGTCATGGACTCCAGTTCGTTTTTCACTTTTACCAATCTGACTCCTTGCTATTCTTTTAATGGCCAGCTCTTAACCATCTCCGCGACTGTCTTTGAACTGGACACCGCGAAGGGACAAAAGAGAAACAAAGACAGAAATCAAAGCACCGTATGTGGAATGGCCGTCTCCCCAATGTCTGCGATTCGAGAAGGTATCGACAAAAGGAACACATGGAGAGGAATGAATAGGCGCCAGCGTCGAGACTGGGTGCTATGAATTAAAATTTGGGACTCGGCCAGGTGAAGTGAACCCTACGGAAGCGTATTAGGGCCACGGAAAAAAAAAATACGAACACAGTGAAGGGAAAAAAAAGTAAATGTCGAGAATAAAGTCGACATGTTGACTTTATTCTCATAGTTTATTTTGGCAGTAGAATGTCGCAAACTAAACTTCATCTTAAAATGAGTGTTTAATTTACTAGATTTTCTCAAACCCTGTCATAAATTATGTAGCACATTACATGCTTTGTGTTAAGTGTTCCCTGAGCCATTTTAATCACTATGTGCTGCTTAAACTGACTTCCTCTTGCACTAAGAGGAGGCGAAGGCAGCGATCGCCGCACAGAATGCATTCACTTCATGATATTCCTGCTCTTTGAACATTTAGAATGCTAAGATAAATACAGTAACTTGGTTTACGAGTGTTTTGCAAGATGAGCTAAATTTTTAAATTAATTTTGATTTGATAAAACGAGCGATGTCTTGCAATACAAGTAGTATGGATACACTGTCTGCTTAGCGTCATGTGAGCATAGCTGAGCGCATCTCTCTCTCTCTCTCCTCTTGAAGGCAATCGTCTCCTATTCTCCATCTGCATGTCCGCGATATTTTTGGATACGCTTATACAGCGAACTGCTACAGCGAAAAAATGAAATCACAAACGCGTAGATCCAAACGCTACGGGAGAACAAGGACCACTGAGTGAGCTGACGGGTTGGCAGCGTCAGCTTGGGTGAATCCCCGAGTCGAGGCGGAACGGGAAACGCGTCACGCATAACCACAGCTAGGCTCGTTAAGCGAGCCAATGCTCGTATTTAGATCCGAATTTTTCGCTCATAATTTTCCTCTTATCTTGAATTTCTCGTATACAGAGGTGATCGTATCTAGAGGTTCCACTGTACTTGATATCATTTTCATGATGAAATGTATTAAAGCATGTGGGGGCACAGTGGCGTGGTGGTTGTACTGCTGCCTTACAGCAAGGAGGTCCCGGGTGTTCCCTGCCTTGAATTTGCATGTTTTTCTGGTGGGTTTACTCGGCGTGCTTCAGTTTCCTTTCAAAGTCATGTAGGACGTGGGATTTTGTTATGTATTATTGACCCTGCTAATGTATGTGTTGCTCGTATTCACCCTGCGATGTGCTGGCGCCCCATTCAGGATTTGCTCCTGCCTCGCACACAATGCTTGCTGGGATGGGCGTAACCCTGAATGGATGGCATAATTAAACATGTATAACGAAGATTTTTTATGAATTTCTGAAAACTCTAAGGTCAAAGTCTATAACTAGTTTTAACTTAACAATGACGTTTATTGTGTGGTGATGTAAAAGATATCAATTGTTTATCTTAGTATTCTTAATGTTCATACAGCAGAACATCATGAAGTCAATGTAAGGCGATCGTTGCTGGCGCCGCCTCTTAGTGCGGAGGAAGTCAGTTTAAGAAGCGTGGTGATTAACAACTGGGTCGGGGAACACTTAACACAAAGCATTTAATGTTCTACATTAATTTATGACGGGGTTTGAGAAAATCTACTAAAGTACCATCATTTTAAGATGAATTTTAGTTTGCGACATTCTACTGACAAAATAAACTACGAGAATATAAAGTGGAAATGTCGACTTTAATCTCGACATTTATTTTTTTTCTTCACTGTGTCTGTGTTTTTTTTTTCGTGGCCCTAATACGCTTCCGTAGAACCGCACATTCCAATGAACAGTAACATCACGCGAGTAACCATATGAGGATTTACTCGAGAAAAGTTCGGCGGGGGGCTAAAGAACACGAACTCGTCTCTCACTCAAGTCGCGCGCGGCGATTCTAATGGAGTGAATTAAAACTCACACATCCATCAAGTGCATCCCCAAAATCCAGATCACTTACTGTCTGTCTCTTGGCGATGGGATTGTTTCTGAACTCATTCACACTTCTGTCTCCGTCAGCAACAGTCTTGCGTCCGTAGTGTTTCACAAAGCGAGACAGTGGCAGCTAGGCGACAGTAGCTGTCGCGTTGAATGACGTCACCCTGCAGCCGACATAGGATCACGTGACAGGTAAGCGAGCCCATTGACATAGAATTACTAGACGCCGCATGACCAGCAGCATCGTACGTCAACGTCGCCGCCATATTGCGAGTGGCACTGCTGTGGCTTGAAGTAATGGATAAAGATGCCTCACGCATGTATCGTTTGGGATTGTAGAAACCGCTGTACGCTCCAAACCAGATCCCGGGGGATTACATTTCATAGGTAAGGCTGAACAATTGTTTTGGTTATATTTGGCCATTAGAAAATCCCCTTTTATTATCTTAACTTTAGCCAAGGCAGGCTAAGCTAGCAAAGCTGTGCATTTATGTGCTCAAGTGAGCCTCCAAACAACGTTTTGGCTAAACTTATTTAGTCACTAACTATGTAGATTGTTGATAGCTGTTAACATTTCTCAAACTTTGAAGGTTTCCCAAAGAAATCCACCTCAGGAAGCAGTGGGACGTAGCCCTTAGATGGGATTTTGAGAAAGCCGTCCTGTGGTGTGTACCGTGCTAGTTTGGCAACAGATGCTGTACTGGCATCATATGATCAAAACTACCACTCCCTCACATTAAAAACAAAGGAGGTTTCATGATTCCTTCTGAGGGTACAGTCAAGGTGGTCAAAGTAGCTGAGCGTGTTATCCGACAGTCGACATTAATGCAAGCTGTCAGTGTATCTTTGATCAATCAGTTTGTTTGGGCTGAGATTGGTTCAGATGATGTGTTTTTTTCTTAAGGAGCACATTAAGGAAACACAGTTTGAAATTAACAACCATCATTTTATGCTCATGTCTTTAGTTCTGTCTGTCTTCCACAAACTAAGGTTGCACCATATTGCCAGACTGAATACTCTCAAATTACAGAGTGGCAACACACGGAAAAAGCTATGTAAGACAGTTCTGTTTCATGGATTTTAGATTCTATCCTGTATATATTTAAGTAACCACATTGTGTGTGTGTCCGTGTGCGTGAGAGAGAGAGAGTGAGAGTGATTGAGAGATGAATGAGTGAAATGTTTTCAGAAATTATTAAGCCAATTTGTATACAATAAAATTGTTTATTTTTGTCATTGAGTGTATCATTTCACTGTTAAAAGAAAGACCAGACTGCTAGTTGCAGTCTTACTATTTTGACTTTCAGACATTGGTCAAGTTTTCATTTCAATAATTAATAATAATAATAAAAATAATAATAATACATTTTTATTTAATAGGCGCCTTTCTTAGCACTCAAGGTCACCTTACAATAAAATTAAACAACATTAGTAAAATTAAAACAAGAGGATTATAAATCAAAAAGCAATAATTAGCAAACAAATAAAGATAACTGGCAGTAACAGTGTAAATTCACAATTGGTATTCCAGTTTGAAAAGATAAGTTTTGAGGGCAGTTTTAAAATGTGTTATTGAATCGAGCTGACGTGTATGAGAGGGAAGAGAATTCCTGAGTTGAGGAGCACAATGAGAGTCGCTCGAGCTCCCATAGCACTGAGTCTGATGTGTGGTACAGAAAGTCGAGCTGCAGATGAGGATCTGAGTGAGTGAGAGGAGTGTAAGTCTGTGGGAGATCAGTGAGGTAGGGGGAGCAAGACTGTGGAGAGCTTTAATTGTTAAGAGCGGTATTTAGTATTGTATTCAGAAGAGAATAGGTGTAATATGTTCAGTGGATTTAGAACAGCAGGTTATTATCCTAGCAGCAGAATTTTGAAGAAGTTGTAAGCGATGGATACGTTTTTGTGGGATGCCAGATAGAATAGCATTACACTAATCTATACGCGAGGTGACTCGGGCATTAACCAATACTTCAGTACTGTGTTGCGTAAGAACAGGATGAAGTCTAGAAATATTTCGGAGATGGAAGAAGGCAGTCCGAGAAATGTTACTTATATGGGAGGAATTATTTAATAATAATAATAATAATAATAATAATTAGTATTTAATAGTTGCCATTATTAGTGTATAAATGGATATGAATAACAGAAAACAGAAAAAATCTGTTGTATGTAAACAATACTGTTTTAAACGTTATTGTTTTTTCATCAGAAAAACCAGTTTCCACGTCTACCTGTGTTAGTTTAAATGGCACTTTTGCCACTCTCAATATGGTGGATGTGCTGACATATCGTGTTTGACTGGGCAACACAGTGAATGTGGTGTCTTTCTATATATGTCTATGGATTGCGCAATGCAAATCGAATGGGGACTCGTCATATAATAAGAAGATGCGTGTCTTTTACAGTAAAAGTTCTGCGCATGTGCGTGCAAATCGTGCAAGTTGTTTGGGTAGTGACAAACACACTGGACAAGAAGGTTCGAGCAGTTAGTGGCCTGGCCGGCAGGGGTACATATTTGTACAGTTCTTTTGGGGCGGGAATGAACCTCATTGTGCTTTCACTTGTTTAGAAGGATCTGCTCGTGTGTGTGTCTATTTTGCACTTATGCTTGCATCTTTAATTGTGATTATTAGTCTTCATGTTACATTTTCCAAGTTTACTTATATTTGTAACCCAATCGCTCACATAGGAGGCCATGGTCTGCCGCCCTGAATATGTCTTTGTCCGTGTATGATCGATGTGTACTGTAGACTGGTATTAGTAGAGGAATGACAGCTCCATGCAATAAGAAACTTTGGGCACCAACTGGGTCATCGCGTCCTAAGGCACAAAAAACAAAACCAAAGATAATGCTCTTTGGTTTATGTTTATTCCAGTTATGCGTGTTTCAATTAAAGAAAAGAGGTTTCGGGCTGATTAGCCAAGTGGGGCTCCGTCCAAAGGGTTGCTTGAGCCGATAATGACAGCTCCTGACACACGAGAAGGAGGTCCAAGATGGTGCCTTGTTAGCAGCATGATGCAATTAGCTCTTCAATTTGCTTCAGTCTCTGTAGTCCCACCCTATCAAATTTGCCTAATGTTTTAACAAATTAGTATGATGTCATCTTGCATGATAATTGTGAGGACTTTTTTTTTTCTTTTTTTTATGTAATGGATTTTGTGTCCTGTTGGAGGAAGAGAAAGCCGGTAAGCACGTAGTGATTCACACACATAGAGCACATAGAAGATCAAATACAAAACAAAGTATTTAACATGCTACTTTAGTTATGATGGGATTTGAGAAACTAGTAAATTAAACGATTTTAAGATGAGTTTATGATGTTCTACTTTAATGACAAAATATGCTAAGTGATCAAAGTGGAAATTTTGAGATTAAAGTTGACATTTCGTGCTTTTTTTCCCACTGTGTGCCTATTTTTTTTCTCTGTACCCTAATAAGCTTTCATATGAAACTCAGACAGTGGGTTATGACTCGGGTTTTCGTGGCGAATTTCATATCTGACAACTACTTTTTAATTTCAGGCACTGTGCGACTTTGTGAACTTGAGCTTTTGAGTTTCTCCAACACTCTGTCACTCGATCAACTTCCTTTTCTTGTTTATACCACTGTTTAAACCAACAAATAGTATGTTTTTCTTCACTTGGTATTCGCTGAAATTCTTATATTTTCCCCCTTGCTTTTCCCATTGTCTTTTCACAGAAGGCTGAGCTTAAGGGCGATTTATATTGATCTGCAAATACAAAGAGGCATAATTCTGGGAGGAGTTGGGGCGGGACAGCAGGTGCGTGCACGTGCGTTAATTTTCACGCTGACTGGGATTTATGTAGTGGAAGAAAGTGGAAGTTTGCATATGCACATTCCCGCTTTTGTGCTTACATCATGTTATAGTGTGAGTTCTATGCACAGCGTTATACATGAGGCCCAAGGAGTCTACAATATTGAACTTTTTCATAATATTTCCTTTTCTGATATAATGAATTTTGAGTTTTCATTACCTGTAGGCCATAATCATCAAAATGAAAATAAATAAATGCTAGATATATATATTACTCTGTGTATAATAAATGTATATAATGTATGAGTTTCACTCTTTGAATTGAATTACTGAAATAAATTAACTTTTTGATGATGTTCTAATTTATTGAGATGCACCTGTAAATCCAACTTCTCCCAGAAATTCCACATAGACTTTGTGGCTTGTGTCAGACTCCTTCACTTCTTATTTCAGTTCCATTAACAGTTCACCATCTTCTTTAACAGATCATTCATTTATTGACATTGTGTTGTCTGACAGTAAGCCAAGGCCAAAGTAAATGTCTGCCTATTGGAAACTAAACTGCTCTCCATTGTCTTCAGAACAGTATTTTCAGGAGATTCATAAAATTGCTGAAAACATTCAGTCTTTATTAATCATCTTGGCTATTGCTAAGTGGGATCTTTTAAAATATTAATGTAAGAAATTTTACATAAATTTGGTAAAATTATGGCAGGAGGAAGATCTGAGGAGTTAGTTATTATAAACAAGATGGGTGAGCTTAGTAAAAATTCTGATGTCATATGATATGTCCATGTGATATGGAGAAGGAAGAGCTTTAAGGATAAGGCTGGATAAATTTATGAGAAAGGTTGGTGCTTTAGTAAGATCTAGCACTAAGTGGTTGGAGTCTATTTTTTGCTTTAGAAAATAAACATTGTAATAATAAGAAAATTATATCTCTCTCTATATTAACAATACCGTGACTGATGACCCCAGAGAGATATCTTCCTATGTTTCGAATTTTATCAGAGATTATAAACATCTTCATTCTATCCTCAGGTAACTGATCTGTTTTTTTTTAATATTTTACAATTTGCTATTACTAAAATTAGTGACCACAATAGGGAATTCTGTGAGAAGCCATTTACAATGGAAGAGTTGGATGACATCATTAAAAACAGGCAAAACAATAGAGCTTCTGGGCCAGATGGCTTACCTTTTGAATTTTGTAAGATTTTTTGGGACTCTATTAGAGATCTTGTGTTTAACACATTGAGAGAATGTGCTGAATATGGGGAGCTAACAGCATCGGCGTCACTAATACCCAAAGCAAATAAAGACCATTGCTATGTGGATAACTGGTGTCCCATTACACTTTTACATTCAGATCACAAATTACTAGCTTATCTGTATTGAAATAGATTTAAACCCTGTTTGGAGGAGATTATTTCTAATACCCAGTCTGGTTTTATGTAAGGGAGGCATATATCCAATAATATTAGATTGATTCTAGACATTTTAGACTATCCAGAATTTATAAATCAGCACACACTCATTTTTTTAGGACTTTTACAAGGCTTTTGATACTGTCAAGCACTCTTTTATTTTTGAAGTTTTAGATAATTTTTTTTGGTGATAAATTTAAAAATATGATATGTACTCTTTTTATAATGGTACTAGCAAAATACCCACGCTTTGCAGTGGAGAAGTACTTTGTAGTATGTTAAAGAAGTTATGAAAAAGAAAAGGAAACATTTTAAAAATAACGTAACATGATTGTCAATGTAATTGTTTTGTGACTGTTATGAGTGTTGCTGTCATCAAGGATTTGATTATCATTATTGCTTTCAATCAGGTTCGTATTTGGAGGATGTGTTGTGTTCAAGTTACATTCCGTGTTTGTCTAGTCTATCCCTGACCATCTCATCTTAGTTGTCAACCGTTGTAAAGATAACAGGTTTCATTCATCGAAGTGATCACTACCCAAATCGGTACTCGTGAATCTAAGATGTTTAACAGGCATTCCCGGTATTAAGTTGTGGATTTGCCTGCAAATATTTAGTGGCAGCGTGTCTATGAACATAATTTAAACTTAAGCTTTACACCTTGCTTTCCTATTGATATGTCTACAAAGGCTTGTTCAGCGTCACAGGGTTGTTCCTTTCCTACTGCATCAATAAGCAGCTCGTCTTCCTCTTTAGTGCATCCACAGGTTTACCTTTCCCAGTCCTTCAAAGTCAGTTCAAGTGAGCTGCTCGGAGTACATGAATCGAAGGTTCTCAGCTGTGCTTGTGCTATCTCATGTGATCTTGCGATGTCCACGGCTTTATTTATTGTTAGCTCAGACCCGGCACTTAAAAGTTTCTCTCGCACTTTTGCTGAGTTTGTGCCAAACACTTTTCAATCCTTAACCATCTCATCTTCGTTTGCATAAGCACAGTCCTTCACCGGCAATTTTAACTCCATTACAAAGTGATCAAAAGTCTCGTTTATACCCTGCGTCTTCTCATTAAACTTGTATCTCGCGAATATCGCATTCGTCTTAGGCATGACAAACAGCAGCGGCAGCCTGTCTATGAACTTAATTTAAACTTAAGGTTGACACCGTGCTTTGTTTCCGCAGTAGCTGCACTCATGAATATGCTTGTATGTGTCACTCGCTTCATATTCTTTTGCTGCCTTCTCAATTGTGTAATGCGTTTCTTTAACAGGTTTCATTCATCGAAGTAATCAGTACCCAAATCGGTACTCTTGAATCTAAGATGTTTAACAGGCATTCTCGGTATTAAGTTGTGGATTTGCCTGCGATTATTTAGCGGCAGTGTGTCTATGAATGTAATTTAAACTTAAGCTTTACACCTTGCTTTCCTATTGAAATGTCTACAAAGGCTTGTTCATCATCAGAGGGTTGTTCCCTCTATCTTCTGGCATGAATTGTCGGGCAACAAAGCTTTATTTATAAAAGGGTGGGCTGGCCAGAATATTCTTTATGTTTCTTAATGAGCAGGGAAATCTTTAGACTTTTGATGATTTTGTAGTTTTAAAAGGGGCAAATGTTTCTTTAAAAAAATCACATAAAGGTGACAAGGAGCATTCCTGCTATTGACAGTGTTGTTTAAAGCCCACTGGAGTTGTGGTACTTTGTCTAATTACACTCCACACCTTTAAATCAGTGATGTTAATATTGTGGACAAGGAATGTAATTATTACTTTATCAGCAAAAATTTAATGTCGGATCACAACACTTTTTAAGTGGAAAGTTTTATACCCCAAATCAAACTTAAGTAATATGGGGATTGTTTCTTTTTAATTTCTTATCCCCAACAAAGTTAAAGAAATTCATTTTAAAATCCTTTATTGTTATTAGCCTTGCAACAGATGGCTACACACATTTTGTACTGATGTGTCTCCTTTGTGTTCTTTTTGAAAAAATCATTTATTTTATAGCTCTGTCCGCTCAAATGTATTTTGGTCAGACGTGGCTGCTCTGTTGTTTATTTGTTTCTATAAACTTGTACAGATTTCTAAAAATATGCTGTTTATTTTGGATACTCAGGTGAAATGAGATTAACTTGGACAAAACTTTCAAAACACACACAAACACACCCACACACCAAGCACACACTAGGGCCGATTTAGAATCGCCAATCCACCTAATCCGCATGTTTTTGGATTGTTTATTTTTTGAAACATTTTGAAGCACTGCACTTTATTTGGACACTGTTTGATTTGATTTTTTTTTTAATAAAAGCAATGTTTGCACTTTACACCTTCCCCTTGCTTCATTTGGTGTCCTCATTGTCCAGCTCATCCCGTTACATTACTGTTCGTGTCGGGTTCAAGAGGCTCCCAAAAGTGAGATGGTAGCATGTAGCAGAACCTGCATCGTCACAATAGTACACATTACCTCTGGGACTATGAGCCTGCACCTAATTGATTACAATAATGTGACCATACACTTCATTGGACACGTGTCCCAGCAAACCCTTCTTAATGGATGGCTAGAATAATAAGCAAGATGGCAGAGCAGGTGATCTCAGTTTATTTATCCATTAACAGGTCATGCCAAAGCAGGAACAAATACGTGTGACAAATGTCATTTTACAGCCTGCACTTAAATGTCAGTAGCATCAGTCGGTCATCATGGGTGAGCTCCATCTCTCTTTCAGGTGGTCAGCCTGACAGTAAAGCCGCTACCCCCCACTCTCTCAGCGGTTTGTGTCACACCTACTTTCTGGTCCTCTGCTGCTCTCTCTATGTGCCGGCGTCTGTTAACTGTCAGCTCCAGCTTGCTTGTGGTTTTTGTAAGACTTCTCCTCCTGCAGCTGTTCAGAAACGCTCAACATTGTAAGGTAAGGCACCCCAGCTTGGGATTTTTTGGAGACAAGTTAGTGGCCAGGAGTCCAGACAGCTGCTTTTGAGCGTGGGGCTCATACATTTCCTTACATTATGTTTACCTAAAATGTCTTAGCTGGATAGAATTATGCATATTACAAGCTTCATAGTAATTACAAGAACATGCATTACTATTCTGGAAAGCCTTAAATAATCTCGCTCTGTCCTTTATTTCAGAATGTCTTACACCTTGCACTCCAGATCATAACCTTAGATCTTCAAATGAGGGTCTGCTTATTATTCCAAGAGCTAAACTTAAAAAAAGTGGTGAGGCGGCCTTCTGCTGTTATGCACCTAAAATCTGGACTAGTTTGCCAATAGGAATTTGCCAGGCTAATACAGTGGAGCACTTTAAAAAACTGCTGAAAACACATTACTTTAACACGGCCTTCTCATTTCATTTTAGGTTAATCCTGATGCTCTGTATGTTTAATTAATTATCATTATTATTCATGGTGGCTCCAAAATCCATACTAACCCCTACTTTCTCTTCTGTTCTTTTCCCGGTCTTCTGTGGTGGCGATCTGCGCCATCACCATCTAATCAAAGCACCATGATGTCCCTACATTGATGGATGAAAGGCCAGAAGTCCACATCACCCTCATCATCAAATTCTTCCATGAGAACCCTGAATACAACGAGGACTGATTGAGGTAATTAATGTTAGGTAGAATGCTTAGAGGAAGCTGAGTGGTTTCGTGGCCTGGAACCCCTGCAGATTTTGTTTTTTTTCTCCAGTCGTCTGGAGTTTTTTTTTTTCCCTGTCCTCCCTGGCCATCGGACCTTACTTTTATACTATGTTAATTAGTGTTCCCTAATTTTAATTATTTATTTTGTTTTTTTTCTTTCTTTCTTTATCATGTAAAGCAATTTGAGCTACATTATTTGTATGAAAATGTGCTATAGGAATAAATGTTGTTGTTCCTGTATTCTAACAGGAAAATACACCAGCATCACCACATTCACTTACAGTACATAACTTAGCAGTTTACTTGCTTATACACACACTTTTAAACTGACAAAGAATTATGTTAACAATGCAAAATTGTAAATAACGTAACTCATTCTAGTAAATCCCCCATTAGGCTGGAAAAACTCTTACTTTCCTTTGTCGAGAAGGGCCCACTGCCCCGTCATGTCCTCCTGATCTGAATCCACCTTCCTGCTCCTCAGTTTGCTTTATGTGCTGCTTGCACTGAGGTATCCCTTGCTGATTCCTGGCCTGATGTAAGTTTTTCAGTGGTGTCCCACTGAGCTTTATAAAGAGCACTGATGCCATGGTGTAAACATGCAAGGACTCTCAATTTACCACATACATTTAATGTTTGACGTTTTTCTTTGCAAAGGAGGAAATAAAAAATAAAGTTAAATGTGCTCAGTTGTTTTTGACGCCTAACTAATTTAATTTTGGTGGCTTATTTTTGCAGAGGAAAAGAGGACCTTCTCATTGTTGGTGATAAAATGGAGATGCACCAGGCTGTTCTTCATTGTCCAAAGCACACATTTAAATGTGAAGTGAAGGATGCCTTAGATGGAAGGATTAATGAAGAAGAATGGGAGGATACAACACTGCAAACTGGTATGCCTTTCATGGATAGCACTGAGAAAAGAAGTGTGACCATTAAAAAGGAGGCGGAGGAGGAATGGGATTATGTCAGCTCTAAAGAAGAAGCAGAGCAGAAATATAAAATAGCTGACTTAGAGAAACAAGAAATTATAAACAGAGTCAAGAAAGAATACCTTAAAGTAGAAGAACAGCACAATACAACACTACAGACTGGTGTGCTATTAATGGATAGCACAGACAAAAGAATTGTGGCCATTGAAAAAGAGGATTAAGAATGGGAATACGTCAGCTTTAAAGAAGAACCAGAGCAGAAATCTAAAAGAGAAGCAAGAAATTATAAACGGGGTCAAGAAAGAAGACCTTCAATCAGAGCCTGTCTCTCTAAATGGGTTAAGCTGTACTCCAGATGGTCCTTGCTGTTGTGGAAGATGAATGTTCTCTTCTTTCCCTTGTACTAATACATGTCTGAGAAGTAAGCTTTACAAAACCATGTAACAGCATGCTTTGTTTTAGCAAACAGAAAAATGTTTGTGCAAAGGACTCAAGGTCTGAGCATTCCACACATGAGTCTGCCTTTTCACGTTTTCCCTTAGCTTACATCTGAACGCCATAACAAAAGGGGCCAAGAAATCAAGTTGCATAAGGGACATTGAAGGGGCTCAAGGATTGTGTATAATAAAGTGTTGACTGTTACATTTTATAATGATATTAAATTACGCATTCTAGGATTATAAAACTGGACCCCACCCAACAGACGGGGTTCAGAAGAGCCCTGACGCTGTCATGTACATTTGATTGTCTGTTTTTCTGAAACTCTTCTCACCGTGACTCTGAAAAATGAAGCTGCTTTATAACCGCACCTGCTGTCGGGTTTGAGTTTTCGTCCACACTGTCTACAAGATCATTCTGACCACGAGAAATCAGTCATTGGAACAGGAAATGGAGAAGACAGAGAAGAGCTCACGGTCCAGTAATTCTGAAGAATGTAAGTGCTAAAAAAAGTCCGGTAGTGTAAGACTTGTGGCAGAAGAGTTGAACGTGAATTTAAAAGTGCTATTTAAATGTAAAGAATTATTATTATTTGCTTCAACTGTAGTCTGGCTCAAGTGTATTTTATTTTTCTTTTAATATTTTGGATTTTGTTTTTTATGTTGAATTGAATTTTTAAATATTTTAATGTATTCATTTTTATGTGTCTGTTCTTTTAAGTAATGTTCTTGTGTCCTGTATGCTGATCGTAGGGTTCCCTCAGACACTGAAGCTGGAAAACTATAATGGTTGCTTCAGCACTGAAATTATTCTCCTGTTCTTTGGTTTTGTGTTTGCATTTTGTTCTTGGACTCCCTGGTTTTCAGTTTGTAGATTTTCTTTAAAGCTGTTGTCATTAGATTTTTTCAGTGCTAGTGCTCCTGCCTTTATTTTTTTCTTGTAAGATTTTGAATTCTTAAGATATATTTCTTAAATATTTCTGCAGCTTCCCTCTCTCCCTCTTTGAATATTAGTTTGATTTTTAAAGCCTTTTTATATTATTGTCAAATTTGTGTCTGTTAGGCCTTCCTTTGCCCATAAACCTGCATCCTGAGTTTGGGTGTGGGCTGTAGTGCATGGCAGGTCTGCCTTTTGATTTTGAGACCCAAACCCTTTTTGTAGATCTATGAGTAGGCTAATCACAATAATTTGCTTTTTATAGATCCTCAGAATGAAGGATTGTTTTAATGTGTAATTTATTTCAGTGAAAAGCAAAGAAAGGTGTACACTGAATTTACCAATATAATGTTTGGTGTGAACAGGCCATTGATCAGAAAACACAGCCGAGATATTAATTCCTATAAACTATGGAATGCAACACAAGTATTTATTTAAAATTAGGCATAGTAAGAATTTCAGTATAGTCTGACCGGGAGTTTGTGACAATGCAGGTTTGCTCCATGCTCCCATCTGACTTCCGGGAGCTCTTGAACCCGACACCGTCAGTAATGTCACCGGATGAGCTGGACAGTGAAGACATCACAATGAAGCAAGGGGATGGTGCAAAAAGGTGCAAAAGTGCTTTCATTTAAAACCAGCAAAACCAAAAACAGTGTTCAAAATAAATAGTGCAGTGCTTCTAAAAGTCATTAAATAAATAATCCAATATAAACTTGTGAAAAGGTGGAGGTTAAAATCCAATAAATAGATCCTTTAAAAACCAAGGTTAAAACAATGGCTGGAAGCAGTCCTTTTAAAAACAAAACTCAGTGCCTTTTTCCTACTGGCGGCTGCCCTGTTTTTCCCATCCAGACTTTGCACCAGGGGAGTCGCATTACCTGCAGCTGTCCTTGACATCCGGTTGCTTTTCGGTCCCTGCCTCCGTGAGACTGAGACTTAGGTTCCCCAACGGCCAGGGTGCTCACTCTGGGGTTCACTCTCCTACGCCTTTCTGATTCCTGCTGCTTACTGTGTCTTTATGCTTCCGGGTCACTCCAGCTCCTTGATCACTCAGCTGGAGCGACTGCTTACTTCAGCCCCACCGAGTGTTGGCTAAACACCCTTTCCAAGGGGGCTCACCTTCCAGCTGCATGCAAAACACCAGCGACTCTGCTTTTGATCACTCACACTCTCTATCTCACACTGGCTCTTTACTTCTCTGGCCTTGCCCGCCGCCGTCGACGTCTAGCTTTACATGTTTTAGTTCTCTAAAGTGACAGACACGTCTGTGAGTTGGAGTAACAAGTAGTGTGCTGCAAATTCAAGATTCAAGAGTATTTATTGTCATTTCATCCATATACAGTAGTACAGCATATAGTGAAACGAAACAATGCTCCTCCAGGACCATGGTGCTAGAACACAGGACAACGAAGAATCCACGACACGTAACATAAAGACACATAATATATAACAAGGTGCATGTGAATCAAACGTGCAACCCAGTGCAACCATGTGCAACATTGCAGAGCAGAACACGTATATCAGATATCAGACCGGTCCTTGAGTGTTCAGGTATCTGACTGCTTGGGGGAAAAAACTGTTACACATTCTGGTGGTAAGGGCCCAAATGCTTTGGTACCTTTTTCCCAGTGGTAGAAGTGTAAACAGTGAGTGTGAAGGGTGTGTTGGGTCATTCACAATGCTGGTGGCTTTGCGGATGCAGCACGTGGTGTAAATGTCCATGATGGAAGGAAGAGAGACACCGATGATTTTCTCAGCTGTCTTCTCTATCTGTTGTAGGGCTTTACGATCTCTGACGGTGCAATTTCCGAATCAGACAGTGATGCAGTTGCTCAGGATGCTCTCTATGGTTCCTCTGTAGAATGTTGTTAGACTAGCTGGTGGAAGATGGGCTTTTCTCAGCCTACGCAGGAAGTAGAGCCACTGATGGGCTTTCTTGGCTAAAGAGCTGGTGTTGTAGGACCAGGTGAGGTTCTCTGCCAGGTGGACATCCAGGAATTTGGTGTTATTGACATCCTCCACAGTTAAGCCACCAATGTTCATTGGCAGATGGTAATTTTTAGTCTTCCTAAAGTCAACAATCATCTCCTTTATTTTGTCTACATTCAGAGACAAGTTATTGGCTTTACACCATTCCATTAACCGCTGCACCTCCTCTCTGTATGCTGACTCGTTGTTGCTGATGAGACCCACCATAGTCGTGTCATCTGCGAATTTTATGATGTGATTAGAGCTGTGCGTTGCTGCACAGTCAGGAGTCAGCAGTGTGAACAATAATGGACTGAGCACACAGCCTTGAAGGGCTCCAGTGCTCAGTGTGGTGGTTCTGGAGATGTCATTTCCAATCCTGACTGACTGTGGTCTCTCAGTCAGGAAGTCCAGAATCCAGTTACAGAGGGAGATGTTCAGTCCCAGCAGGCTCAGCTTTTCCATCAGCTGCTGTAGAATAATCATGTTGAATGCTGAGCTGAAGTCGATAAGCAGCATTTGAACGTATGTGTCCTTATGGTCCAGATGAGTAAGAGCCAGGTGGAGAGTGGTGGCTATTGCATCATCTGTTGAACGGTTCCGGCAATAAGCAAACTACAGGGGGTCCAGTGAGGGGGTCAGCAAGGTTTTGATATGCTTTATGACAAGCTTCTCAAAGCACTTCATGATAATGGGAGTGAGTGCAATGGGACGATAGTCATTGAGGTTGGACACTTGTGACTTTTTTGGCACGGGAACTATGGTGGTGGTTTTGAAGCAGGTTGGGACAATGGCGGTGCTCAGGCAAATGTTGAAGATGTCAGTAAAAACGCCTGCTAGCTGGTCTGCACATTCCCTTAGTACGCTGCCAGGAATATTGTCTGGTCCTGCAGCCTTCCATGGGTTTACTCTTTATAGAGTAATTCTCACATCGGCCACAGTCAGATTTAATGCTTGGTCGCCAGGAAGAGAGATGGTCTTCCTCATCACCACGTTCTGTGCTTCAAACCGTGCATAGAATTTATTTAGTACACCTGGAAGGGAGGCGTCACTGTCACATGTGGGTGGTGTTGTCCTGTAATTAGTGATAGCCTGGATGCCTTTCCACATGCTCCGTGCATCTTTGTCATATAGAAGAAGTCCCCGGATTCTCTGGGTATGTGCACGCTTTGCTGCTCTGATGGCGCAGGATAGTTTAGCCCTCGCTGTTCTCAGGGCGATTTCATCTCCTTCCTTGAAGGCCGAGTCCTGGGTCTTCAGTAGCACACACACTTCTTTTGTAATCCACAGTTTCTGGTTGGGGCGTGTAGTAATGTACGTACTTGGAGACAGTCATGTCATCAATGCACTTATAGATGTAGCTGGTCACTGATGACGTGTACTCCTCCAAGTTGATACAGTCGCTGATGGTTGCAGCCTCTCTAAACATCTCCCAGTCAGTGCACTCAAAACAGTCCAGGAGCCTCATGTATAACGCCGTGCGTAGAACTCGCACTATAACATGGCGTAAGCACAAAAGCCGAAATGTGCTTACGCACAGAAAAATCCAGATGCAGGAATCTGTGCGTACTCCAACTTCCACATTCTTCCACTACATAAATCCCGATCAGCGTGAAAACTAACGCTCGTGCACGCGCTTTATGCAACGCCCCAACTCCTCCCAGAATTACGCCTCTTTGAATATACAAATCAATATAAATTGCCCTTCAACTAAGCCTTCTGTGAAAAGACAATGGGAAAAGCACGGGGGAAATATAAGAATTTCAGCGAATACCAAGTGGAGACAAAGGAAAAACATTTTATTTGTTCAAATAAACCGTGGTATAATCAACAAAAGGAAGCTGATCGAGTGACATAGCGTGTTGGAGAAACTTGAAAGCTCACGTTCACAAAATCGCACAGTGCCGGAAATAAAAAAGAAGTCACATATCAAAGTCGCCGTGAAAAGGCGAGTTGTAGCCCACTGTCTGAGTGTCATATGAAAGCTTATTAGGGTACAGAGAAAAAAAAGGCACACAGTGGGGAAAAAACACGAAATGTCAGCTTCAATCTCGACATTTCCACTTTAATCACGTAGTTTATTTTGTCATTTAGTAGAACATTATAAACTTCATCTTAAAATTGTTTAATTAACCAGTTTCTCAAATCACATCGTAATTAAAGTAGCACGTTAAATGCTTTGTTTTGTATTTGATCTTCTACTCGTATGTGCTCTGTGTGTGTGAATCACTACTTGCTTCTTAAACCGGCTCTCTTCCTCCAACTGGACACAGAATCAATTACATTCGTGATATTACATCTCTGAATAACTAAAATACTGAGATGTATACGTGATATCATTTTCATGATGATAGGAGTTAAAGCACATTATTAAACATGTGTTTCACTTCGATGAAATAGTTTATTGCAGCAGTACTCAGGGGTGGCTCTAGGCTTGTGGTGGCACTGGGCAGAGGAAGAATCGGTGGCTCCTTCGCCCACCAATGTCAGTAAAGTAGCTTATGCACGGTGGATGGCCACGTCCGTTGCAGACACTGCATAGCCGCCTCGTGCTCATGACACAAGCATTTAACTTTTGCCGAAATTTGTTGCTGCGTTTTAGCTGTGTTGTTATTTTCTCTTTCTGTTTTATATTCAATATATATTGGCGTAGCCGTCACTGCAGTCCTTGCTTTTCTTTCCCCAAGTAACCGATCGCCACACAATCAGCTCTGTAATAGAAGTTAAGCCATCTGTAAGCCTAGCGCCGATTCTTCAAAACGTTTAAGGAACATTGAAAGATCTTCGTAGTACATGTTTAATTATTCGATCCTTCACGACACTCCCAGTGAAGAATATAGATTATTTAAATGAAGTTAAACTTTTATCTGTATAATTTAACAAACATATTTTGCTGCATTTCACCTTAAAAATGATATCGTCATCATATGTAAATACGCTTTATAAAGTGGCTCAGGTTGTGCGATATTATAACTGTAGTGCAAGTTTACAGTGGGGTGATTGTACTTATAAGTCCTAACAGTTCTACAAGGAGCACTTGATTGAGTGCATTTAAAGTTCTTGGGATGAAACTGTTTCTGAACCGCGAGTACTGTACAGGAAAGGCTTTGAAACATTTTGCCGTGGCTGAGACAGCGTGTCTTTAAAGCTGTATACCGATAATTCTCTTTCCAATCAGCTGCTGCTGTGATTCACACTCAGATACAGTGATATAAATACTCCGAGTGCTGCAGTGAGAGTAATATGGAAAAAGATGATCCGCTGTGATCTTCATTTGCAGAGATGTCTGTTCATGGCATGCCAAAAGAGCTAATGCACAAGGGAAATACGGAGCAACTGATCCCTGGATTAGACATTTTCACACCAGGGCCTTCACAGAAGATTTCTCTGCCTGTTATTAAGCTAACAAGGATCGACAACATCAACACTCATCAAGTGCACAAAAGAAACTCAGCAGGGCTGAATGTCTGTGAAGAACAGAAAACAAGTTTGAAAGGTAAATCTAATTCTAAATATCATCAGTGGAGTGTTAAGAGTCGAAAGCCACACTGCTGCTCTCAGTGTGGAAAATGATTTGCTGAGAGATGCAATCTTCAGACCCATGCTAGAGTTCACACTAGTGAGAAGCCATACTGCTGCCTTGAACGTGGCAAACAATTCCCTTTTAAATGCAATTTAAAGAGACATATTAGAATTCACACTGGAGAGAGGCCAAATTGCTGTTCTGAATGTGGTAAAAAATTTACTAACAGACACAACCTTCAGAGCAACAGTAAAGGTCACACTGGAGAGAAGCCATACCACTGTTTGGAATGTGGCAAATGCTTCATTCACATAGACAGTCTTCAGACCCACACCAGAACTCACACTGGGGAAAAGCCATATTCCTGTTCAAAATGTGGAAACCAATTTGCTGGCAGATCTAATCTTAAGAGCCATGCTAGAGTTCACTCTGGTGAGAAGCCATACTGCTGCCCTGAATGTGGCAAACGATTCCCTTTTAAAAAAGATTTACAGAACAGCAGCAGAATTCACACTGGAGAAAAGCCATACTGCTCTTCTGAATGTGGTAGACAATTTATTAACAGACACAATCTTCTGAGACATACTAAAATTCACACTGGAGAGAAGCCATATTGCTGTTCAAAATGTGGAAAACAAGTTGCTGGCAGATGTAATCTTCAGAGCCATGCTAGAGCTCACACTGGTGAGAATCCATAGTGCTGTTCTGAATGTGGCAAACACTTTACTGCCAAGAGTACTTTTCAGTAGCATAGAAGATTTCATACTGGAAAGAAGCCATACTGTTGTTTAGACAAAAAAAAGACAAAATCCCAAGAAAAGCAAATAGAGATTTTGTTGTCTCCTCCTACAAGATAATTAACCTGAAGCATTACTATGAACAAAGCACATAGCATGCAAATGAGGGAAACCTATCTAGAGAACAAATTGAAATTAGGCTAACCAGGCCACCCTGGGATTTTGCCAACCTCCTTGGCAGTGAAGGCCACTCACAGGTTCCGAAGACTTCCATAGGCAACCCAACTCATTAGACGCAGTCCCTTTGACTAGAGTGGGAATGCACCATTTGGAGGCTTAACATTTCATGCAAGGATTTGACTTGACCTCCACAGACCTTCACTTGGTTGTGACAGCCACAACCAGAACCTTAGGACTTCCACAGGCAACCCAAGCCATTGAGTGAATTTCTAAGTCACAACCCCATTAAATAGAAAGTGAACTTATATGGAAATTAATTAAAGAGGAAACATCCTCTGTAAGCCGTTATGTATTTTCATTTCTTTTAGCATAAACACAGAATAAACATATCTGGCATTGATGGGACATATCAAGTGGCACCACAGGCCCTTTCCCCACTAGGTGAAGGTAAGCATTTACTGTCCATAGTCTTACTTGATGGTCTCCTTCCAGCGTACTGTGATCCTTTCTTTGCCATGCCTTGTCTAGTACTGATGGCCTTTCTGTAAACTGGTGATTTAGCTTCTTTGTTTTCCAGGCAAGGAAATTAAAGATGACACTGAGATGTGTTCAGTTCAGTTTTGATGTTTTCCCATTTCTTTCTGGTCCCTTCTTACTACTGTGGTGCACTTGAGAGTGTCTGAAGTGGAGAGATACCTGACTGTGCTGAATCACCTACAGAAAGAATTTGAATTTGAAGAGGGGGTCTCAGAACTAGTGATGTGCACAGACCCTTTGGTGGGCAGCGGCTCCAAATATGAGATGGGGGCTCTCTACAGAACAGGGTTAGCTAAAAATCAGTGAAATTTGACTGCAGCTTCTGGGGCTTTACAATATTCACAATGTAGACAAAAAATGTTTGTCCATGGTTGCTTCTTATTTAAGATTATCAAAAGTCAAATGATGCAACACCCCCCACCACTGAACAGTTACTTTATTTTCCTAATATAACACAACAAGACAAATGAGCATTCACATCTAGTGATATTAGATATTAAATATTATGGAAGTTGATAGAATTGATTATCTAGTACCACTGATTTTGCACATTTAGCCCAGTCATCCTAAAATTCAGTCCTGCCTACAGATTTGTATTCAAACCAATTGCTGTTTTTAATTGGACGCTGAGTCTAATTGAGTAACCTCTTATTTCTCAGTATCTACAGAAGGTTCTGAAGTCAATGTAGAAATTGCAAAACTAAACTTATTAGAATGTACAATTCATCATATTTATTTAAAGAAATCCATTTAAAGGTAGTTCTGTGGTTGTTCCCTTTCCTTTGACCGACCTCTACCATTTGGGAAAATGACTCTGGAGAGAAACCAAACTACCTGACTCCGCCCACTCATGCAAATTAAGTTTCAATTCACCAGTCAGGAGGGTGACATTCTGCTGCTTCAAAAAATGACATCACAGTCTACTGCCTTTCTAATTTAATGATGTTGATAAGTGATGAAGACAAAGAAGGGCCCTCCCTGCTCTCTTTGTGTCTGTGTGGGCTTCTTCTTGCTGCTCACGTTTCCTCCCACAGTCTGTCTCTCTCTCTCTCTCTCTGACGGTCCAGATCGGCTCAGTGCTCCCGATTGTGTCTGGGAGCCTCTTGAACCCAAACCACCTATAGTCATGAACTAAAATGAGCTGGGCAAATGACGACACACACTTAGTAAGGGGGTAGGAGCAAAAAGTGTCAAATGCTTTTATTAAAATCAATCAAATCCAAGCAGTGTCCAAATTAAAGTGCAGTGTAAGAAAATTTTTATTATTCTAAGCAATAAATAAATAATCCAAAAAGCTGGTGAAATCTGTTAAGGTTAAAAAAGTCCAAAGAAGTAATCAATAAAATGAGGTTAAAAATCCAGAGACAGTCCTTTTCATTTTAAAACATGGGCCCCAGTGCTTCCCCCTAAAACCTGGCATCTCCTCCGCTCAGGGACATGCGGTCGGGGGACACAGGGGGCAGAGTCTCACCTGTCATCATGAAAAGTAAAAAAACTAATAATGATAACATGAAATAAATGTGTCCACGGGTCTGTGCTATAAATTTGTTTTCTGTATGATTCCAATAATTTTGATAATCTTTATAGTCAAAATCGCTGAATTGGTGCATTTTTTGTTCAAATACAGGGGAGAAACGTGAGGTGTGACAGAGCCGAGCCTCACCTTGGACTGCACTATCCCTCACACACTGGGTTGATGAGTATGATTGGCACGAGCCTTTTGCTGTCTCTCTGTATGTCGCCAATCTAATGTTTGCAGACATGTTTATTATACACCCTGACTTTCCACAGTCTGGCAACATCTTTAATGAATGTGTGTGACATATTTAGTCTTGCTGATTGGACATAAAACCACAGTGAAAAGGCAAAAAGTGAGGCAGACAATACTGTGCTGCACTGAAGAGGACACATGTGAGCCCAACAGGTGCTCATTGAGGCTGTTCTTCTACACAGAGGCGCCAATAAGTTAGCGATGTTAGAAAGTCAAGTGCGCTGCAGCGGTCTGTTTATTTTTATTTTTTGTTCCGACTGACTGCCAAAATGGAAGATCAAGACTTTTAAAACTATAGGAAAATAAGGAGAAGTTTTACAAAAAAGTGACAGAGATGTTCGTGGAGAAGGATAGGCGCATGGACTTCATTTACAAATAGAAGTAAGACCATAATCGGTTTTTAATTTTATGAAAAATGGGATCAGTCTAACGAAAAAAAAAACACAATCCAATATTTAAAAACTAAATTTTGGCCTTAAATAAAATATTCTTTTGTTTTTCTTGTTATCCTTTTGTTGAACAGTCTGTAATAAAATTGATTAAAACATCAGAATTAAAAGCTTTTAAAAACAACTAAATATTTCAATTAAGGTCAAAATTGAAATATGTTTTTTTTGTACACCATTCAATTCTTCATTTGTATTGAAAGAGTATGAATTGTGGAATTACAAATTTAGAACACATGGAGGGTGCGGAGCAAATGTACTCTCTCCGTTGTCTTTCTCTAGCCGCTATAAATGTAACGTTCTTTCTTAGCCAAATAGGTACCTTACCATATGTGTGTGTAAAGAATGCTGATGAGATATGAAACATAACCAGTAGTCAGTGTGTATACTGGCTACCAATTGAATAGTGAATAATTTACTCTTTTGGGTTCATATATTTGTAAATCTCACTCTGAAGGAGTCAGTGCCTCACCAGCCATGAACCTCACCACACATCACTTCCTCCGCTTATCCTGTCCGAAACTTGCAATAAGAGGAGATGCCCGCTGACTGGTGCAGTCAACCTTTAATTCCTGGCTCAGGTCCTCATTGCCAGGCCTGCCACATCAGTGGGGCACTTTCCTGTTGTTTCTCTTGTGTTTAAAGCTAACATTTGCCTGAGCAGTAGACACAAACCTGTTAAGTGTCCAAGTCAGTTGTGTCACGTGTTCGTTCACACGCATTTTCAAGCAGGTCTTATATGCATTGCCATGTTGTTTCCTGGCAGTCTCTGGAGCCTGCATAGTTCAAGGTTATGGTGTACTCTTTCACTGACTTTGAAATTTAACAGAATCTGATGAATATTTCAGGTGTCAACTTGGGACGTATTTGTTCGGACTGGCATTTGGGTAGCGCTGTCATCTGTGGGTGTTTTTTTGTATTGCCATTGCTCTGTATTTTCTTTTTAATTTAATTTTCTTCTGTTTTATTGTTCAATGCTTTGTGACTTTTGTCTGTGATAGGTTAGCTATATAAATAAATGTTTACTTACAACTAAGAGGATTTTTATTGTGGGAAACTCTTTCCAGGCAAGCATTTCCCATGCCACAGCCACAATACAGCAAATAGCAAGCACACCAATACTGAGTCAGCTCTGTCCTTCTGTATCTCGTTCTCTCTCAACCTCCTCAATTCCTTCCTCCAAGCTTCATCCTCCTCCTCCCAACTCTGGCTCTCAGATTGAAATGGAGCTGCTTCTTTTATCCCACATCCAGGAGTACTTCCAGTGACACACGGTTGTGGTTCAGAAGCCCTTCCGGGTATATCTGAAGTTCCACAATTCAGGGACTTCTGATTCCCGCAGCTCCCCCCAGAACCCATCAGGGTTGTCCCCTGGGACTACACCACCCAGCATACCCTGTGGGTATTTGTACAGAGATCCCAGCCTGGGGCGGCTGCATTCCAGTGTTCAGGGGAAGGAACCAACATGAATAAGTTGCCATTCCTGGTCATTACATTATAATGGCCTCCCAGCTGGGTAAGGATTGCTGCTCAAGCTCAGGTTCACAGTTTAAAAAGTGTACAGGAAGTACAATCCTCCCATACTAATTAAAAAATGTAGAAACATATGCATACTGCATATTAGAAATGACCTTATGTAATATTGGTATCAATGTGTTATTTTAAGTTCACCAATCATGCAATGCAGTTGATGTTCTTACTGCAGTACAAGTCAAAATTAATGGTAATGATACAACTGACATTTCAACAATGTCTGTCTCTGCTTGTTTCTATGACAGAAATCAAACAGCGCTCCAAATAAAGGGTACGTTGATGAAGGGGACTTTCATTCCAACATAATTAAAAACAGTTCTTAATGTTTTTGCCAGCATTACATTAAACTGGCCTGCACGTTTCTACCTTTGGTTTTCTTACATCTTCAATACTTCTAGTGCTGAACTCGGTGGTGCCTTCTTGCAGCTAGTTCAGTGTCTCTGTGTGTCTTCTCATTCTGCACCCTCAGCTTTATAATTTTATATCTTTGATCAGTCTAGACATGAGGTTTCCAGAAGTATAATATGTTGGTCTTCCAAGAACATCTAGAAGATTTTCTTTAATTCCCCAAATCTGCTTGTGTCTTCTTCCCTTGTATTACATTTATTTTGTTGACTTTGTTCATTATTTCCTTCTTCTGATGGTCTGATTGTGCACCTGTTCTGGTTTCACTTCTTGCTAAGTACCGGGGTTGAATGTTTTTGGAATATTTTGAATTGCAGGTTTTATTATCATAGGTTCTCTTTCTTTTATTCTGATTTTTAATGTGAAAGTTTGCTTTGCCTCCCTTTGTGAAATGAGATGATAACATAGGGGACCACACAATGCTAGGTCTGATAACGTCACAGCATCTGCCATTTGCAGTTTACTTTAGCTTTAAAACCGTATACAAAATGGCTTCTAAAAACTCCAAGGTATCATCAGCTGCTGCTGCTGTTGTGGAGCTGCTTGCCACCGTCAGAATAGATTAGGGTCATTTTGACTGTTTACGTTTGTTTGTGATTTGCCATGTTGGATCAGAACCCTTTGTGTTAATTGGGACATTCTTATATTTTTTTCTCTTTTATTGCTTTAATTCTACTGAGGGGGCTTTGCGCAGTGTTTCATGGTCCTCATGCAATCCCTCAATGCAGGGCTTATGAATTGTTCCTCATAATGCTTCCTTTGATGTGGAGTTATAATAATTGGTAGGATATGGAGATGAGCCTGGATATTCCAGCACTATTTCCATTGTTTGTCCTACATTTGGCACATTTCGGATTGCATTTCCTGGTACTTTGTTTTTTAGCCACATTTGACTGATATTCCAAAATTCAATTTGTCAAAAGTTCAAATTAAATATTTAGATTGTTTTTCGTTTTTTATTTTTTTATGGGTATAGCTCCCTGATGACTTATTCTTAATTTTAATAGATATTTTCAGTAATTATTTTTTCCGTCGATGAAGGTTGATTTAGCACATTTAACAAAGTCTGAATATCCTTTGGATGCCATTTGAACATTCTTTTACTAGGTTCCAGTTGCTGGGGTTGGATAGCTTCTGGTCATCTTCAAATCAGAAATGAGTGACGACTTGGGGTTTTGGCTGACTTTGAGTGCTGATATTGAATTCATGAATAAGGTGTCACACTCGTGTGCATTGGGAGCAGCTTAAAGACTCTGATAATGGAAATCTCCCACTGGAACACAAGAGAACACTGTTGACTTAAACCTTATTTGTTCCTCCCTCTGCAGACTAGAAGACTGACGGCTTTACCACCCTTGACGTCGCCTCTAGTGTCCGCCTGCCTGGAATCCCCTTTTCTTGTCGGAAGTCCTTATCAGTCAAAGCACTGCCATCTCGAGTCAGTCTACTTGGAGACTAGCATCTGCAACAATATTTTCTTTTCAGTGCATTTGTAACTCACATTTTGTTTAAAGTACTGTATACTGTATTGGGTTTGCCTATGGGTGCTTCAGTGTTGTCTGTTTTATTTCTTACAGTGGTGTAGTTGGCAGGATTTCGTGAACATTGTAGGATGATGAAGCAGCCGGACATTGTAATCAGCATACGTGTCTTGATGGCAGGAAAAGGAGGGTCCAGGCAGGTGGACAACAGAAGTGACATCAAGGGTGGTAAAGCTGCCAGCCTTCCGGTACGCAAAGTGAAGAAGAGATAAGGTGTTAGTCAACAGCGCCCTCTAGTGTTCTGCTGGGAGATTACCATTAATCTGTCTTCAATATGAATTCGTGTGACAAAGGATATTGAGAAGGTGATTAATGGATATAATGCTACATAGAACAAGGCTGGTGATATTGAGACTCCCTAGCGTAATCCTCTTTTTTATACTTGGTATTTCATTCTGGGCTTGGTTGTGGTATAGAGTGGTGGTGAGTTGTTTGCTAGTGTGGCAGGATGGTTGAGATAAAATGCATAAGAGTAGGGTAGATTTTTATAAAGTTCAGGACATCTGAGGATCCTAGAGCATAGCACACTGTCAAAGGCTTTCTTTATAGTTACTCCATGCCATACTTGTGTTTCAGACCTGCTTGCAGCACTCCACTATCACTTTACCTAACATTCACTAGTCTTTTGCCCCATGTAATATTTTTGTTTCCCACCTTAAGTTCATTATGTTATTTTGTATGAAACACTTGCATGGCTCTGAAGAATGTTGTTGCACAAGAATCCTTTACCACATTCAGAGCAGCAGGATGGCTTGTGCCAGCTGTGAGTTCTACTGTGCTTCTGAAAAGGGTTTTTGAAAGAGAACTGTTTGCCACATTCAGAACAACACTGCAGGCCTTGTTCCTTATCACTCTCCTGATAGTCTTTACAATTTGGTTTGCCATTTAAAGTTTTTTTTTTCTCTGCTCTCGAGATTTTTAAATTCAGTGCATTTGTACTGCATACCCATGGTTGAGTGTTGTTGGTGTTGAATCTTCTTAATTCCTCTTAAGAAAGCTGAATATTCTGCAAAAAGACCAGTATTAATCTATCAGATACAGGTTGATGATGGATTCTTGTATTCATAATATAAGCTCTGCTCAGCTTGTGCTTGATTTGACCAAATGCAGATGGGAGGATGTTGCTTCTCTTTGATGCATCTACTGGAAATCATAAATGCACCCTTATTCTTTGAGTAAGTAAGAAAGGGGAGTTTAAAAGGTGATCTAAAAAGAGCAAATCATTTACATCAAAACTCCAATTGTAACAGTTTCCACTTTATCGGTACCGTTCTCAAACCTGCTTAATTCAATTTATAGTTTTGGGATTCCAGTGCCTATCCAGGCCATACAGGACACAAGCGAATAGTGAGTGGTATGGGGAAAAATCCTTATCATGGTAGAGTTACAAATTCTGACATTGTCAGTAAATAGAAGGACAATGTGTTTTAGAACATTTGTGTCAAGAGCAGGCCATTTGGTCCAACAGACTTGCCAGTCTTACTCACCTAGATTCTCCAAAACAACATCATGTATGTACCTTTCAAACAGAAACATTTCTTTACAAATAACAAGTGCACAAGTGGTTGCTTATTCATCAAGATGCCTGGTAAGGCTCAGCTGCTCAAATAGTTTCTGCAGCAGCTGTTCACCTCAGTGGCTTGAACAAGTGAAACTACAGCTGCTTTCTCATTCAATCAATCCCACTGCCGCCAAGCACAGCACAGCACTCACCTCATTCCTGTCCTCTGATGATGTTTCCATTGATTGGCCAATTAGTCATATTCTTGAATGGGTGGGTTCACTTTTGTTTAAGCCACCCTGGCTTAACCTGTATTTGGAAATTAAAGAATTGTTGCAGCTTCCCCCAGTCCATCCATTATATTATCTCCATGACTGGGAAAGGGAATAGGATCCATAGGGGACCCAGTTCATCTGTTATGGTAATCACATTAGATAGATAGATAGATAGATAGATAGATAGGCACTATATAATAGATAGATAGATAGATAGATAGATAGATAGATAGATAAACAGATGTGAAATGCACTATATGATAGATAGATAGATAGATAGATAGATAGATAGATAGATGAGAAAGGCACTATATGATAGATAGATAGATAGATAGATAGATAGATAGATAGATGAAATGCACTATATAATAGATAGATAGATAGACAGATGTGAAATGCACTATATGATAGATAGATAGATAGATAGACAGATGTGAAAGGCACTATATGATAGATAGATAGATAGATAGATAGATGAGAAAGGCACTATATGATAGATAGATTTATCCCCAGAAGGAAATATGGCTTTTTACAGAACCTCTTTAAATCTCTCTATATATTATAAAAAAAAAATCCTGGAGAGAAACACATGGGCGTCAAGATGTAATGTTCACTTTAAGATCACAGAAGACATTTAAAGGAAACCGCAAGATGAAAGAGATTGGCCACAGAGCGTCTCACGGGGACCTTAAACATGAGTCTTTGTGCCAAGAGATTAACCCATGACCGTCCCAGTCCCTGTGAGGCATTATGCCTTACAAAGTATAAAGGAGCCCCCATTGTGTTTCTTGACACCTTTCTACTGAATAATTCATTGCCTGAAAGTTCTCAGTGTTGGTGTGTCACAGAGAGGATGTGCAGCATTGTTCATAATGGAACTCAGTTTTGTTTTAATCCTCTCCTTCACTATGATCTCCAGGGGGTCTCGAGTGTGTCCTATAACTGAGCCTGCCCTTTTAATCAGCTTGTTGAGTCGTTGGGTCTCTCTTGAAGTGAGGTTACCAGCCCAGCACACAACAGCGTAGAAAATCCCATTGGCCACCACTCAGAAGATGTGAGGGATGTCACTTCCCACATTAAAGGAGTTGTCCTAAAGAAGAACAGTCTCCTCTGCCCTTTCTTATATAGTTCCTCTGTTTTCTGAGACCAGTCCAACATGTCATTGTTGTGAACCCTAAGTACTTGTAGGAGTGGACCACCTCTACATCCACTCCTTGAATAGTAATAGGACATAATAGTGGTTTGGTGGGGTGAAAGTCAATAACCAGTTTTCTGGTTGTATGTTAAGTTGCAGACAATTCCCTTTGCACCAAGAACAAACTTTTCCACAGGACTCCTCTCCTCTTTCTCATCTTCTTTATCAATTCACCCCATAAGTGAACAATCATCTCAAAATTTCTGCAAGTTACATGACCTGTTTTATTTATAGTCTGAGGTATACAGAGTGAAGAGAAAAGGAGACAGGACTGTTGCTTGTGGTGCTCCAGTGTTGCACACATTGTATCAGAGACACAGTCCTTGAGTCTCATAAACAGTAATCTCCCTCACAGATAGTCTATTATCCTGGACACCATAGGCTTGTCCACCTGCATATCTCAGAGTTTCCCCCTTAAGAGGGATGTCTGGATGGTATTTAAGGCACTGGACAAGTCAAAAACCATAATCCACACAGTGCTGCCAGCTTTGTCCAGGTGAGATTAAACCTTGTGGAGCAGATAGATAACTGCATCCTCCATTCCAATATCCAATATGCAAACTGCAGTGGGTCCAGGTGGTCTACCACAAGAGGACTCATATAGTCCAGGACCAGTCTCTCAAAGATCTTCATAATGTGAGACGTAAGTGCCGCTTGTCTGTAGTCATTAGGTGAGGAGGCATCTGTCTTATTTAGAACACAAAACAATGCTGAATGTTTTCCATGGCAGTGGCACTTTCTGAAGCTTTAGAGGCAGACTTAACAGGTGACAGAGGACACCACAAAGCTGGTCAGCACAGGCCTGGAGAACTCGAGGACTGACTCCATCTGGTCCCTAAGTTTTTCCTGTGTGTAGCTTCATCAGTTGCCTGTTACGTGGTCTTCAGTTGATGGTCAGAGGTGGTCTTGTCACTGGTCACTCCACCTACTGCACACAGTTCACATGTAAGGACATTGCAGATAATCATATTTGCCATTTTCTTTAGTATGCACAGATTTACACATTTTGTGTTTTATGATTAGTGGTGATAAGATGATAAGTGGTGTTGTAAGAATTATGTTTCTGGGCTTCTCTAGCGCCTTCAACACCATCCAACCTCTGCTCCTGAGGGACAAGCTGACTGAGATGGGAGTAGATACATACAGTACAGGCCAAAAGTTTGGACAAACCTTCTCCTTCAATGTGTTTTCCTTATTTTCATGACCATTTACATTGGTAGATTCTCACTGAAGGCATCAAAACTATGAATGAACACATGTGGAGTTATGTACTTAACAAAAAAAGGTGAAATAACTGAAAACATGTTTTATATTCTAGTTTCTTCAAAATAGCCACCCTTTGCTCTGATTACTGCTTTGCACACTCTTGGCATTCTCTCGATGAACTTCAACCTGAAATGGTTTTCACGTCACATGTGTGCCTTATCAGGGTTATTTAGTGGAATCTCTTGCTTTATCAATGGGGTTGGGACCAGCAGTTGTGTTGTGCAGAAGTCAGGTTAGTTGGACGATCATTTATTTTTCAACAGGACAATGACCCCCAAACACACCTCCAGGCTGTGTAAGGGCTATTTGACCAAGAAGGAGAGTGATGGAGTGCTGTAAATGGTCATGAAAATAAAGAAAACACATTGAATGAGGAGGTGTGTCCAAACTATCTTACAGACAGACCTCAGCATGTGCGTCTCGGGAACTGCAGGTCTGACATTGTGGTCAGCAATACAGGAGCGCCACAGGGGACTGTACTTTCTCCAGTCCTGTTCAGCCTATGTACATCGGACTTCCAATACAACTCGGAGTCCTGCCATGTGCAAAAGTTTGCTGATGACACTGCTATTGTGGGCTGCATCAGGAGTGGGCAAGAGGAGGAGGAGTATAGGAACCTAATCAAGGGCTTTGTTAAATGGTGCGACTCAAACCACTTACACCTGAACACCAGCAAAACCAAGGAGCTGGTGGATTTTAGGAGGCCCAAGCCCCTCCTGGACCCCATGATTATGAGAGGTGACTGTGTGCAGAGGGTGCAGACCTATAAATACCTGGGAGTGCAGCTGGATGATAAATTGGACTGGACTGCCAATACTGATGCTCTGTGTAAGAAAGGTCAGAGCCGACTATACTTCCTTAGAAGGCTGGCGTCTTTCAACATCTACAATAAGATGCTTCAGATGTTCTATCAGATGGTTATGGCGAGCGCCCTCTTCTACGCGTGGTGTGCTGGGGAGGCAGCATAAAGAAGAGGGACGCCTCACGCCTGGACAAACTGGTGAGGAAGGCAGGCTGTATTGTAGGTACGGAGCTGGACAGTCTGAAATCCGTGGCAGAGAGACGGGCGCTGAGCAGGCTCCTGTCAGTCATGGAGAATCCACTGCATCCACTGAACAGTGTCATCTCTAGGCAGAGGAGCAGCTTCAGCGACAGACTACTGTCACCATCCTGTTCCACTGACAGACTGAGGAGATCGTTCCTCCCCCACACTATGCGACTCTTCAGTTCCACCCGGGGGAGTAAACGTTAACATTATACAAAGTTATTGTCTGTTATACCTGCATTGTTATCACTCTTTAATTTAATATTGTTTTTTATCAGTATGCTGCTGCTGGTACCCAAGGATTTTCCAGAGAGACATAGTACCAAAGGAGTCCAGTCTTCATCTCAGGTCACTGAATTGTGTCTATGTCTCGCAACCATATAGCAAGACAGGAAGCACCAGGACTCTAAAGACTTGGACCTTCGTCCTTTTGCATAGATATCGGGAGCGCCACACACCCCTTTCCAGTGACCTCATGACCCCCCATGCTCTCCCAATCCGTCTACTGACTTCATAGGAAGAGTCACCAGAGACATGAATGTCTCTGCCAAGTTAAGTAAACCCCTCAACAAGGTCGACACTCTCTCCACAAACAGACACACTGCCGATGGCTCACAAGCCCAGACACTCAGACTCCTCACTCAGTCACTCGAGTGCCCCAATCAGAACCTCCATTGACTCCACAAAGATCACAGCATCGTCAGCAAAGTCGAGATCCGTGAATCTTTCTTCACCAACGGATGCCCCACAGCCGCTGGACCCCATGACCTTGCGCAACACCGAGTCCATAGAAGCATTGAACAGAGTAGGAGCAAAAACACACCCCTGACGAACCCCAGAATCAACTGGGAAAAACGCAGAGGTCCTGCCTCCCCTCTGCACAGCACTCACAGTACCAGTGTACAGGCCAGCCATGATATCCAGCAGCCTCGAGGGGATCCCGCGAACCCTCAGGATGTTCCACAGGGCAGCTCGATCAACTGAGTAAAACGCTTGGCGAAAATCGACAAAGGCTGCAAAGAAACTCTGCTGATATTCTCGTTTTTGCTCCATGAGAACCCTCAATGCCAGGATGCAGTCGATGGTAGACTTCTTAGGCGTAAAACCAGACTGTTCCGGTCACTGGTAGGTGAGCAAGTGATCACGGATCCTATTGAGGACGACCCTAGTAAGGACCTTACCCGGCACTGAGAGCAGTGTTATCCCCCTGTAGTTGCTGCAATCCAGGCGATCATCCTTCCCTTTCCATATAGTGTTGACAAGTCCCGTTTTTTAGTCAGTTGGGATGATGCTAGTCTCCCAAATGGAAGCAAAGAATGCTTGCAATGCCAGGAGGACAGCCTTACCACCAGCCTGGAGATTTTCACCCCAGATACCACAGATCCCTGCAGCCTTACATCAACCACCACAACCCCAACCCACCTCAGCTGGTTCAGCCTCAAGAACCGTGGACCCAGAGATATCCAGCGTCGTAGCCAGAGGATCAACTTTGAACAACTGCTCAAAGTAGCCAGCCCAGCGGGTCACAACTGCAGTGTCATCCGTAAGGACCGTTCCATCAGCTGCCCTGACTGCGACCCTCCATGGATCAGATTCAGATGTGGGTAATGCTTCGACTCCTCTGTTAAGCAGGACTTGGGCCGCTAGACTACATATGGTGTGTCACTTGCTCACAGATTCCTCTAACAAACACCTCTTTATCTGCCCTCAGAGCCCTCGCAGCCGTCCTTCTCAGTTCCCAGGACAGACCAGAGTTGCCATTGAGCCGTGCGCAGCGACTCCTCTCGATGATATCCAGGGTGCCCTGCCCCTGTCAGATGAAACAACTCCATCTGGGAACACCGGTAACACCAACACAACCCTCAGCAACCTTCAGGGTCTTGTCACGGAAGGTCTCCAACATCACATTAGGATCGGCAGTCGTACCAAAATCTGAAAGTTCCTCACACAAACTGCATGCAAACTCATTAGAAACATCCTAGTCTTGGAGTCCTGACCAAGTAAATGCGAGCTATAAGTTGAAAATTGAAAACAGCGTCACAACGCTCTTCTGATTTTTCGTGTGCTCTCGCATTTTACTTTACAAAACAACTACAAGTGACACATCAGTACTTACAGTGGAATCTCCTGATCAAAACAAGTCCAAGCACATTATTGTATGACGTATCAATCATGAGATATCCTGGAGATAAGCGGAGGCGTGATGCCATGTCTGGTGCATACCACCTCAGTTTTCCTTTGGGTAGTTCTGACTTATCATACTATCACAAGCTTCATGAAAACGATAGGTAACACACACATGTTTAGAAAAAAACAGAAAGTTTAGGTCACGCATAATAAACTAAAATGTGTGTGTGCACATATATGATAAATATGTGTGTATGTGAGAGATTAATGATATTGTATATAAATATTTTATTATTTATATTAATATATTGGGCATCCCTGCTTGGAGAGGTTTTGGAAGTGGAAGGGGTGCCCATGGTGCCAAATGCTGTAACTATTTCTTTCTTTGAGTTACCAACATGAGACCTTAGACAGGTATAGTTGACATGCTCGTGGAACATCTCAGAGGTGAAAAAGCTGACCTAGCATTATTTGTACACGAGACAACATACTGTATCAGAAACCAAAAATCTGAAATTCACGCTCTGAGAGCCTATTGTTTTTTTCTAGCTTAGCAGCAGTTTCTAAATAAAGGAATGTTCAAATATGACACAAACACAAATTCTATCACATTTAAGAAGTTATCTGTCAGGTTCTAGTGAAAAATGGTCTGTCATGATTTTATCTTTAGAATAATAAGGCTTTATTTTGGGGTACCCAAATGTGGGGAATATTTTGGGGAAAACATTCATTTTCTTAAGAATTCTACTGAAAACGTATGTTTGTTATTAAAACATATAAATAATCGAATAATTACAGAGCAGAGTATACACACATTGCAGATATAAATATATTTATGTTTATGTTATATAATATTAATTAAAATAAATAAAACATTTAACATACAAGAAATTACTAAAATAACTTTACACCATTCAAAAAAATATATCATATTTGTATCAACTAACAGATTAAAGAGAACCACGTGCCTCTTCCCTTCGAGACACTTTCATGGATTTCCTTTTCGTCCATATAACGGTTTTTCGGCTCACACACATACACTTTTTCGGAGAGTTTCCAAATCACTAACCTGAAATACAAGAAAGAAACGGCACACACATGAGAAGCGACGATCGTAGGCTTCTTCGCACAAACCATGTTCACCAGCTCACTAGCGGTCTCGTGCTGCCATCTACTGCTCTCGAGCTGTATAACACCCGAAGCTGCAAGAGATTACTGATGAAGGATATGATATTTATGATTTATTTTTCCCGAATTAAACGTGAATATAATTTCTATAGAAAAGACTACAGAATGAAAAAGATAAAACCAAATCAAAAAAGAGAGTGCATATATTAGCAGAAATCAAATCTCATAAACGCCATAAGTGACTCCACTCCATTGGGCCCCTGAGCAAGGTCCTTAACCTACAATTGCTCCGTCCTGGGTGTGACGTTCATCTGCATCCAGCCCTACAAGCAGCTCCTCCAAATTACAGGGAAAACTTGGGGATTGGTAGCAGGATTGGCACAGATAAATCTCATACTGTTCCATGTGTTGCTGAGGTGTCACCCATTTCAGAGCTGCACTCGGACCTCAATCTGGGTGGTTTGCCGTGTGGTGGGTGCAACAACGCGCTGTAATCAGCACATGCTCCCAACCTCAACCTCAATGCTCAATATAACGTTTTGCTTCTTGTCGTGGGTGAAACTGACTTCATACCAAGTACCGTCAGGCTGCTTTTAGCCGAGGGACTGGACCGATTGGCCCTGCAGTGTTCTCCATACTGTGTGTATGTGTGTGTGTGTGAGAGTGTGCAACCTCAGCCTTCTAGTTTAGCAAACGTTTGATAGAGCGATGAGCCCATAATAAAATGAGAGCTGCCTCTTGTTGTTGAATTTATTTTTACTGGGATGATTCCACGTGTAAACTTTTCCCAGTCAAGGCCATGCAGCCCATGCCGGTGAAGTGGAGTTCACAACCATTTGCACTTTTGAAGGTAGCCACAGCTGGGTTTAGATCACCCATATAGGGCATTTGCACGAGTGCCAAGGGGCATCAGGATCTGATGGGCATCTGCAGCAAAAACCCCAAAACAGGAAATAGTGAACTCAAGAGCCTCTCGATGGCTGTTTGTGTCTTCTCATGTGCATTGGCTGGAAACCCTTACGTTTCTACGTGGATGCTGCACTACCTGCGGTGGCACCAGGCTTCAGCTTTATGCAGGGATCCTCATCCTGGGAAGCACAGATAGTCTTCTGTTTGATCTGTTTTGTTTTTTCACATGTGACCAACACAAACTCTTGAATGTCACTGACACACATTTTCCAATCATTTGCATTGACCTCTTTTCTACTTTCACTTTTGTTTTGGTATATCTGATCATTTTTATATTATTATTATTATTATTATTATTATTATTATTATTATTATTATTATTATTATTATTATTATTTTCTTTCAGGCTGCCATCTAATACTCTGTAGATGTTGCCATCTGGAGATCATGTTCAGGGCTGCTGCCCTGGTTGCTATCATGGGATGACCAGAAGTGTTTGCCACATCATTGTGGCAGTGTTATAAAGCTCTGCTTGTCCAAGGTTGCGGACAAAACACAAGTTGCTAAGGTTCTTTGAATATTATTATTATTATTTGAATATTAAGAACTTTGACTGAGATTGTAATTTTTATTCACCTTAAGTTTTTTAACTTTCTGGCTTTTGATTTTTGCTTAACATTTTGATAATGAAGTTGCTCTGTAATTTAAGATTTTTGATATAGTCTACCTGTTTTTTATAACGCACTTGCTGTTTTTTTCCCAAATCTCTTGAACATTTTCCTTTTTCTAACCTGTCTACACTTGGAAATTGAAGGGCATTTAGGATTAAAACCAGGAAGTACTTATTTATTACAAAGGGTTGTGGAATCTGGAACACACAACCGAGATGTGTAGTTGAAGCAGAAATCTTGACAATCTCTCGGACATATTTAGATGAGATATTGGGACTGCTTATTTATTAGCTAAATAAATGAGCTTGAGGGACTGAACGGCCTCCTCTGTTTTGTCAAATTTCTTATGTCCTTAAGCCTTGCCAGGATTATGATATATAGTGTTGTGATTCGGCAGCAGCAAAATTACAAAAAGGTTTATCAGGCCTCAAAATACACAGAAATCAGGTCGGAACTCTTCCAAGTCTGGGCATCACAAGTAGGCCTCACCCCAAACAGCCCAGCCCCAAACCCAAGAGGCAGACATTAGCGCCTAAAATGGAGCACAAGCTTTTAAAGTAATAAATGCTCAAAACTGCCCGTCAGAGGTGTGGATGACCATAAACCTCTGGGTTAATGGACAGAAGAAAACCAAGCTCCTTTATTTGTTGAAATAATCAAAAAGGAAGTACAAAAAGGTAAGACAGAGAGGAATAAAAACTAAAAAACAAGACAAAAGAGTTTGCTTACAAAAGGCAATCCAAAGCAGACACGGACAGAAATTTCTAGAAAACAGAAGCAACCATCCACAATACCAGAAAACCTGCCTACTACTTACAATAAAATGCTGAGACCCTCAGCAGGACTCCAGTCCTCGGTCAGTATGAACAGTACAGTATGTTTAGGACATGAGATGGAATACAATGGAAGGTCTTGCCTTAACTGTCCTTGGGTGGATGGGTATCCTGGCCAGGATGGGTGCTGCTCGGGTTTGAAGCAGGGATAATGGACAGCCGTAGGGCGACTGCGTTGGAAAGGTGAATATTCCTCCAGTATGCTAGGGGACAGGGCTTCACTGCTGTGCCTCTGGTTTGGACTCCCACAGGACTTCATAGGAACTGTAGTTTGGGAGGATAGCCCTGCTGTGTTCCTTAGGCGCCACAAGGGGTGCTGCAGGTAGAGGACTCACATTTTTCATTTCATGGCTGTCCCACCAGGCTTTGGAAGTGCTTCTTGGGTACAATGCCCTGGCACTAGAAGAACTCCTGGGTCTGAATTAAAAAGGTCACTCCATCTTACTCAAAAAGTTAGTGGGCAAAGCTCACCTGAGAGGAGTGGAGGAAATAAAAGTGTTGTGCTGGTTATGGAATATCATAAAAATATTATTTGAACCTTGGACTTGTAAGGGTAATGCTATGGCTCTGCTCCGCCCCCTACTGGCCACAGATGTTTAACTGTAATCTTTCATGGACTGTACTCCCTCACGCTGTCAGGTTTCAGCCAGCATTTCCCCATCTGGCTGTTGTTCACAACTGTGTTTCTTGTCTGTTTTGTTAAAATTTGTATCATTTATTTGTAATAATATTTCTTTTGTTTATAATGAAAGTGTTGGGAAAGGGCGCGTGGCCCATGTTATGTCCCTTGTTTTGTGAGTGACTCCCCCAAGGGGCGGGGACACCTGCCAATCACCACCAAGAATGGCCCTCCACCCTTATTTAAGGGAGGACCTCCCACAGTTCATGGCAGTTCATTACGAATGTGCTAGGGAGTGGAGTGTTACTTGAGATTACTGTGCTTTGTGTTTTTTCTGCTTCTTCATTTTCTGGCATTTTGACCCTCTGCTCCGCCCAATCAATTTGACTGCATTTAGCTGGATTTGAGCAGACAGTATGTCTCTGAACACCTCAGAATTCATTCGGCTGCTTCTGTCCTGTGTCACATCATCAATAAACACGAGTGTCCCAGTGCCACCGGCAGCCATGCACGCCCAAGCCATCACACTGCCTCCACTGTGTTTAACAGATGATGTGGTATGCTTTGGATAATGAGCTGTTCCACGACTTCTCCAATACTTTTTCTTGCCATCATTCTGGTAGAGGTTGATCTTGGTTTCATCTGTCCAAAGAATGTTTTTCCAGAGCTGTGCTGGCTTTTTTAGATGTTCTTTAGCAAAGTCCAATCTAGCCTTTCTATTCTTGAGGCTTATGAGTGGCTTGCACCCTCTGTATTTACTTTCATGCAGTCTTCTCTTTATGGTAGACTTGGATATCGATACGCCTACCCTCTGGAGAGTGTTGTTCACTTGGTTGGCTGTTGTGAAGGAGTTTCTCTTCACCATGGAAATGATTCTGTGATCATCCACCACTGTTGTCTTCCGTGGATGTCCAGGTCTTTTTGCGTCTCCTGAGTTCACCAGTGCTTGCTTTCTTTCTCAGGATGTACCAAACTGTAGATTTTGCCACTCGTAATATTGTAGCAATTTCTTGGATGGGTTTTTTTCTGTTTTCGCAGCTTAAGGATGGCTTCATTCACCTGCATGGAGAGCTCCTTTGACCGCATGTTGTCTGTTCACAGCAAAATCTTCCACATGCAAGCACCACACCTCAAATCAACTTCAGGCCTTTTATCTGCTTAACTGATAATAACATAACGACGGCCTTGAACACACCTGCCCATGAAATAGCCTTTAAGTCGATTGTCCAATTACTTTTAAGCCCCTGAAATGAAGGGATTGTGTTAAACAAATGCTTTAGTTGCCTCACATTTTTATGCAATCGTTTTGTTCAACCCACTGAATTAAAGCTGAAAGTCTGCACTTCAACTGCATCTGAGTTGTTTCATTTACAACAACAACATTTATTTATATAGCACATTTTCATACAAACAGTAGCTCAAAGTGCTTTACATAATAAAGAATAGAAAAATAAAAGACACAATAAGAAAACAAAATAAATCAACATTAATTAACATCGAATAAGAGTAAGGTTCAATGGCCAGGGGGGACAGAAAAAACAAAAAAACTCCAGACGGCTGGAGAAAGAAATAAAATCTGTAGGGATTCCAGACCACGAGACCGCCCAGTCCCCTCTGGGCATTCTACCTAACATAAATGAAACAGTCCTCTTTGGATTTAGGGTTCTCACGGAAGGACTTGATGATGATGGTCACGTAGAATTCTGCCTTTTAATCCATCCATCATTGTCGGAGCATCATGAAGCTTTGAGTAGGTGGAGGTGGCGCAGGCCATTTAAAATTCATTGTGATAATGTGCAGAACAACCAAAATTAGAAAAAATTTGAGTCTGTCCAAATATTTTTGGACCTAACTGTAGATAGATGTGAAAGGCACTATATGATAGATAGATAGATAGATAGATAGATAGATAGATAGATAGATAGATAGATAGATAGATAGATAGATAGATAGATAGGAGCTCAAGGTCCCCTAATGGCTAAGCAGCTAGTATGGTTCAAACTATTCCCACCAGCACACAGTAACACGTAGGATTCTCCTGTGAAGCTTAAAAGATAACTGGAATCACAAATCACGCATGTCGATAGGCAGGACCCTGCCTTATTGTAACACTTCTTGACAGAGCCATGTTAAAAGCTCTAGAAGTGTTCTGGGCTCAGAAAGTTTCATATCCAAAATGCCAAGTCTGACAAAGAGATGGCAGCTTTGGCTTTGAACTGGCAATAAATCTTTGCAGTGATTTTCAAGGGGCTCTGAATCTGTCACAATAAGAGTAACGCCATCAGCAACAGGATTTATTGCTAATCTGTAGCGCCCATTTGCCTTTTGTTTGTGTTTGCAGCATTCAAACTGTAAAAAACAAAAACCTCAAATGAAATGCATACAGGTAAGCAATACAGCAAGCACCACTGAAAGCAACAACTCTGTGCCTGCTACGTCAGAATGCGTTTTTCTTCCATGAGGGGTGACCAATCAGGATATCAGTTGTTATAGTGAGTAGGAGCCAATCAGGGAAGGGCATTAGCACATTAAGACATTATCCCAGAGTGCAATGGGGTCAGCGTTTTCTGAAGTGTTCACTTTAGTCAGTTAGAAACGCTGGTGTAGTGTGTACAAAGGGTGAAATGAAGACAGACATCTGCATTTCTAAAGAAACAAGCAGTCGTATGGGTGGGCATGAGAAGTAACAGTATATTTCCAAATGATTTAAACAAAGTTTAACCTCAACACTGATCAGTTTGAAGAAAAAAAGTTCTATTTAAAAATATTTCCTCAATAACAAAAATTACAAAAAGGATATTTTACAAAGAAATCAAATATGTAATCTTTAAAATATATAGTAAAATGGCACATACCCAATAATAACGAAAGGAGACTGATACACATACATAGTGACTATAAATGACAAAAAAAAAAAAAAAAGTTGTAACTAAAAGAGAGCATTCCCAATAAAATGTTCAAAAAGGGGTCAGAATAACTGAGTAAAAACAGTTGCCGCAGACCACCTGCAGACTTAGCCCTGTTCAGATACCAGGGTGCATCTTTCACACTAAGACTATGAAGAAACAAAGTGCACAAATAACCAGCTGACGACCTCTTACTGCTCAGAGCAAATTTAGCGATTTTTTTATCTTTAGTGATTTTTAATCGTCATATACAATTTCTTGCATTAAGAACTTGTCATCTTTTGTTACTCTCCAGAGAGTTTTGGGGCCCGCTATTTGTACAGCACCCCTGCAACAACTGCAGGCTGAGGGCTTTGCTCAAGGAGTAGCTTTCCTTCTGTCAAACCGTCAACCTTCAAGTTACCAGCCCAGATCCTTTAGTGGCAGAGCCACCACTCCCTGATAATGGATGGAACTTGCAGATAAAGACACACGTTATTATTGAAGACTGTTTGTAAGTGCTGTATACAGTGCCATGAAACTGTATTTACACTCTTTCCTGATTCCCTCTGCTATTGTAACTATGAGGTGTGCATTATTTCATGTCTTCAATCAAAATCTTACCTTAGATTAAAAAAATGTGATTGAACAGATGTATTTAAAAAGTATGATGTCATCTCATGAACAAAGTTCACAGTGTGAAAAACTAATGGCCCCCTAACTACCATCAATCTAATTAAAGGCATAATTAGAGTCAGATGATTGAACACAAGCAGCCAACCACCTCTGTCCAAACAAAACCTCACCAACAATGGCAGTGGAGCCTTTCTTCTGTTACTGTAAAGATTTCAACACTTGTTTGAATATTTTTAGGTCTTCAACCCAATATGGTCATTGTGAGTTGATGTGTAGCTTGGGTTCGATTGTGTGTGGTTAGAGAGTCCTGGGGAACAACACTGTTACACTACAGATATCCACATTGACGATTATCTCTGAAACTTGATCAGGTTTCTTGGTAACACATTTGATGAAGCTTGCTTTGGTATGCTTATCTAACCAAATGTTCTTTGAGAATTACTTCACCATCTCCAATTGCTCTTTTAGACAGCATTCGGTAGAGCTTCAGTTTCTCCATCCACAACAGCCAAGTGACTACGTGGTGGTGAGGCTGACTTTGAGTGCTGATATTATTCTATGGCAAAGGATGTTGGAGAGGGTTGCTTAATGGGTGTAAAGAAAGAGAGAAAAACAGCAGGGCAGGAAAAGCTCCCCTGGAATATGCCGCCTGTTTAGTGTTCAGGCCGTTTAATAACATAATAGCCAAGACTTGTCAGCGGGGTGGATTTCATACAGTTCCTGGCATCATAACAGCCATATGTGGTCATAATTTTTTTTTTAATGCTCAATCCACATCTTCATTTCTGACGGCTTTGCAGCACTCCATGTTGTTTTTTGCAACAGTTCTTCATTTGCGTTGTAGAAATTTCCTTTGCTCCCTTTTTTACCCCATTATTGTGATCGAGGGGCATATAAATCCTGTCAGCACCTATCGGTACAAAAAGCTTTTACACAGAGGAGACGTATATCACCGAGCTGTTTTTTGGTGTTTTACTATTTGAATGTGAATTTTCGCGGACAGCCTCTGAGGCCTCAATTACAATTCCACATTTTTAAAGAGTTGCTTAAGCCAGAATTCGGGGAAGCCATCTGGTCCTGGTGTCTTCAGGTTTGTTCTGAGTTTGCTTTTTTTATGCTCACTTGTTACCTCCGTCCAGTCGCTTGCTCTCATTTGTGTGTTTTCTGGCATGTTCACTCTGCTTCTTTATTCTTGTCTTGAGTGATTTCACGTTACGTTTATCCAGAATCTGTCAGTTTCATTTTAGTCTGGTCGTATAATTATTGATTAGATGTTTTGCATTATCATCTAGGACAATTACTTGGCTTGGCTCAGAATGAGCCGTTCTCTATAATTTTATTGCATTTCATCTTGCAAGGCTGTTGTTTGCCATTGTTTCCTCAACTATTAATATACAGTACAGTACTGGGATTTCAGTTGTTGTACTTGTTTTAGAAGCACTGTAATGAATGACATCTCCCAGTGCAGAATCTTAGTTTCACTTCCATTTGTTTCCCCAGGGCACGGTGTAGTTTGACGTTCCTTTGTGCTGTCACTTTAGAAGTGACGAGTGTTTCTGAGTGGCACTGGATCCTGTTAGCACATCCATTAGATAGATAAGGCCAGAACTAAAACCTCAATATATATCTATCTATCTTGTTCACTTTTGATCTAAAAATGCAAAGGGTGTTGTGTAATGATACCCCTGGCATCTTTTCTCTTCTGTGGATTTCGGTAAACATGTTACGTGTCTCAATGAGATCCAGGAGCTCGCCTTTAATTTCCAGTACAGTTGGTGCATTTTCTGATTTTGTTTTGTTCTCTTCTTTTTGTTTCCTCTCGATTGAGTTAGAGTAAACTTTGCTAATTGTCCTGCGATTTATTTATTTATATTTATATTTGTGTGTGCTCTCCTTGTTGACTTCCAGGGAAAAACTCTTTCAGAGTATTAGGGCCATTTGTTTTGGACCGATGTCTTCACGGTCACATTCAACTTGATCTACATTCACCTCTTCTTTTCTCAGCCCTTTATTATTCATGTATCACTCTTTGACAAATAACTCAAATTTTGGGGTCATCATGCTCCACCCCAAGTATCTTTTGTTCTCCTTGTAAGAACCGTTCTAGTGTCTGTGCCAAATTTACTCCCAAGTCTCCAGGTAAGTCCACATATTCTTGTTCTTGCAACAGCCAGGATCGACTGGACTAATTCTCTTCATAATTTTAAACACTTCAATCGGGTCACCTCCATATTCAACTCCTTGTAGCTTGTACTTCCTAAAATTAAGGTTAAATCCTAATCCTAGTCCTAAATCGGCCTAGTCACTCTCCTCTGTTTTGCAATATGTATTAATATATTAATATGTATTAATCTCCTTCATAATTTGTATGACTTCAGACATGTTACCTTTTAATCCATTACTTTTGAGGACATGTTGTGTCTGAGGGCAAACCATCAAACCGTGTGTGTTTATTCATACTTATTTAGCTATGAAATACTTGTTTCCTCCTTGACTAATGCTTTCATGTTGGCACAAATGCTACACCATGCGAGGTCCATCATCTTCTCCTTATCCCAGGTCTTGTTTCTATTCTCACCGCTTTTAGATGTTCTTCTTTTTCTCATGTTATTTCTTATTTTGTTATAGCAATATATTCTCATTTTCATCGGAGTTGTTTCTCTGAATATCATTTAGTTGGAAACTCATGAATTATTGCATTAAAGTGGCCTCCTCCTTATTTATGACGGACTTCTGGAGTGTATTTTGCCCTCTTGCTTAAGGTATGTAATTGTAATCCAAGGTCTTGTCCATCCAGGCACACACCATATTGAGGTCTTCTTTGGACCTGAAAACATTGCCTGATTGTTACTGCCATTGCTAACCCTAGTGCAGTAGAGGAGATGGCCAACTAATCCTGGCCATCAGGGCTTTTGTGGATCCTTCTCATAGTGTTGAAGTCATTTTTCCGTAATGAGATTTGGTAGAGACCTCACACAGCAAAGCTCACCGTGTGAAAATATGTACCACGACTTGACTATTTAGAAGGCAACTGTCCATTCACGCTTTACCTCCAACTTACTCCTTCTGGCTCTTCTCTCTAGTGTGAATTCTTTTGTGTTTATGAAAACTGCTATTGTCAGAGAATCGTTTGCCACATTCAGAACAGCCATAAGGTTTCTCTCCAGTGTGAATTCTTGTGTGTTTTGGAAGATAGCGCTTATCAGTAAATTGTTTGCCACATTCAGAACAACAATATAGCTTTTCTCCAGTGTGAATTTTTGTGTGGGCCTGAAGACTGCTCCTGATGGAGAATCTCTTGCCACATTCAAGACAGCCATAAGGTTTATCCTTGGTTAAGCTCTCCGTAAGGGCTTGTTTCGTGCGCTGTTCAGTGTGAATTCTTCTGTGTCTCTGAAAACTGCTATTGTCAGAAAAATGCTTGCCGCAATCAGGACAGCAATATGGTTTCTCTCCAGTGTGAGTTCTCTTGTGTATCTGAAGGGTAGTCAGTTGTGAAAACTGCTTGCCACATTCAGAGCAGAAGTATGGCTTCTCTCCAGTATGAATTCTTTTGTGTATCTGAAGACTGCTCTTTTGTGAAAACCTCTTGCCACACTCAGGACAGCAATATGGCTTCTCTCCAGTGTGAACTCTTGTGTGGCTCTGAAGTCCCCGTTTGTCAGTAAATTGTTTGCCACATTCAGAACAGCAGTACGGCTTCTCTCCAGTATGAATTTTTGTATGTCTCTGAAGATGTGCTTTTAGTGAGAATCTTTTCCCACATTCAGAACAGCAATGAGGCTTCACACCAGTGTGAATTCTTCTGTGTCGCTTAAAACTGCTGCCATTTGAGAATCGCTTCCCACATTCAGAGCAACAATATGGCTTCTCGCCAGTGTGAATCCTTGTGTGTTGCTCAAGAGTGCTCCTATCAGTGAATCGGTTTCCACATTCAGAACAGCTATAAGGCTTCTCTCCAGTGTGAATTCTACCATGGTGGTGAAGATAGCGTTTCTTAGTGAAGCGTTTACCACATTCAGAACAACCATAAGGCCTCTCCTCAGTGTGAATGATGGCATGGCTCTGAAGGCTGCTCTTTGTAGAGAATTGTTCACCACATTTAGTGCAGCAGTATTCCTTTTGTCTTTTATGAATTCCTAGATGATCTTTATAATTAGATTTGCCATTTATCTGCAAAGTGCTTGGTATCAAACTCCCTGATCCAGATGTTGGTTGCTTCACTTTTTCATCACACAGTATGTGAATGCGATGAACAAAGAACTTGGCAAATGAAGAAGGGGAGGTGCTGCTCCTCTTCTGTGTATCTGCCAATAAAAAAAATATGATTTAATTTAAAAAAAGTTGTAAATAAAAAGATAACAAAAACGTAAATGACAAAGAGCACTGAAAAAATAGACATCATCAAAGCAACAAATGTGGTTACATGACGCATATCGATGACCTTAGAGCATTAAGTCTAAATGAATTATAAATCACAAAAGTAGAATCTTTGGGTCAATAGCCCCTAAAATACACAAAAATACACACATAATTAAGTGTTTAATACTACAAGTGCATAGTATGATGTGACGCGGCAATCATCTCAGGTAAGCACTTTGGCATGAGTGGTAGTTTCATGAAACTTGTTCTTCTTCTTTATAAATACACAAAACAAATCTGAAGTATAAAACTTATACATTACACACACATCCACATATGCTACCTTTAAAATCAGTGATAAATATTTCTATTACTGGATTTTCACATTTTGCAGAACATACTTCACAACATATTGGCTCATATTGTCGGAGATTGAAAAGCTACACGTTAGTGCATGACAACGATGCTCATTTTTCTGATTCTCACATAACTATGAAGGAGATGTTATTGATTTATTTACTTCAGTGTTCATTAGTTTTTATCTTAATGTTTAATTAAGCAAATAAAATCTTATGGCAGAATCAGCAAAGTAGTGAATTAATCAGGAGGCATGAACTAGTAAAAAAAAAAAAAAAAAAGTTATAACAACGAGTAGAAAATGTTCAGCTTTGTGGAAAAATTTGCAGTTCCTTCAGTTTGAATAGCCCTGTAAAATGCTAAATGGAAGCTCTCTTGGAGTATAGCCGTGCCCCGGATTCCCACAGGGAATCCTGGTACTTGGAGTTCAGTTTCTCAGCCCTGTTGGTTACTGTGGGTGCCACCAGGAGGAGCTGTGAGAAGACCTGAGAAGCCACGCCTCATCCATAGTCCGGAAGTACTCTTAAGTCACAAGGACGGGAGCCCTGAAGTACTTCCGGGCTGAAGAAAAAGCCAATTCACCATTTGACCCGGAAGTGCGAGCCAGTCACGTTGGCGGAAGGACAGAAGCACTTCCTGTTCAAGAATTATATAAAGGACTGTTAAAGACCCAGTAAGTGAGCCAGACTCAGGAGGAACGTGATAGGGTTTGCTGGGGGGTGTGGAGGAGAGAATTATTGTGGTTTATGGTGTGTTTATTGTGGCTGTGGTACTTTGGATGCACTATTTTGGAAGAAGAAAAGATATTAAAAGTGCGTTTAACCTGTGTCCAGAGTGTGTCTGTTGGGGAAAAGGTGGACAATAGTGCCCCCAAGCATCCACTCTCTTACAATAATATTATATATATATATATATATACATACAAACCGGATTCCAAAAAAGTTGGGACACTATACAAATCGTGAATAAAAACTGAATGCAATGGTTGTGGAGGTGCCAACTTCTAATATTTTATTCAGAATAGAACATAAATCACGTAACAAAAGTTTAAACTGAGAAAATGTATCATTTTGAAGGGAAAAAATATGTTGATTCAGAATTTCATGGTGTCAACAAATCCCAAAAAAGTTGGGACAAGGCCATTTTCACCACTGTGTGGCATCTCCTCTTCTTCTTACAACACTCAACAGACGTCTGGGGACCGAGGAGACCAGTTTCTCAAGTTTAGAAATAGGAATGCTCTCCCATTCTTGTCTAATACAGGCCTCTAACTGTTCAATCGTCTTGGGCCTTCTTTGTCGCAACTTCCTCTTTATGATGCGCCAAATGTTCTCTATAGGTGAAAGATCTGGACTGCAGACTGGCCATTTCAGTACCCAGATCCTTCTCCTACGCAGCCATGATGTTGTGATTGATGCAGAATGTGGTCTGGCATTATCTTGTTGAAAAATGCAGGGTCTTCCCTGAAAGAGATGACGTCTGGATGGGAGCATATGTTGTTCTAGAACCTGAATATATTTTTCTGCATTGATGGTGCCTTTCCAGACATGCAAGCTGCCCATGCCACACGCACTCATGCAACCCCATACCATCAGAGATGCAGGCTTCTGAACTGAGCGTTGATAACAACTTGGGTTGTCCTTGTCTTCTTTGGTCCGGATGACATGGCGTCCCAGATTTCCAAAAAGAACTTCGAATCGTGACTCGTCTGACCACAGAACAGTCTTCCATTTTGCCACACTCCATTTTAAATGATCCCTGGCCCAGTGACAACGCCTGAGCTTGTGGATCTTGCTTAGAAATGGTTTCTTCTTTGCACTGTAGAGTTTCAGCTGGCAACGGCGGATGGCACAGTGGATTGTGTTCACTGACAATGGTTTCTGGAAGTATTCCTGAGCCCATTCTATGATTTCCTTTACAGTAGCATTCCTGTTTGTGGTGCAGTGTCATTTAAGGGCCCGGAGATCACGGGCATCCAGTATGGTTTTACGGCCTTGACCCTTACGCACAGAGATTGTTCCAGATTCTCTGAATCTTCGGATGATGTTATGCACAGTTGATGATGATAGATGCAAAGTCTTTGCAATTTTTCACTGGGTAACACCTTTCTGATATTGCTCCACTATCTTTCTGCGCAACATTGTGGGAATTGGTGATCTTCTACCCATCTTGGCTTCTGAGAGACACTGCCACTCTGAGAAGCTCTTTTTATACCCAATCATGTTGCCAATTGACCTAATTAGTGTTTATTGGTCTTCCAGCTCTTCGTTATGCTCAAATTTACTTTTTCCAGCCTCTTATTGCTACTTGTCCCAACTTTTTTGGGATTTGTTGACACCGTGAAATTTTGAATCAACATATTTTTCCTTTAAAATGGTACATTTACTCGGATTAAACGTTTGATCTGTCATCTACGTTCTATTACAAATAAAATATTGACATTTGCCATCTCCACATCATTGCATTCAGTTTTAATTCACAATTTGTTTAGTGTCCCAACTTTTTTGAAATCCGGTTTGTATATATACATACATACAGTAGTCTCATAAATTCATAAAGTCCTTCAGGAGTCGCAAATGCTGTTTTCTCACAACTGTCAGCCTCAAGAGGCATCTGCCAGTAACCTTTTGTGAGATCTAGCGTGGAGATATACTGTAGGTTGCCTGACCCAGTTTTTCCAACAGCTCGTCAACACGGGGCATTGGATAAGCATCACATTTAGAGACCTTATTCAAGCGCCTGAAATCAATACAGAAGCAAACCAAACCGTCTTGCTTTGGGACTAATACGACCGGACTGCACCAGTCACTTTTACTTTCACGAACTGCACGCAATGCCAGCATCTTCTTGACTTCCTCGCACACAATATTCAGTTGCGCTTCTGGGATCCAAAACGACCGCATCTGCACCTGAACAACGGGTTCAGTAGTGATTTTATGTTCTGTAAGGTTAGTCATGCCTGGCAAGTCTGAAAAAACATCAGTGTTCCATTCAATCAAAAATAACAATTCTGTCTTTTGCGAGTCGGTCAAATCGTTACCAATGGCAACATCGGTCTGAGAGACAGCAGCCAAGGAAGTGTAAACCCTCTACAGGTCATGCCACACCTTCAAGAGATTAACATGTAAAATCTGGAATGTTTGTGCCGGCCTGGTATTCTAACCTTGTAATTCAGTACCTCCTTAGTAGTCACGTTTACCTCTGGGAGGTTATCCACTTACTCACTTGTAAACACCTCAGAAAAATGTAAGTTTAGGGCATCCGCAATTTCACTGTTTGTATCTTTTAATTCCTCTTTACTATTTCTGATGCACTTGACCTTCTCCTTGAAAGATGGAGCTCTAACTTTAAATACAGCAAAAGTCAAAACTTGAAAGCTGAGATCAGATGCCAAAGCCAAAACATTAGTCAAATAATGCAAACTATATTTCTTAAACCATAAAGCATTCTAAAGACTCAAACACATTTTTATTTATCATTCTACAATTTCACATGCTGATGCCAGCTTTTAAGACTCTGACTCCCAGAACCACAATCCTCAAGGACTGTGGACTGTGCATTGTGTCACGGCAATAGAGCCACAAACAAACAAAATGGCATTGCAATGAAACAAAAAAGTCCAGAGATAATAACTGATAAAAATAACAATACAGAGAAATCCTCTGATAACCAAAACCTTCCAAAATATGAAATAAGTGCAAAAACAAAAAAATTATTCCGAGCAGGATTAATATTTTTTCGTCTGAATTGTAACAGCTGCATGTGTCTGTGGTTCTCTGTGTGAAAGCAAATCTTTCCAACTGTTGGACAAGTTCCCATTTGTTTAAAACTTCAGTCTGGATCCACTGTACTACGTCCCATCATAATTTTGAACACTTCAATTATGTCACCTCTTAATCTCTGTTTGCAGAAACAGTTTTGCTCCTTTAATCTTTTGTCATAACTCATCCACCAGAGTCCTGGCAACAGCCTAGCCGCTCTTCTCTGGAGTTTCTCTAGCACTGTGACACTGAGACCCAAACTGCACAGAGGCTCCAGCAGTGTACTGTAAAACTTCAGCTGTAAGCTCCCATAATTTGAACTCTGCACATCATGGGCCGCTATATAACCAAACATCCTATCAGTTTACACAATTACCTCCATACACTCTCTAGATGTTGACAGTGACAAGTCCATAACTTCCTTTTCTGAGCACTACATACAGTAAAGTGGTCTTCCTAACTCACAGCCACCCACATTTTGCCTGAAGAAGGTGCCTGAGTTGCCTTGAAAGCTTGTATATTGTCATCTTTTTAGTTAGCCAATGAAAGGGGTTATTTTGCTTGACTTCTCACTACATCCATAATGGCTAACATGAAACAACACCCTAGCACTATAACATACAGCAGAGATTCATAAAAATGTTTTAGGATTTACACATCATTATAAGCAACTTAACCATCACACTCCACGATTACTTCTACTCCTGTCACATCCCACCAAGTACTGAGTCAAACCTCATATCCCCCGATACAATAAGCAGCTGCAGGCATTAATGAAAACCCTGGTGAATTCAATAGAGGACATCAGTCAGGGACCATGTCATATGGTCAAATATGATAACAAAATAAAGTTTTTCTGGATTTTTTTTTAGGTCAATTATCACATTTGTATTTGTCCTCTGACAACAGTGTAATATAATATTAATAATTAATACAGTAGAACCCCCATATCTGTGAGTCCGGTTTCAACAGTTTCAGTTACAGGTGATTTGCCACAGCTTGAAAATATTCAATGGATAATTCCAGAAACAAACGATCACCACAATCTGTGCAAAGTGTGCTGTGAAAACCCAGCACGTGGGGGCATGTGTATGTGTCTGATATCATTGTCGTCAGGCTGACACGTTGAGTACAGTGTAAATCAGCCTTTAGCCCCCAGGGATCTCATTGTTTGCATCCGTTACCATGTTATCACAGTGTTGTTGTGGAAATATAACTCTGAAGTTTACTTAATAATGGTTGCAAAGTGTCAAAGTACACGTAGTGATGCTAGCAGTTCTTCAAAGCCTAAGAGAAACCGTGAAGTGCTTCCCATCAGTGAAAACAACAAAGAATGGAAAAGCAAGCAACCACAATAGGTTTTTTATTTTACTAATTTAAATTAAAAGCAAATAACAATCCATACATTCAAATCACACTGAACAAAACCAAAATTCAACTTCCACACAAAAAGAACGAAAGACAGGAGAGCCAGTCAATAAAGCAAATCTTTGAAGCAACAAGGAAGGAAAAGTATCCTTTTCCCCAATATGGGAGCTTATTCTAACATGTTATTGATTAGATCCAGCCATATTTAAAAAGAAAAGTTTTGAACAGATCCTCTAAGTGAGAATATTATTTTTTCCAATTTCAAATAGTATATAACATCAGATACCCACTGATTTAAAGAGGTGTGTTATGAATTTTCCAGTTGAGCATGATAAGTCTACGCGCCAATAGTGAAGTAAAGGCAATTACTATTAACTTTAAGCCCATTTGGGGGTCCACCAAACACATCTGTTAGTTGACACCAAGGCTGTCTGATAGGAATTTGAAGATTTTTGGTCCAGAATGATGTTAATTTGGCGCAGGCCCAAAACATGTAACCAGGTGAGGCTGGAATTTGATCGCAGTGTTCGCAGTGTGGATCTTGTCCTGGAAACATTTTGGATAGTTTTAATCAGGATAAATGCAGTCAATAGAAAATTTGAAGTTGAATAATTGAGTGGTTTGCGCATATGGCACGCAAGTAAATTCTGTGCATGGCCGCCTTACACTCCTGTTCTGAAATGCTGAATGAGAGATCCTTTCCCCACTATGCCCTGGGATCTTTGAAAGGAAGGGACTGTAAAATGTTTTTATAAATTGCGGAGATGCTATCTGTGTCTTCAAGACGTATAAATATTTCTTCTGGAAGAAAAATAGGTGAATGGTGGAGAATATTGGTCAGTTCAGTTTAGGAACGTTTCTAACTTGAAAATAGTGGAAATATTGTGTTGATGACAAGTTAAATTTGTAGGTTAATTGCTCATAGGATGCAAAAACATTATCGATGTACAAGCCTCTAATTGTTTTAATGCCCAGACATTTTCCAAACATTAAATATTGTGTAGGTTTGAGAGGGTGGAAAAGTCTAAAGGGTCTAAGTTATTTTAATGAAGATAAGACACAATTTAATGAGTCCTTTGACTCATTACACATACCTCAGCTAGAAACTCTTAGTGCTGTGGAACTGGATAAACCTCTGACACTCAGTATTACTAGAAGCTATAAACTCACTTTGAAAGCAGGAAAGCAGAGGGCCCTGATGGCTACCCAATGGAATTTTATAAAAAAAATAAATAAATAAATAAGTTAGCTCCAATACTATTAACAGCATTTACAGAAGCTAAAAACAAAATTTTTGTCGAATGTTGATTTCCGTCTTTCCTAAGAAAAATAAGGACTTACTACATCATATAGGCCAATCTCACTTCTAAATAATGATATTAATATACTCTCCAACATTCTAGCCAGAAGGACAGGGAAAGTGCTTCCTTCTGTAATATCTCAAGACCAAACAGGATTTATTAAAGGCTGACACTTAGGTTCTAATCTTCATTGTTTGTTTAATATAATATGTATACCCTTTAAATTGACTATCCCTTATTACCTCTGGAAGCAAAAAAACTTTTGACAAGGTTGAATAGGACTACATATTCACCACAATGCACAAATTTGGGTTTGGCCCAAACATATGTTCATGGATTAAACTACTGTATACCAGTCCAGAAGCCTCAGTTTGTATCAACAACATTATTTCAGACTACTCCAAACTAGAATGTGGGACTCGACAAGGATGTCCCCTGTCATTATTGCTTTTTGCAATTGCCATTGAGCCAATGGCTGTTTACTTTTGAAACGATCAGAGATAAGGGGATTTTTAGAGAAGGATTTGAAAAGAAAACATTTTATGCTGACGATGTGGTGCTGTATATATCTGACCTACAAAATTATGTACCAGCAGTCCTAAAAGCACTAGAAGATTTTAAAAATATAATAATTTGAATAAAAGTGAGTTGTTTTTTTTTCAGCAAACTCTCTAGCACACAATACTAGACAATATACCTTCCCATTTATCTTAATAGATCAGTTTAAATATCTAGGGGTGAATATCACAAGTAAATATAAAGAACCTTTTCAAAACAAATTTGCTGTCTACATGGAAAAAATTAAAGATGTCAATAGATGGTCCACCCACCATCTCACATTAGCAGGAAGAATCAACACTGTTAAGATGAACATCCTTCCCAAGCTTCTTTTTCTATTTCAAACCATCACCATCTACATTAGCAAATCTTTTTTTAAGAATTTAGATTCATCCATAACATCATTCATTTGGAATTCAAAACATCCACGCATCCCAAGGGCGACTCTACAATGACCTAAAGTGGAAGGGGGTACAGCACTACATAACTTTAAATTTTATTACAGGGCAGCAAATATTCAGGCCATAAAGACCTGGGGCCTCCATAAAGACCTGGGGCCTCATGCATAATGCCGTGCATAGAATTTGCACTATAACATGACGTAAGCACAAAAACTTCCAGATGCATAAATCTGTGCATTCGCCAACTTCCACGTTCTTCCGCTACATAAATCCCTGTCAGCATGGAAATTAACGCACGTGCACACGCCTGCTGTCCCACCCAATCTCCTCCCAGAATTATTCCTCTTTGAATATGCAAATCAATATAAATAGCCCTTCAGCTCAGTGTTCTGTGAAAAGGCAATGGCAAAAGTACGAGGAAAAATAGAAGAATCTCAGCGAATACCAAGTGGAGGTAAAGAAAAACTTACTATTTGTTGGTTTAAACAGTGGTATAAACAACAAAAGGAAACTGATCGAGTGACATAGAGTGTCGAAGAAACTCGAAAGCTCAAGTTCACAAAGTCACACAATGCCCGAAAAAAAAAAAAGAATCTGTCAGATATCAAAGTCGCTGTGAAAAGGCGAGTCATAGCCCACCGTCTGAGTGTCATATGAAAGCTTATTAAGGTATGGAGAAATAAAAAGGCACGCAGTGTGAAAAAAGCACGAAATGTCAACTTTAATCTCTAAATTTCCACTTTAATCACATAGTTTATTTTGTCATTAATGTAGAACATCATAAACTTCATCTTAAAATCATTTAATTTACTAGTATCTCAAATCTCATCTTAACTAAAGTAGCACGTTAAATGCTTTGTTTTGTATTTGATCTTCTATGTGCATGAATCACTACGTGCTTCAGTTCTTTCTCTTCCTCTGACAGGACACAGAATCCATTACATTAGTGATATTACAGCTCTCTGAATAATTAAAATACTGAGAAGTATACGTGATATCATTTTCATGATGACAGGAGTTAAAGCATGTTATTAAACATGGGAACACTTTGGCACAGTGATTGTTCATGTCTCACGCAAGATGCTTGCTGCACCATGTGCGACCTTCGATGAAATGCTTTATTGCAGCAGTACTGTCTCTTTCAAATGTACTAACCCCCAATTCCTGTCCTTTCTTTTCTTTCTCCAAATACCCCATCACCGCACAATCAGCTCTATAATAGACGTTAAGCCATCTGTAAGCTAGGGAACATTGAAATATCTTCGTAATGTTTAATTATTCTATCCATCTATCCTTCGTTAAAGTTAAATTTTTATCTGTATAATATAATAAATATATTTTGCTGCATTGCATCTTAAAAAATGGTATCGTCATCATATGTACACAGTACGTGCTTTATAAAGTGGCTCAGGTTGTGCAATATTATAACTGTATCACAAGTACAATTACCTCACTGTAAACTTGCAAGTACAAACAGTTTTACAAGTAGCACTTGATGGACTGATTGAGTGCATGTATAGTTCTTGGGATGAAACATGTTTCTGAACCGCGAGGTCCGAACAGGAAAGGCTCTGAAGTGTTTGTCAGATGAGACCAGTTCAAATAGAGGATGGCTGAAGCAGGGTGTGCTTCATGTTGTATACCGATAATTCTCTTTCCAATCAGCTGCTGTACTCATTTATACTCAGATAAAGTGATATAAATACTCCGAGTGGTGCAGTGAGAGTAATATGGAAAAAGATGATCCGCTGTGGCAACCCGTAACGGGAGCAGCTGAAAGAAATAGAAGAAAATGCAGTGAGAGTGATTGGTCTCGTCCGATGCGAGAGATGGACGTCTGAAGTGGAGCTCCGCTAGCAGTGGTGTTATTTTTCATATTATTTGCTTATTATTCTGAGATATCCTGTATTTATTCAACCCGAGAGGGACTGCTACAGTATATGTAAGCACATATAAACATGGCCAACAAGAAGGGGGGTTCGAAAGAATCGAAAACTAAAGCTACATCCAAGCTGCGATCAGCAAGCCCCAGTTCAAGATACGGCCTATCAGAGACAGACCTGGATCAAATGAGAGAAAGCACAGACTCCTCAGGACCACGGTACGCTACATCGTCGCCGGCTGAGAGCGAAAAGGGGAGCAAAGGTGCGATCGTGAGAGCAGATGTGGATAGCTCGCCGACTGGAGAAGATTACCTGAAACTGGAAAGGGCCGGGACGTCCGCGGCTTCAGTTACGCAATTACGCGAGCTGGGAGCAGCGGGGACACCGGTTTCAGCAAAGTCTGCTGCTTCATCTACGGTACAAGAAGGCACAATTGAACTATCTGAACTGAAAGTGTTGCTCGCTGAGCTCACGCAAGATATAAAGAAAAGCGAGAAGGCTAATGAGAAAGCAACGGCAAAGGCACTTGAGAGACTGAAACAGGAATTGAAACAGGAGATGAAACAGGCCAATGAATGGCTGCGACAGGAATTCCAACAGGCAAATGAAAGGCTGCGTCAAGAGGTACAACTTGAGCTTCGACAGGTGCTGGGTAAAATTGAAGAGCGCATTCAGAAAAACTCGGTTAAACTGAGCACGCTTGCTGATCAATTGGAGCATCTTAAGGAGACATTCACGAATCGGATCGAAATGGCCGAACATTTAGCTGCCAGTGCCGAGGAAAGAGCAGTAAATATCAGTTCCAAATGTAAAAAACTCGGAGACAGACTGGCTGCTTTAGAAGATGGGAGTAGAAGGTATAATGTCAGAATTGAAGGTCTGCCGGAGAATCGAGAAAGTTCAAACCCTGTGAAATTCGCAGCTGAACTTTTTCTAAAATAATCGGGGCGACTTTAAAGCAGAATCTGAGATAGCAGGGCTTACAGACGCTGATCAAACACCGTCAGACCCGACCAAGATCTTTTATAGTTCGTTTTGAACGATTATCATTTAAGCTAGAGGTGATGGCACTCCTCAGAAAAAGGAAGATATTATATATGAAAATAACCACATTCGTATCTTCCTGACTTCTCTCCAGCAACAGCTATTAAACGCGCAGCCTTCTATAATATTAAACAGCGGCTACGGCAAGCCAGTGTCAAATACAGCCTCCTGTATCCGCAAAACTGAAAGTGGAATGGCAGGTCATTTCTATGTCTTCGCTAGCAAGGAAGAAGCAGAAAATGAATTAAGAAAGCTGATCCCGGGACTATTCTGATACATAATAGTGAGTCATGGCGGTAAATGATAAAGCTAGGATTAATAATCTACTGTCTGATCTATTGTTTTAAAATACGGGTTTTTATCAGCATATATTCTCATATATTCTTATTATTACTTAGTATTACTAGAGCGCTATCTGTTTATGTTTTATTGTGCTTAATTACTTTTCCTCCTTTTTCTTTTCTAATTATTTCATGTGTACCCTAAATGAGACTGTTCAATATCATACCCTTGGTTTACTGTTATTGCTATTACTGCATTAAGACTTGTTATGCTTATTTTGGACACATCTTTAACACCATCACCGGGTTTATTATCTGGGGTATCATCTTAATGCACTAAAATTGCTGAAGACTATATATATATTTTAAGTGCAAAATTCTTTTTTTCTCTTTTAAAGACTATATTGGTAACAGATATCTCTATCTTTTAACCTAAAGCGCCACTGCATGGGGCTTGTTGTGCTTTGGACGTGCTCTGTCTCTGGGTATGTCAGAGGACTGGGACTGCGTGAAGTGGGTTTTAGCCTCACTTGGGGAGGCAAAAGGGTTAAGGGGGGAGAGAAAGAGAGCAGGCTTGATCTATACCTAATCTATCATCTCAATCTTTATAATTATAACTATCAACGTAATAATAAGCTGCATGGCAACAACTCTTGGGGAAATAGGAAATTAAGACCTAAACTATTTCACTTCCAGTTAAGACTATAAAATGACATCAAAAACTCAGAATCAGTGTCTCCATGATGGGACAGTTAACTTCGTAAGCTGGAATGTTAAAGGCCTGAATCACGAATTAAAGAGAAAGAAAGTACTTTCTCACCTAACAGGTCTAAATGCTAAAATAGTATTTTTACAGGAAACCCACTTACTAAGCAAGGATCAGTTCCGCTGCAAAAGACTGGACTGGCCAAATGTTCCATTCTAGTTTTACAAAGAAAACTAGTGGGTGGGAATTCTCATACATAGAACAGTACCATTTGTAGCATCAGATGTAGTATTGGATCCTGAAGGGAGATATGTAATGGTCATGGGAGACTTATCTAACTGTAAAATGATTTTGATAAATGTTTATGCACCTAATGTTGATGATAAGGAATTTATACAAAATTTATTTGCATCCATTCCCAATCTGAACACTCATAAAGTTATAATGGCTGGGGACTTTAATTGTGTTTAAATCCACTTTTAGATAGACTTCCTCCACAGGGGAACGCAACTAACACTGCAAAGATAATTACAAAGTTTATAACTGATCACAACTTATCAGATCCCTGGAGGTTTTAAACCCAAATTCAAGAACATATTCTTTCTACTCACCAGTACATCATTGCTACTCAAGGATTGATTACTTCTTTATAGATAATAACTTCTTGCCTAAGATTAAATCTTGTAAATACGATGCTATTGTTATTTCAGACCATGCACCTATGATCTTGGAGCTGAAATTACTAAGCCCCATACACTCACCCCAGATGGCGCTCAACCGCTTCTATTAGCTGACGAGAATTGTACTGAATTTATATCCAAACAAATCAAATTCTTTCTAGAGACAAATACATCCCCTGAGATCTCTGCAGGAATACTCTGGGAAACTCTTAAGGCCTTCTTAAGAGGACAGATTATCTCATATCTTTCCCACAGAAATAAATCCGAAGCAAGAAAGTAGCAGAGATAAAAAGCGAAATTACTAAAATAGATGAAGAACATGCCAGACTACCAAGCGAGACTCTACATAGGGAGGCAGGCTCTACATTCAGAATTAAACCTCTTGACAACTAAAGAAACTGAACAACTAATTTACAAATCCAGACATCATTATTATGAACATGGAGAGAAAGCTAATAAGCTTTTAGCTCAACAAATTCACAAGCAAGATGCATACGCAATCTCGTAATCACTAACACGAACGGAGATAAAATCATCGAACACAAAAATATAATGCACACTTTCAGAGACTACTATAAATCCCTATATACTACTGAGTTTAAAGAAGACAATATACAATCTAATGCATTTCTGGATACATTACAGATACCACAAATTGACGCTTTTAGTGTGGAGGAACTTGATAAACCTCTGGCATTATCAGAATTACTAGATGCTATAAAGTCACTCCAAGGTGGAAAAGCAGCAGGCCCTGATGGCTACCCTGCAGAGTTTTACAAGAAATTCTCCGCTCAGCTAGCTCTCCTCCTATTAGCAACATTTACAGAAGCCAGAGATAACCAATTCTTCCACAAACCTTTCGCCAAGCACTAATCACTGTCTTTCCAAAACAAAATAAGGACTTATTACAATGTGCATCATACAGACCAATTTCACTTCTGAATAACGACGTTAAAATACTCTCTAAAATCATAGCTAGAAGGATGGAGAAAGTGCTCCCTCGTAATATCACAAGACCAAACTGGATTTATTAGGGGCCGACACTTATCTTCAAATCTTGACGCCTGTTTAATGTAATATACTCACCAACTAAATCAAACACCCCAGAAATATTATTATCATTGGATGCAGAAAAAGCATTCGACATGATTGAATGGAAATACCTTTTACTACATTGGAGAAGTTTGGGTTTGGCCCAACATTTGTGCATGGATTAAATTACTGTATACTAACCCAGAAGCTTCAGTTTGCATCAATAACATTTGCTCAGACTACTTTAAACTAGAACGTGGCACTAGACAAGGATGCCCTTGTCACCGCTGTTGTTTGCATTGCCATTGAACCACTGGCAATACATTGTCGAAATACTGATCAGATAAAGGGGATTAGCAGAGAAGGACTGGAACAGAAAATCTCATTATATGCAGATGATATGGTACTGTATATATCGGACCCAGAAAATTCTGTGCCTGCAGTCTTAGCAGCACTCACAGAATTTCAAAAGATCTCTGGTCTCAGAATTAATCTGAATAAAAGTGTACTCTTTCCAGTGAATTCTCAAGCATATAATATTAGATTAGACACCCTACCTTTTATCATTGCAGAACAGTTTAAATACCTCGGGTAAACATCACAAGTAAACATAAAGCTCTTTATCAACAAAATTTCGCGTCTGCATGGAAAAAATTAAACAAGACTTGCATAGATGGTCAACCCTTCATCTCACACTAGCTGGAAGAATTAACACTGTTAAGATGAATATTCTTCCTAAGCTCCTTTTTATTTCAAAACATCCCAATATACATTAATAAATCATTCTTTAAGCAATTAGATTCAACAATAACCTCATTTATTTGGAATTCAAAACATCCACGCATCAAAAGAGCGACCCTACAAAGACAAAAGGCAGAAGGCGGCATGGCTCTACCTAACTTCCAGTTTTATTACTGGGCAGCAAATATACAGGCGATAAGAACCTGGACACAAATAGAAGAACATACACAGGCATGGACCGCAATAGAAGTAAAATCCTGCAGTACTTCTTTGTATTCCTTGCTCTGTGCTCCAATAAACACACGTTATCGGCAATACACTAATAACCCAATTGTGCTCCACTCACTTAGAATCTGGAACCAATGTAGAAAGCATTTTAAGACGGAGAAGCTTCTATCTGTGGCACCCTGCAAGAGAACCACCTCTTTCAACCTTCACAAACATATGCAGTTTTAATATCTGGAAAAATTTGGAATTAACTTGCTTAGAGATCTTTATATAGACAACGTCTTTGCATCCTATGAACAATTACATTCCAAATTTAACATTCCAGCTACACATTTCTTTCACTATCTTCAAATCAGGAACTTTGTTAAACAGAACCTTCCAGATTTTCCTCATCTTGCACCCTCATCCACGCTGGAAAAATATTGCTCAATTTCAAGGAATTAGACTCCATCTCTACAATATATAAAATCATTTTACAATCCCTTCCTTTCAAAGATCCAAGAGGACACTGGGAAAAGATCTCTCAATTAATATATCAGAAAAGGAGTGGAAAGTAGCAATGCAGAGAATTCACTCGAGCTCCATATGCGCAAAGCATACAATTATACAACTCAAAATTATATATCGAGCACATCTGTCTCGACTAAAACTCTCCAAAATGTTTCCAGGGCATGATCCAACCTGCGAGCGTTGCAACCAAGCCCCAGCCTCACTGGGTCACATGTTCTGGGCCTGCACCAAATTAACATTATTCTGGACAAAAATTTTAATTACCTCTCAGACAGCCTTGGACTCACAATCCCTCCTAACCCATTAACAGCTGTGTTTGGGGTTCTTCCAGAGGGTTTAAAGTGGAGAAGGACAAACAAATTGTGATTGCATTCACTACACTCTTGGCACGCAGACTCATTCTGATAAACTGGAAGAACCCAAACTCTCCTCTTTTAAGTCAGTGGGAAACTGATGTGTTATATTATTTAAAATTGGAAAAAATCAAATACTCAGTTAGAGGATCTGTACAGACTTTTTTCAAAACATGGCAGGATCTAATCAGTAATATTTTAAAATAAGTTTATAAAGCACAGAGAATTTATTAATTTAGGTATTTTACAAGCCTTAAATTTTACACGTTTGGCTTGCTCTCTCTCTCAGGGTGGGGATCGATCTGTTCTTAACATAATTCTTCTTTTTGTAAAAACTTGATTGCTATGTATGGATTGTAATAAAATTAATAAAAAAAAGAAAACGCAGTGAGAGTAATAACGCTAAAGCAGTTATGGTATTTGGAATAGTTTGACAATTCTGTGGACCATTATATTGTTACAGGTTAATTACAATCAGATGCATTAAACTAATAAACAATATGCGGTTAACTTCAGTGTATTTATAAAGCCACATCAGGAAAAGAAAGGATAACCACACAGGAACAGTAGCACTGCTTTGACGCTGGGTGCCACCAGTCTGCAAAACCAAGCGCAGAACTTGTGTACAACAGGGTGTGAGGTACTGTGGAAATGTGCGTGGCTTTATGCCAAGTTTAGGTTTTATACATTTCGATTTGAACGTGGAAACGTTCTTACACAACATTTCTGTGCGTATGCACCGTTTATACATGAGGCCCCTGGACATTGACACAAATTGATGAATATCCACAAACCTGGTCTGCAATAAAATTAAAATCTTGAGGTACTTCTTGATATTCCCTGCTCTGTGCCCCAGTAAATACAAAGCATCATTACACTAAAAATACAACTTCCCTTCATTCATATGGAACCATCATAGGAATCACTTTAACACAGAGAAGCTCTTATCTGTTACACCTCTACATGTTAAGGCATTTTTAAAAAGCAAGTGTAAAATTGTAATGTAAAAATGTGCTTAAACTGTGTGATATTTTTAATCGCTCCATTGTCCCTCAGTTGTTAAGCTAAAATGTCAGAATCCCTTTCATTTGAGAGAGGTAGAGAGCACAAATAATGTACAATGCATTTGATTATTATTTAATGTTATTCTGCATTATTTATCAATTAAACTTTATCATAGGTAATGATATATATAGGATTTGCTACGATCTGTTGTTTCAGGCAATCGTAGTATGTCTTGGAATGCATCATCTGTGGAATAGGGTGTTCTATTCTAATACATTTTCTTTACACAACACCTTTCCCATGCTCGATTCTTCACAGAAATTCAGAATGAACAGCAGATTATATACAACATTGGATCTGCACAAAATAGATAAATAAACAAACAAACATAAATAGAGGAAGCTTTAAAATAGAATAGGCGACAATGAACCAAAATTAAAATACAAAATACATAAAATACTGCAAAAAAACCTTCTTTTGGCTACTCCTGTTAGGGGTTGCCACGGCAGATCATCTTCTTCCATATCTTTCTGTCCTCTGCATCTTGTTCTGTTACACCCATCACCTGCATGTCCTCTCTTACCACATCCATAAACCTTCTCTTATGCCTTCCTCTTTTCCTCTTCCCTGGCAGCTCTATCCTTAGCATCCTTCTCCCAATATACTCAGCATCTCTCCTCTGCACATGTCCAAACCAACGCAATCTCACCTCTCTGACTTTGTCTCCCAAACGTCCAACTTGAGCTGACCCTCTAATGTACTCATTTCTAATCCTATCCATCCTCGTCACACCCAGTGCAAATCTTAGCATCTTTAACTCTGCCACCTCCAGCTCTAACATTGAATGCCTTCCAGAAAAAAGAGTTTTACAGTACATTAAGTCAGTTGATCTTCTTAATTTATGGAGGCCATTCCAAAGTCTGGGCACAATGGAGCTAAAGGCTCTGTCTCCCATACAGCACAAGTTAGTTTGGGGTGCATCAAGATCGGTGGACCTTAGTGAGTGGAGAGGAGCCTTGAGATAGATAGATAGATAGATAGATAGATAGATAGATAGATAGATAGATAGATAGATAGATAGATAGATAGATAGATAGATAGATAGATAGATAGATAGATAGATAGATAGATAGATAGATAGATAGATAGATAGATAGATAGATAGATAGATATAGAATGTTATTGATGTAGTCCGGTGGAAGACCATTTAAAATTTTGTAGGTTATTAATAGTATTTTATATTCAGTCCTATAAGACACAGGGAGCCAGTGAAGGCCGAGCAAGATGGGTGTTATTGCTGTTACTGGTCTGTCTAAGGACTCTTGCCGCCATTTTGAACCAACTGGAGGTGTGATAACAGATTAGAAGGGGCATATGCTGCCAATGGGGAGTTACAGTAGTCAGTGAAGGATTTCTCAGGTTTCTCAACATTAGACAAGGAGGGTAATGAGCAAAGACAGGATATGTTCTGGAGGCGGAAGAATGAAAGTTTTTCATTGTGGTTTATGTGGGTAGAATAAGAATGGGAGGAATTAAAAATAACATCAAGATTCCTAGCAGAAGAAGATTGTCTGATGAGATCATTTATTAAGATGAGTGTTAATGTCAATTGGCAGGGCTTCGGTTTTGTTGTAGTTTAATTTTAAAGAGTTAAATTCCGTCCAGGTATAATTTCACTTTGGCAAGTTGTGAGCTGAAAAGGCTCTGGTGAGTTTTCACTTTTAACACTGAAAAAGAGCTGAGCATCACAGATCTGACCTACAAATAACATGACCAAGAGGAAACATGTAGTCAGAGAACAGCAGGAGTCCTGAGGAGCTCCTTACATGACTGGCGTGGAGCTGGATCTGCTGTTGCCAAGACTAGCAAACTCTTGCCCATCAGTCAGATAGGACTTGAAGCACTGGAGGGCAGTGCCAGTGATACCCAGCATGTTCTCCATTCTGGATTGTAGAATGTTAGTCTTGACAATAGCAGATGTAGCACTAGGTATTTAACAGAATTAAACAAGTGATGACTCAGGCGTGACGTAGCTTAATAACTTATTACAATATTTTAAATACAACCAAAGTTTTTTGGCCTCACTGATATAAGTGGTTTATTAGAACTTGAATATTTACCATAAATTATACGTGAAACAAATTATTTGCTTCCCCTGATCTGCTTTAACTCTTTGAGGGCTGAATATTTTTTCCAAAAACAGTTTCTGAAAAGCAATGGTTTCACACAGAAATCAACATAAAATGTCTGTTGCTGCAGGTTGTGGCAGCCAGTTTGACAAGAATGTGTGGCAGGCTTGCTGCCAAGCTGTCTTCACATGGCCGAGGCAGCAGCAGCAACGATCACAGTTGCAGTGCATTGCAATCTGGCTTCTACCTCTTATCATTGTTTAGTAGCACTCCTCCCTGGCGAACATTGCCATGGGCACATCAGCTATATGAACCCGTTCAGCACCATGATTAGCTGGGGACCAATCAACTGAAGCTGGAACCTCACATTCGTTTTGAATCACTTGTATAAAAATCGGAGTCCGACAAGTCATAGTCCATCTCACAGATAATAGGCAAAACGTCACCCATGCAGTAGTTTGCCATATGCATTCACTTTGATCTTTCGCCATTAAGTCAGACCATTTTTGCCGTTGTTTGCGTCTTGCTACTCACATGAGCGCAGGAAATCTCGGTCAAACCAGTGAAGCTAACTTTTCTTCTAGCAACGAGAGTCCAACTAAAACATAATAGCTGGTTTTGTCACAGTGTACAGTTGATTACCATCGTCAACTCCTCCTTTCGACAAAAGTCGACATCAGCCCTGAAAGAGTAAATATTGTTTTCCAGGAGTTCAGGCCGTGTCTCAGTCTAGGAATTTGTTCTAAATGGCACCCTTTAGCTACAATCTGGATGCCTTTGCATTGTGAAGTAGCGCTCTCATCTTACTCAACAATAAAGGAAAAATGTGTCTCCTGCTTTGACAACTTCTAAGTTTCAGCAGTACTCTTCCTTCCCCGTGCCCCTGTTTTGCTGTGGACTGGGTTGCACACACCACAAACCACCTCAGAGTCCAGACATCTGTACTATAGTGACTGCCGGTGGCTAGCTGTGAACCCAACTTCAAAAGTAGTTTCTTTTACGCCATGAACAATAAGGGGATTCTAATTCAACAACACACACTGATGCCTCTGAGCACTGCAAGTGGCGGGCATCCAACTGCTCTCACTCGGCCCCCACAGCCCCACTGCTACACGTACCTCAACTACTACATTTTCAGGCTTTAAAAATTTTTAAATTTGCTTTGTGGTGTCACAGCAAAATGCTGCCCTCCAGTCACTAACCTGGGACCTTTGTGTTACAACGCCACTGCCCATCTCGGGCAGCTCTTTAGATGGGTCAGCTTCTGTTGTGTGAGATGTCGCCCACCTTCATGCTCCTATGTGCACCTGGACTGTTACAGAGAGGCATCTATGGAGATGATAGTTTCCAGAAAATATCAATTGTGTAGACATTTTTTTATGTGTAAACAATAATGGATTAATTTCTGAAAAAAGTAAAACCTTTTCCCTATGTGCTGACAAATAAAGTACTGTCCATCTATCTGCCTTCAGTGAGACACAAAATAAAAATGAGACAATAAGGTAATATGGGTTACTTTTGATATATGTTCATAAAATATGTATTCTAGGTGAAAAGATCAATATGAGACTAAAGTATAGAATGTCAGCTTTTAGTTCAATGTTTTACAAATAAAAAAACAATACTGGAAAAAATATATTATATATCACTGAGCTAAAGTACTGGGACAAAAAAATCTGAAACCAAATGAAGTTGGGTAAAGGTTAGTACTGGGCCGCATATCCATTCCTCTGCCTTTCAAACCCTCTTTATCCAGAGTAGGGTTCTGAGGAAGCTGAAGGCTAACCCAGCAAACACACAACCAATAGCTGCCCCAACTCTGGGACCCATTGACGTCACCCAACCGTTAAGAACGTCGTATGGACTGCTCCGCCAAGCTTTAACTCTTTCAGGGCGGATGTCGACTTTTGTCGAAATCCAGGGTTAGGAGGATGGTAATCAGCCGTAAAACTGCAACAAAACTTGCCGTTATGTTTTAGTTCAACTCTCTTTGCTAGAAGGAAAGTTAGTTTTGTTGATTTGACCTCGATTACAAGCACATGGGTGAGTAGCGAAGAGCGAACAACCTCTAAAATGGCATCGACATCTGGCGAGAGACCAAACCGAAAGCACAAAGCAAAATACTCTATGGATGACATTTTGCGTATTATTGCCGAATCGGACTCTGACTTGTCGGACTTTGATTTTGATGCAAATGATCCGAGAATGGAGATTGAAAATGAAAGTGAGGGGCTGGCTTCAGCGGGTTCTGGTACTGAACAGACTTGTGTAGCTGATGCGCCTACGGCAATGTTCGCCACTCATGATGACAAGAGGTACAAGCCAGAATGCGTCGCACTGCCAGGTGAAGATGGGCCAGGCAGCCGGCCCTCCACACATTTCTACCGGCCATCGAACTGCCCAAACAGGTGCCAACAACAGCCACAGCAACAGACGTTTTACATTGATTTGTATGTGAAACCTTTGCCTTGCGTGCTTTTCAGAAAACAGAGTTGCCTGCAAAAAATATTCAGCCCTCAAAGAGTTAATGGCAGCCTCTTTTAAAGCGGTGCTTGTTCTGGGACTTTACTGCCTTTAGTTTCCTCTTCAGTAGATGGAATGCATTCTTAATTGGATTTAAATCAGGAGATTGACTTGACCAGTTGATAACTTTTCACTCTTTCTTTCTGGTGAACCCTTTGGTTACACAGGCAGCACATTCTGGGTCATTGTCTTGCTGAATTATGAACCTCCCTCCATTTGTTTTAATTGGAAAAGATGTTTCTGTGTACTTCGCAATTCATCTAACAGCTACATCATCCGTAAAGGCCAGTGTGCCACATCTGGAAGCTGCCATGCACGCCCAAGCCATGACGCTGCCTTCTAAGCACTTCACAGATGAACATGTGTGCTTAGGATCATTTGCAGGCCCTCTCTTTCTCCACACATTTCCCTTCCCAGCTTTTCCTCATCTGTCCATAAAACTTTGCTCCAGAGCCCTCCTAGCTCATCTTTCTACTTCTTTGCAGATTCCAGCCTATCCTTTCTGTTCTTGGTGCTGATGACAGGTTTGTAGGTCTTGTAGTGTAGCCATCTACTTCAAGTCATCTGAATTCTGACACTTTCAGCCCTGCACCCTGTAGACTGTCTTTTATATCTTTGAATGTTATTTTAGAGAAGCCCTCTTCTTACCTCTAACAATAATCCTGTCATCAGCTGCTGTGGTCTTCCCAGGATGGCCTGCACATTGAAAAACCGCTTCTTTCTTTCTCAAAATATTCCATACAGTGGATTTGAGAATGCCCAGTTTCCCATCAATAATTAATAATTCATTTTTGCTTTAATCTGGTGTTCAAAATTGCTTGTTTTTCAATCATAAACAGTTTGGTACTTTTCATTTTGTATCACTGATGCCAAATGCAAATTCCAGTGACTCAACCAACCCTCCACACTTGGAGCTCTTTATGTGCTGATAGCAATGTGTGTTGTGTTTCTGTGTTGTCAGTCATTTGGCTCAATACGTTGTCACACGCGTGCGTTCAGGAGACATCGAAAGGGTCTGGGAAACTGTAACACTACACCAGACCAGGGGGTGGCAGAGTGTGCTGACTGTCTCTCTCAGTTTCTTGCAGACCATTCGTGAGAAATCTCAGCAGGTTCCGGCGTCTCTGATGATGTCACTTCCGGCTACGGCACCTCTGATGGTATCACTGCCGGTTCCGGACTAGATGACATCATCTCCTTCCCCAGCCCTTAAAACCGCCATCTTACCTCCAAATATTCAGTTCTGTTGTGGACTCTGACTCTCTGATCAAATATTACCAAACTTTTGCAGCTGGGAAATAATATGTGGATGGCTGCCCCAAACCTTTATAATGTCTGAAGTCTCATTTCTATTACAATGTCTAAACACAACAAATGTCATTGAATGTGTTATAGAAGTACTGTAAATAAACGCGGACATTCTGTATGGTCAGATATTCACCTTTTCACCTAGAATATCTATTTTATGAATAACAAAAATAACCTTCTTATCGCCAATATTTTTGTTTCTCATTGTATCTATGAGGAAGAGTAAATGTAAGTTAGATAAACTGTTCTAATGCTTACACTCTGTGCCTTCATATTTACTGTACATTATCTGCATATTAACTAATGTGTATTTTTTGTTTATGTATTTTCATGAAGGGGACATGCAGGTACAATTTTTTACTGTACTGAGCACACGTGACAATAAACCCAACATGACTTGTGTTAACCACCACCACTACTCTGACTATTTCTTTTGTTTCCTTTTAATGATTTATAACCACCACTTTCTATTTAGCTTCTCCTTCAGTACAGGCAGAGGTTGTCTGTTTTAGATGTGGGAGAAAATAAAAGTTGCGTTGTTGTTCGGAAAAGTTAACCTCTTTTCAGAATTTTGGAATTCAAGCAAGCAACCCTACTCAGGATTAAATGGGCTTAGAAAATGGTGTAGTATGGGAATTTAAGAAAGTGCTTTTTAGTTTTCAGAACAGAGACGCAAAAAGAAAGTAAGCACGGCAAGACACAGTAGACTACTGGCATTTAGTTCAATAAAACTTTATCACTAAATGGCCAAGTCCTAGCATACTAGAAGGAGGAGATGCAGGCCGAATGAGTGGCTGGCAGGGGAGCACTTGACATATTCAACCACCGCCTTGCGCTTCATCGCTCTCACTTCCCTCAGTCCTGGACGCATCTTCCATCTCAATTAGCACACTAGGGTATGTGCCTATTCATGTAACGGATACAAAATTACAAGCATAGGACTCTGAAAGCGTTGATAACCCCCACTATGCTCTGTTAATATGTGCTCACCTGACTCTTCTTCATTCATACTGCACCTTTAATTTTGTATTTCTGTACTGTGCGAATTAAAATTTGCCAAGCTCTGACATTATTCTAAGAGAAACAGATTGTTCAATTCAACCATTATTGGTAAATTCAGTGCTTTTATTCCTTCACTTCACAAAAAAAAAAACCTTTGTTTTTAAATCCTAGACAGAAAAATCCGATCCGACCCAAGTGTTAAATATATATGTCACTTATTTTAGCACTTACATTCTTCAGGATAACTTGAACATGATGCCTCCTCAGTTCCCATCACACCAGACTTCAGTGACTCGGCCTTCACTTGTATAGAATGATACTGAGGGGAGCAGGGTCCGCTCGGCGTGAAGCCTAAGCCTGTGACCTCTTCATCGGAGTACATATATTGAGGAAGATACTCTGTCTTAAGGTCTTCTTCTTTGACAACATTCATATATTCAAGTTTTTGTGTGCGAGTGCTGATAGATTTCTGTTCATTCTCTTCCTTGATGCCAACAGATTCCCACTCACAGTCCTCTTCCTTAACAACTACTCTACTTATCTCCGTGGTATCTTTGCAAACCAGGCTCTTGGGTAGTGTTGTATTCTCCCATTCTTCATTTGTGTTCCTTTTTTCCGGGACCTCGTCTTCGCATTTATATTTCTTCTGGACAGCCTGGGACATGTCTTCCATTTTGTACATCTGTCATTACCAGAAATATAGCAGTTTCCTTGTTTTCTGTCTAGAAAGAACAGAGTATGGTGAAATCAACAGGAGTACAGAAAAAGAACACGTTTGTGTTTTACATTTTGTTCCCTCCTTCATGAAGATGCCAATCACCTAGTTTACAGAAAACACACTGGAGCTCAAACAGTTTATGATACTAAAAGCAGACGACATATTATGGCACTAGCAGGAGATGATCCTCAGAGGTCTAAGTGGATGTACACCAGGGGATTGTGGGCCATTCCACGAAACAAATTTATGAAAGCTGAGACTTGGCTTTGTAATTCTTGACTGAATTAGCCTTATTGAGGCTCAATCAGTTCCGTGAATACAAAGTGTTTCTCATTAAGTCAATACAGGCTTTGTCAATCCAAGATTATACAACAGTCACACTTGTGATATTTAGGGAGGGCTGAGAAACAATCAAGAGAACACGCATCATGTTTCCAACAAAAAAAAAAAAAATACTAGAACCTAATTTTAAGCAAAGTTTTTCCCATACCCCATTTCACTAATTTTCCAATTTTGTAGCTAATGAATTAAAGCTGGTGAAATAATCAAATGCCAAGATCTTGATAATTGTGATACACGTCAGCAATTACGCACACATCTTTTTCCTAATAATGTTGATCATCCAATCAAAAAAAAAAAAAATCAGTTAACTGCTGGACATAATTTGTAAGAATCGCAGTGTGAACCACACACCAGAGCACTTCTATTCAATCCACATTGTGGAAAATGTAATATCAGGCAATCACAGAAACGTACTTTTAAGGAATCAGACATTAAAGCATTAGTGAAACTCGTATAATCTTACAATGTGCACTTTAATTAACCCTCGAGAATCAGAGGAACAGAATGAAGCTTGGAGCTTGAAAAACCTCTGACAGGGCAAAAGACAATGGTTGTTGATGCAGTTCCTCCCCAGTTCAGCAAACTCCATTGCCAGTAACATGGTTTGATAATCTGTCCCACCAGATATATGTGACACAAAGTAGCACAATGACTTGAAAAGAAAAGTGCTTGATAAATGCTTGTGTTTTAACAATTATGCTGATATCTCCCTAGCTGTTGCGGACATTTTGCAGATTCTCAACATGATGGAAGCCACGATATCCTTTCCCGCAGAGCAATTCTGATTCAGGATGGGCAATTATATGACGTGCATCTCTTTTATGGCTCTAATTTATGAATTTGCAAGCAATGTGCATGATCTGTATGAGTATTCACTTCAATATCCACCATGTCAGAGTCGGTTAATTTAGGCGAGTCCAAAACCTTGCCCGCTTTCTCCGGTTTCACCCTGCCACAGCAGATGGCCCGCAGTCGGCAGCTGAAGTGCAACTCGAGAAACAGTCCCGAGGCTACTATGACGAGATCTTCTAGGTGAACGCACACCATTTATTTAAACAACAATCATAATAATGAGTTTGCAATTTATTCATAAAGCGCACTTTCCAAAATGAACTTTTTAAACACTGACCTTGGTAGATACTGATGTGTTTGATGTTTATGAGGCAAGACGTGAGTTTTGGAAGACCTCAGGAATGACAGTCAGATCCTAAAGCGAGTTCAATGCGACCTGTAAGCATCATATGGCTTCGATAATTAACAATAACATTTAGTATTTAGTTTCAATTCCTGATCCCAAATATGAACTTTTTTTCTCGGTACAGAGCTGCAGATAACGGGGACGCTCAATACAGCAGCGCCATTAACACAACAGACAGAAACAAAGATGGGATTTCATGTGCTGCTCTGCGAAGCCATCCGAGTGTTTGTCGCCGCTGACCTCTAGTTACGCCGTTCTTTTATTTTCTCCTTTAGTTCTCGAATACTATACGTGCTTCTGCCTTTTTCTGTCTCCTGAACCGACCACTTGAAATTCCCAGTTCAGGGTTCGCTGCGGCCACAGTGTCAGAAAACTGCTTCCTGTTCTAAATGTAATCTTCAGTGTCAAAATAAAAGTCCCCGAAAAATCAAAACACCGTATTATACTGTACATCCAATTATTACGCGGGGTTGTATCATTCACAGTGGAAAGATCTTTCTAATAATTTCGTTAAACTTGTTTTAGGCAGCATCCAGCCCCGTGTTCTTACTGATGTAATATTTTTTCAAGTGACAGCTGGCCGATACTATGCTGGATTTTGAACAGTTTTCGTCACCTGTTAATATCCTTTTTACTTCAACTGGCTACAACGTTTTCAGGTCATGCCCTGCTGATATGGAATCCGCTTCATCTCTGTAAAACGAAGAAATGAGGAGATTCTGCAGAAACATCTACTGGAGTACAACAACAACAACATTTATTTATATAGCACATTTTCATACAAAAATTAGCTCAAAGTGCTTTACATATTAAAGAATAGAAAAATGAAAGACACAATTATAAAACAAAATAAATCAACATTAAATTAACATCGAATAAGAGTAAGATTCAATGGCCAGGGGGGACAGAAAAAACAAAAAAAAACTCCAGACGGATGGAGAAAAAATAAAATCTGTAGGGATTCCAGACCATGAGACCGCCCAGTCCCTCTGAGCATTCTACCTAACATAAATGAAACAGTGCTCTTTGGATTTAGGGTTCTCACGGAAGGGCTTGATGATGATGATGGTCACGTAGACTTCTGCCTTTTAATCCGTCCATCATTGTTGGAGCATCATGAAGCTTTGAGTAGGTCCACCACCACAAAGAAACCGGAAAAAGAAACAGAAAAGAGAGTAGTGGTCAGTACGGATTTTAGAGCCACCATGAATAGTTATTATGAGGAAATTAAACATACAGAGTATCAGGATTAAATTAAATTAAGATTAAAATGAAGTTATAGAAAAAGTAGAGCACCCAAACATTTTTTATTAGAATTTAAGATGACCGATTGTGAGTGTGCTGTGACAGATAACTCCCCTCCGTTGTTTTTCTTCCACTAATTCAATTGATTCCATCATTAAGGTTTTGCCTAAAGTTGTATAATCTGATGCCCTTTCAGTCAATAACCCTCTATGTTTATCTAGTCTGGGAATTGGCACCACGTTAGATTAGGCAAATGAAAAATTAGCAAGATGTGGCCTTGAGTGAGTATGATATGATCAAGAATAGATGAATGCGGGTACTCTGAAAATCTGTTGAATGATGAAAATCCAAGGGTAGTATTTGGTGACAGAGTTCCAAATGAAGGGTTAGTACCAAGAGTAAGGATGGAGGAAGTAAAGGAGGCACTGAAAAGAGTGAAGATTGGAATGGCAACAGGACTGAATGAAATATCCATGGTTGTGAAAGAGTTTAGGGGATGTGGATTATGGAGGGACCAGGGGAGAGAGTGTTTCCAGGACAGTTTCTAACCTGCACTGACAGAGGGAAGCCCACTTGCTTTCCAGCAGGGCCACGGGTCATGAGCATGGGAGCTCAACCCTGCTGGGACCCATGGCCACCGGCAGGGTTGTGCATGGACATTTTCAGGGCCCTATTTGGCTGCACATCTGCCACACCGGAAGTGGAGCCGGAAGAATCTCGTTGGGCACCTGGAGTCCTTCCGGGTGTCCTATTAAGAAGTCAATGGCCAGAGTCAGGAGGAAGAGGAGAAAGCCTGAGGAGGAGAGGTGGTGGAAGGAGTGGTGGCAGAGGGACTGTGTTATACTCTGTGTCTTGTGTGCTGTGGCAGGCAACACTTTATAAATAAACTGTGTGCTGTGTGGCAATTGGTGTCCTGCCTGTTTGAGTCAGGGTTAGGGCGGCTGTACGCGCCCTGGGATTCACAGGGAATATGGAGTACATGTGTTGTTGGATCTCCAGCAGAAGATCTATAAACAGGAGTGAATACCAGAGAAGTGGAGGACTAGTGTGATTGTACTCATTTATAAGGAGAGGGGTGAATTCAGGATTGTGGCAGCTATAGAGGGATACAGCTGATAGATAGATAGATAGATAGATAGATAGATAGATAGATAGATAGATAGATAGATAGATAGATAGATAGATAGATAGATAGATAGATAGATAGATAGATAGATAGATGCTTTATTAATCCCAAGGGGAAATGCATATGTCACACACAATGAAAATATGGGAAAGGGTTATAGAGATAAGGCCAATGGAAAGACACCTCCATAGTTTGTCTTTATACCAGGGAGAGGAGCAACTAAAGCAGTCTTTGTGTTAAAACCATTTAAGGAAAACAGAAAGGTGTGTATATGGTGTTTATTAATTTGGACAAGGCGTATGATAGATTGCTTAGTCAAGATGTCTAGAGGGTCATGAGAGATAATGGAGTACCGGAGACGTATTTGAGGATTGCCCTGAATGTGTGTGAGGGAATGAAGACTCATGTTAAGTGCAGTGTTGGAGTAACAGACAAAATCCCTATTAGAGTACATATGTACCAGGGATCTTCTTTTTACTTCGTTGATCTGGTTATGGAGGTGTTGAGTTGCGGGATAAAAGACCAGTCCCCCGGTGTATGCTTTTTGCTGATAACTTTGTGTGTAGCACCAGTAAAAAGGAAGTGGAGAGGGAGTTAGAAGATAGAAGACTGAAGATAAATAGACAGAAGACAGAATATATGAGGTTTAATGGTGGTCAGGAGACAGTAGCATACAGAGAGAGCTATGGATATTGTACATTTAAATATTTAGGATCAGTAGTAGCCTAAGATGGAAAATTAGATGCAGAGATAATCCACAGAGTGCAGTGTGGCTGGACTAATTAGAAGAAGGTATCTGGAGAATTCTGTGATTGGAGAATTGAGGTAAAGATCAGGGGCCTCATGTATAAACGGTGCGTATGCACAAAAATGTTGCATAAGAACTTTTCAACGTTCAAATCACAATGTATAAAACCTAAACTTGGCGTAAAGCCATGCACATTTCCATGGTAGCTCATACCCGGTCATACACAAGTTCTCTGCTCAGTTTTGCAGACTGGCGGCACCCAGCGTCAAAGCAGTGCTACTGTTCCTGTGTGGTTACCCTTTCTTTTTTAGATCCACATCCCAGACACGGCTTTTTAAATACTCTGAAATTAACCGCATATTGTTTATTAGTTTAATGCATCTGATTGTAATTAACTCGTAACAATATAATGGTCCACAGAATGGTCAAACTTTTCCAAATACCATAACTGCTTTAGCGTTGTTATTGTCACTGCACCTTCTTCTTCTTCTTCTTCTTCTTCTTCTTCTTCTTCTTCTTCTTCTTCTTTCAGCTCCTCCCGTTAGGAGTTGCCACAGCGGATCATCTTTTTCCATATTACTCTCACTGCATGACTCAGAGTATTTATATCACTGTATCTGAGTGTGAATCACAGCAGCTGATCGGAAAGAGAATTATTTGTATACAGCTTTAAAGACACGCTGTCTCAGCCACTGCAAAACGTTTCAAAGCCTTTCCTGTACGGACCTCGCGGTTCAGAAACAGTTTCATCCCAAGAACTTTAAATGCACTCAATCAATTGCTCCTTGTAGAACGGTTTGTACTTATAAGTACAATCACCCCACTGTAAACTTGCACTACAGTTATAATATCTCACAACCTGGGCCACTTTATAAAGCGCGTATTTACATATGATGACAATATCATTTTTAAGATGAAATGAAGCAAAATATGTTTATTATATTATACAGATAAAACTTTAACTTCATTTAAATAATCTATATTCTTCACTGGGAGTGTCGTGAAGGATAGAATAATTAAACATGTACTACGAAGATATTTCAATGTTCCTTAAATGTTTTGAAGACTCAGCGTGCTAAGCTTACAGATGGCTTAACTTCTATTACAGAGCTGATTGTATGGCGATCGGTTACTTGGGGAAAGAAAAGCACTGACTGCAGTGACGGCTACGCCAATATATATTGAATATAACACAGAAAGAGAAAATAACAACACAGCTAAAAACACAGCGACAAATTTTGGCAAAAGTTAAATGCTTGTGTCATGAGCACGAGGCGGCTATGCAGTGTCTGCAACGGACGTGGCCATCCACTGTGCATAAGCTACCTTACTGACATTGGTGGGCGAAGGAGCCACCGATTCTTCCTCTGCCCAGTGCCACCACAAGCTTAGAGCCGCCCCTGAGTACTGCTGCAATAAATTATTTCATCGAAGGTCGCACACAATCACTGCACCGTGAAACCCATGTTTAATTACGTGCTTTAACTCCTCACATCATGAAAATGATATCACGTATACATCTCAGTATTTTAGTTATTCAGAGAACTGTAATATTACGAATGTAATTGATTCTGTGTCCAGTTGGAGGAAGAGAGCCGGTTTAAGAAGCAAGTAGTGATTCACACACATAGAGCACATAGAAAATCAAATACAAAACAAAGCATTTAACGTGCTACTTTAATTACGATGTGATTTGAGAAACTGGTTAATTAAATGATTTTAAGATGAAGTTTATGATGTTCTACTTTAATGACAAAATAAACTACGTGATTAGAATGTGTGGAGCTGACCCGGACACAGACAGGCAGACATATTGTTAATCCACCAACACACGTTTATTGTCACAATTATTTACAAATAAAGTGTCACTCAGACACAGTCACGTGCACCACAAAACAACAAAACACACAGTCCTGGCCACACAATGCCTTCTTCTCCGGGCCGCCTCAACACTCCTCTCGTGCCTCGTCCTTCTTCCACCCAACTCCAGCCTTGAATGAAGGGAGACGGCCCCTTTTATATGCTCCAGGATGAGCTCCAGGTGGTCCCCAGCATTCCCCTCTGGACACGCCCTAGTGTGGCGGAAATGCCAGCTGTTCTCCTGGAACCTCTCCGGGTGTCCCTCTTCTTCTTCCCCCCAGCACCTCCTGGTGTGGTGGAAGTGCTGAGGTCCAGGGTCCCCAAGGCATTGGGGCGCCCCCTGGAGGTGACCACGGGTCCCTACAGGGTTGGGCTTCCAAGCCCTCTACCCGTGGCCCCCAAAGCAACCAGGATGGCGGCCCCACGTGATCCCAGATGGGCGCACGCCCACTTCCGGTCCTCCAAGGCGTCCCGGCCGGGTCATCGCCCCTGGCATCCATGACAAGTGGAAATGTCGAGATTGAAGTTGACATTTCGTGCTTTTTCCCCACCATGTGCCTTTTTTTCTCTGTACCCTAATAAGCTTTCATATGACACTCAGAAAGTGGGCTACAACTCTTCTTTTTTAGTTCCGGCACTGTGCAATTTTGTGGATGTGAGCTTTCAAGTTTCTCCAACACGCTATGTCACTCGATCAACTTCCTTTTGTTGATTATACTACGGTTTATTTGAACAAATAGTATGTTTTCCTTTGCCTCCACTTGGTATTCGCTGAAATTCTTATATTTTCCCCCGTGCCTTTCCCATTGTCTTTTCACAGAAGGCTGAGTTTAAGGGCGATTTATATTGATTTGCATATTCAAAGAGGCGTAATTCTGGGAGGAGTTGGGGCGTTACATAAAGCGCGTGCACGAGCGTTACTTTTCACGCTGATCAGGATTTATGTAGCGGAAGAACGCGGAATTTGGAGTACGCACAGATTCCTGCTTCTGGATTTTTCTGTGCGTAAGCACATTTCGGCTTTTGTGCTTATGCCATGTTATAGTGCGAGTTCTACGCACGGCGTTATACATGAGGCCCCAGGTGTTTAAGACAGTGGAAAGACCAACAGTGATATATGTGGTTAAGAAATGGGCAGTAAAGGGAGCACAGCAGGAGAAGAAGTTAGATGTGGCAGAAATGAAAACATTGACATGTGAAGATGCAAAAAAAGGACAGAAAGAGATAATCGGAGATACAACAAAAGTGGGAGAGAATCTAAGAAAGTACAGGAAATTAGGGTAAAATGGTATGGACATGAAATGAGACAATGAATACGTGGGCAATAGAGTGAGGGGAATTGAGGTGCAGGGTTGTCCATCACTGACATCATCTCTGGTGTCCATCCTCCTGGACCAGCTTGTTCATACCATTTATCCTCCAAACCTGGAAAAACAGCTATCTGCTTCAGTTCTGGTTTGGACTCATGTCTGCAAAAAACTAATTGCAAGCTTATTTCCCCCAGACATTTGTTATACAGGGTTACCAAGGTGGTACCCGAATTCATTATCTGTGATCCTTGTATCATTCTACAACAGTGTTTCTCAACCTCGGTCCTGGGGACCCCCTGTAGCTGCAGGTTTTTGTTCCAACCAGATTACAAATCAGTGACAATACCTGATAGCACTGATCTCATTTAATTAGCTGGGTTTTTTTTTTCTTTTATTTAACATTCAGAAAAGCACAGCAGCATGATTTTTACATTTATAAGACATTTATAAATATTTCTGATTTTGCTACAGATTTAAATGCTTAACTCTCTTTTGTTGATTTCATTATACTTTGCCCTTTCTCTGTGCAGTTTTTTCCCCTTCATTGTATCTTAATATTGATAACTTAAAACGAGCAGAGCAGACACCCAGGCAAACAACAATGAATAATAAAAGACTGCAGCTACTTTAGAGTCAGACCCACTAATTAGTAAATAATGGATTAATTAAACAATTAGAACACCTTGAAAAGTAGAATGAAAATCCATCCATCCATTTTCCAACCCGCTGAATCCAAACACAGGGTGTCGGGAGGTCTGCTGGAGCCAATCCCAGCCAACACAGGGCACAAGGCAGGAACCAATCCTGGGCAGGGTGCCAACCCACCGCAGGACACACACAAACACACCCACACACCAAGCACACACTAGGGCCAATTTAGAATTGCCAATCTACCTTACCTGCATGTCTTTGGACTCTGGGAGGAAACCCACGCAGACACAGGGAGAACATGCAAACTCCACGCAGAGAGGACCTGGGAAGTGAACCCGGGTCTCCTAACTGCGAGGCAGCAGCGCTACCACTGCGCCACCGTGAATGAAAATCAAGATAAAAATACTGTTAAAAAAGAAAAAAAATACATTATTCCTATATAACTGCTTGGTACATTTTAATATATATATATATATATATATATATATATATATATATATATATATATATATATATATATATATATTTTTAGCAAACTTAGCTTTCTAATTAATATATTGTTCCTTAAACACAGAACTTGGGAAATATCATTTCACTTAATTACCCCCAGGAGTTCAATTAAAAACAGAAGTTGGTTGGAACAAAAACCTACAGCGACAGGAGGTCCCCAGGACTGACGTTGAGAACCCCTGTTCTACAATATATTTTGTAAAAGAAAACGTAGACTACTGTAAAGTGTTGGGGCACCTGTAGGCAAACCCTGTATAACTGAAAGAAAACATGGACAATAAACGCATTTGAAAATGAAAACGTCTTTGCATACACAGGTCTCAAAGTTGACTGCTCCAAGATGGAGGAACTTCCAGTGATAAGGACTTCTGGCTGAAAGAGGCAGGTCCAGGTGGGCGGACACCAGAAGTGACATCAAGGGTGGAAAAGCTGCCAATCTTCCGGTCTGCAAAGGGAGGAAGGGATAAGAGATAAACAGATAAATTCTATGGCACAGTGCACAGCTGCTGCCATGTCTAAGACACAGGTAAGTCTATAATCCTTTACCTAAAGTGTGCTTGTCTGGTGTGCAAGTGCACACCGTTGAACCTGTCTCTTCCAAATTTTGGACAGATCCCCATTTGTTAATGGGAACACCATGGATTTTGGAACAAAACATAGTTCTCACATGAACATTTTAGTGTTCACACCTGTGCTTAACTAGGACCCCCTACTGCCCCTAGGAGGCATTTTTGGGATTTGTCACAGACATATCAAGTTCCTTCACACAATGGGTTTAGTGCAGGGGTCCTCAATCACGGTCCTGGAGAGCCGCAGTGGCTGCAGGTTTTTGCTCCAACCCAGTTGCTTAATAAAAAGCACTTATTGCTAAAGTAACACTTCTGCTTCACTTTAGTGATTTTGAGCCCTTATTGCTGAATTTTGTCTTAAACAGCTATTTTAATTGCTCCTTATTATCAATAACATGCAAATGACAAGAGAGAGCAGCATTTCTCCATTTAGCTTATTAACATTTACACCTGTGTGTATTCATCTGCACTATTGGGTTTAATTAAATACTTGGAAGAAAAATGAAGAAAAAAAAGTGAAGGACTGAGAATTACTCGTCCATTTTAGCCTTCAAATCATTTGCATGATAGAAAGGGAAAGAAAATCTAGGATATGAGAATGACCTGACATAGCAGAGTTAATTTAATTTCATAGCTTGTTAGTGCTTTATTGGCAAGAATTGCTTTCTAATTAAGCAACCAGGTCAGAACAAAAACCTGCAGCCACTGCGGCTCTCCAGGACTGGGATTGAGGACCCCTGGTTTAGTGGGTAAAAGGTTTGGGGCCAAACTTTTTCCCCTTGGAGAATTATTAAGTGGCCTAGCTTGCACTTTATTCCAGCCCAGGCAGAGGCAGGTACCCCTGCTCGTTTGCTGTGGATTGAAAGAAGAGCCATATTTCTGAATGAGGACAGCTTGCACAAAGTCAGAGGTCTCACAGAAAAAGAAATAAAATGGTTTTCAATAGTCATAAGAAGAGCATTCAGCTTAAAGAAAATCGTGGGAACAGGAACAGTCACAGAACGAGCATTTAATTTTAAAAGACAAATGAAGGAAAAAGACCTACTACAGGAGTAAATATGATGTTCCTAGATAAAGCTGAGGAGTTCTGAGAACCAGCCCATACAATTCAGCAAATAAACAGGAAAACTTCAGATGCCTTCACAGCCTGCCATGGAGTACTTAAAATATGGGGTTAAATCTTTTCAGGGTACTTGTTCATTTTATCATTTCAATATGATAACAGCATGTTGGGTGAGGATGAGCAGCAGAGAGTTTGACATTATCCTGAGCAGAGACATACCGTATAGTACCACTTCTATACACACACAGAGACACCCATACACACACACATATGAATACATACAGTACAAAAGCTACAGGCACTTGTAAAAAAAAAAAAATTTTGAACGTCCTCACATACCTCTTGTTGAATGTGTCCCAGTGCCACTGCAGGCTTTGGTTGCCTGGCCTGTAATGACAGACTGGCCTGACAATATGGAGATCAAGACTTTGTGGTTGGCAATCCTTCTTTTAGAATGTCCAATATTCCTCGGGGTTGATGCCCATATAGCAGTTCAAAAGGGGAGAAGCCCAATGAGGCCTGAGGCACCTCCTGATAGGTAAAAAGTATGAGGGGGGAAGGTTTGGGGATGGTCACACCGTATACCTGAAAATATACAGGAAAAACTGAAAATACATCTTCACAGAAAAAGGTTCCAAGACAGAACTGGCTAACCGGATGACACTGATCTACAAATATGGCAGACTAGTGGAAGAGGAGGAGTCAGGCAGCATTCCCTGATCCTTTTTTCTTTTATTTTTGGCTGTGAATCTGGAGTCATTGTCAGGCTGCAGAATGAAGTTGGGACCGATAAGACACCTCACCGATGGTATTGCATGATGGATCAGAATCTGCCTGCACTCCTCAGCAGTGACAGGGAAATCCAATTTGATCTTATCACCAGCTCCATTTGTTGAAATGCAGCCTCAGACCAGCAGAGAATCTCAACTGTGCTTTACTACTGTCTGCAGACTTCATCCATGTACCGTTCTCCAGTCCTTTAGCAAGCAAAGTGTTTTCCTTTAGCCAAAAATGACAACATTTTGATTCATCAGTCCAGAGCACTTGCTGCCATTATTCTGCAACTCATTCTATTGTTATCATGTCACTACTATGACCAAGGCAATGACGCACTCCTCCTGGTGTCCAAGATTTCAGATTCCTTCACAAAAAAAAAAAAGAAACACAATCTTGTGATGTTAGGAGAAATTGCCTCAAATTTCTGTTTAGGGCATAGGACTTTTGGCATGTTTTGTACCTATAAATTCAGGTTATGTCTTATATTTGCTTTGGTTTGAATATTTAGATTGCAATTTTGTTCAAGCCACCCTGGCTTAGCCTGTATTTGGAAATTAAAGAATTGTTGGATGAAAGTAGCAGTACATTATCACCTCTTTATCTTCAGTTGACCCCTGGACTGTTTTCTTTCTTCCTCATTTCACCCTCAAGGTATGTGTATGTGTTCTAGTTTCTTCCTTGGTGGTGACTCCAGTAGCAATGTCTATCTGGACTTTTATCATTTTGAAGATCTTCTCTTTCATTTTCAAACTATCATCAACTGCCCTTATGCAGTTTCAGTCCAGCGGACACCTTGTTATCCTTAGACAATGCAAGCTGTATGAATACATTTGTTGATTCTTTTTGCTACAGTGAAAGGTATTTACCAAGTCTTGAATAGTCAAGAGGGTATTGCACATAACTTTTCACTTTACCCACCTTCTTTTTTTGCCCAATTTACTTCTTCTGAGCTTTATATCCAGTGAGACATCTGTGGGCAGCTCATTTTGTAAACTGTTTGCCATGTTCAGAACAACAATATGGCTTCTCTTGTGGTCAGTGTCTCACCCGAAGGCTTGGTTCACTTACTTTCAAGCTAGAAGTGAATCACGATCTTAGATCATGAAGTGATTTTTGTACTGCTGATGCTGCTATTTTCTGCTTTGATCCTGGCGGTGCTTATTTTTGCAGCTCATACAGATGACTGGCAGAATGTCTTATTTCTTATTAATTTGTCCTGTTGGTCTCTGCACAACTAGTGTAATTTCTGTTGTTTTCTTCCAAATTTGCATTTATTCATATTTTTTTTATTTTTGTCTCTACAGTCTAAGAACAGAGTATTCACTGCTGACTCAACATGCAGTAGTTTCTGTCAGGGTTAATTTCTGCAAATTTTCTTGGTTTGCTTTCTGTTAAGATAGGGGTGAATATCACTCTTTGGTGAAGACTGCCCTGCTGTACTGCTGAAGCTCTTATTCCCTTAGGTTTGTAGCAAGGGCTTGGAGTAGAACTTCCATTGCTCCCAATAAGACTATTGTAATTCATTTTATGTTGGTGTCAGCCAGGCTTCTATCTTAAAATGCTGCCACTCATCTTTTAATGGGAATAGTCAAGCAAGAACACCTTTTCCCATTGCCAGCCACCCTACGCTGGCTCCCCGTCCATTTAGGATTGATTTTAAGATTTAATTGTTTTCTTATAAAGTCCTAAAAGTCCTAGTTCGCTCTTATGTCTCCATCCTTTTACAATTATAAATTTCATCAAGGTCAATCGGGTCTTGTGATCAGTTGCTTCTGGTAGTCACTAAATCAAGACTAAAGTGTAAGGGGAGATCATTCCTTTGCGGTTGTTGCTCTATGTAGATCTCTGGGGTGTTAGACTTAATGGGTGAATATTTTATATTAGACAAAAGTCGAAGATTAGAAGCGAAGTATCTGCCTTTAATAAATCCAATTTGGTCTTGTAATATTACAGAAGGAAGCACTTTCTCAATCCTTGCTAGCTAGAACTTTGGAGCGTATCTTAACGTCATCATTCAGAAGTGAGATTGGTCTATATGATGCACATTGTAGTAAGTCCTTATTTTTCTTAGAAAAGATACAAAAATAATGCTTGGCAAAAAGTTTGAGACAGAATTTTGTTGTCTCTAGCTTCTGTAAATGTTGCTAATAATAGTGGAGCTAACTTATTTGGTTTTTATTTTTAAAAAATTCTAGTGGGTAGCCATCAGGGTCTGCTGCTTTCTCACTTTGAAATGGGTTTATAGCGTCTAGTTATTCTGTGAGTGTCAAAGGGTCGTCCACTTCCACAGTACCTAGAGTATCTAGATCTGGTGTCTGAAATGAGTCAGGGAACTCATTAGATTGTGTCTTATCTTCTTTAAACTGAGTAGAATATAAGGTTTTATAGTACTCTCTAAATATTTGGGTTATATTTTTGTGGTCTATGATTTTATCTTCATCGATGATGGTAATTGCTGTAATTGCATTGCAGACTTTCTTCTTGGGGAATTGTGGGGCTGAGACCTTATTGGCCTTCTCCCTGTGTTCCTAATAATGATGTCATAATTTAAAGTGGACCTGCTCTATTTATTCAGTAGTCAAGAGGTTAAAATCTGATTGGAAAACCTGTCTTTTCATATAAAGTGCCTCATTTGGAGACCTGGCATATTCTAGATCTATTCTGATAATTTCGCAAGTAACTCAGATTCCTTCTTGGTTTCCAGTTTATTTTTGTGAGAAATATATTAAATAATCTGTCTTCTTAGAAATGTCTTCAGAGTTTCCCAGAGTATACCTCCAGAGACCTCAGGTGATGCATTTGTCTCCAGAAAATAATCAATTTGCTCGGATATGAATTCTGTCAGTTAATGGCAGGAGGTTAAGATGCCAGCTACAAGATGATTATGTTGGGCATAGCAAGCTAAGCTCTATGATCAGTGGGATGTGCTCGGAGATAGCAGTAGTGTTGTACTTACATGATTTGATAATGAGCAAAAAAATGATTGTCTATGAAGAAATAATTAATTCTAGAGTAACAATAATGAACTTGTGAGAAGAAGGAATATCCTCTTAAGTTAGGATTTAAAAACCTCCATATGTCTGATAATTTTTGATCAACTACAAGTGTGTAATTATTTCTTCAGTATTAGATGCTATAGCTGAAAACCAGCCAGTCATTATAATTTTATGAGTGTCCACATTAAGAATAGACGCAGATACATTTTGGATGAAATTCCTATCATCCACATTAGGCGCATAAATATTTATGAGAATCACTGTAGTATTAAAGAAACTGGCCATCACCATGACATATCACCCTTAAGGATCACATGTCACATCTGACACTATAAATGGTATAGTTCTGTATACTAAAATTTCCACACCCCTAGTTTTCTTTGTATAGCCGAAGTGAAAAATTTGGCCAACACAATACCTTTGCAAATGAAACTTGTCCTTATTTATTATGCTAGTCTCTTGTAAACATACTATGTTGGCATTTAAACTTGACAAGTGAATGAATACCTTCTTTCTCTTTAATTCATGGTTGAGACCTTCGACATTCCAGTTCACTGGTTGGTCACAAAAACACTGCTTCTAAACTTTTGTTGACATTTTGTATTCTTAAGTTAAGGTATTACATTTTTAAATATGATAGCTTTGACCTAGATTTCGTATTATTGCCATGTGTTATGGCTATGAAGCTTATTGTTATGTTGCCATTAATGGTTGTTGTGGAAGAAACAATAAATAAGAAATTGCAAAGCTCTTGTTCTCTTTCTCTCTCACCTTCCCAATTTTACCTCTCCGACTATTTAGAGAATAGTTCAGCTATGAATTTCACTGGGTTTGGACTTCCATGTTTTTCAGGGAGAGCTTTGATTCTGATGATGCTCCTTCTGTATGTATCTTCCAGCGCTGTCAGTTTGTCAGCAAGCACTTTGCATTCTTATTTTGCAGCCATTGAATTTTCATCAGCAGCAGAAGTCGATTGTTCAACTATTTCAATATGAGTAGTGAATATTTGCTTAACATCTTCCAGCTGTATAGCTAGTACTCTGATTTTACTCTCTAACTTGTTTATATTTTCCTGGATTTTTTTATCAATTTTTTTTCTAGAATTTCTGTAAAGGCTGTAGTAAACTTATCACTTAAATATTTCTCTAAGTCATTTATATCACTTTTCTTGTTTAGGTCCATCCTTTCTTTCTTTATATACTTCTTTATATCATTTATGTTCCCCATAAGTGCAGCAATCATTTCTTTCAGCTCAAAATGTGCATTTCTGTCTTCGTGGACTCCATAGGCAAAGTTGTGAGTCCGGGTGGGGTTGATGTGGTCGATGCAGCTGACTCAGAGGAGGAATTAACTGCAGTTGACAGCAGGGATGAAAGGGCCATGCTCACTTCCAATAATCCTCCTGAAATTGACAAATCCTCCTTACCTGCCTCACTCGTAGTTTTGCTCCAACTTTCGCTTTCAGCAGAAGGTGCTGGCATATCAGCACTGCCAGGGGTTTGTTCCTGCCTTGCACCCTGTGTTGGCTGGGGTTGGGTCCAGTGGACTCCCGTGATCCTGTGTTGGGATGTAGCAGGTTGGATACTGACTGACTGTCTGACATTTATATAGTGTTTTGCTGAATAATAACTACTGCCACATTTATTTAGGCAAACAAGAATTGTTGTCTAAAAATGAAAATTGTTTAGCAAAGTCTTACCTTAGGGCTATTGACAAGTTCAGCATAACATGAGATTTTACGTTTCACCAAGAATGTGTTTCATTTCCTTGATGATTTTTTGGTACACCACTTCAGAATGGATTGAGTGCATTCAGAAAAACTTGAGGCTAAAATCATATTGCATATAGGCTTGAAAAAAAACTAAGTATTATTGACAAGAATTTCTGTAATATTTTTTGTAGAGAAAAGCCAAGCAAAATGACACCTTTTATTGGCTAACTAAAAAGATTACAATATGCAAGCTTTCGAGGCAACTCAGGCCCCTTCTTCAGGCAAGATGTAATGTGATTACATTGTAATCTTTTTAGTTAGCCAATAAAAGGTGTCATTTTGCTTGGCTTTTCTCTACATTCATAATGGCTAACACGGTACAACAACCTAGTACTGTAATATTTTTTGAAAACAAATTCTAAATATAAATGTATTGTTCAGATATAATTTGTCGTTTTTAGTTATACAGCATAAAAATATGGAGAGAAACTTGAAATGTCAAATTTTCTTCCATGAAAAAACATTTGTACATATTACATTTATTTTAGAAAGATGGATACTAATGAAAACTGTAGTGTAATTTAATAATTTACAGTATGTTCTATAAAAACCATAAATAGTTTGCCTTTCTAAAATAATTTGAATCCTGGCTAGCTAAATGAAAGCAAATTAAAATAATAAAGAGGTACAATACTATTAAAATGACCACAGTTGTTTGGAAGCCTAGTGTTGAACTTGAATTGAAGTTTGTTGCAAAGCATGTGTAACTCTGCTGTGTGTGACTCTACGCTTGATAGGTAAGAATATGTCTTGGGGCTGAGCAAGCGGCAACACACCTAGACTTGTAGACTGGTGTGAAGGGCAACCTTTTGTTTTAATGTAGAGTCAGTAAAACTATTGATTAAGACTTACGAAGTCCAAAAGTGTCAGGAGCTTAATATTGTCCATTTGTCACAGTGTGTCATAAAATTAATAATATTCATAGTAAGGAGAATTTTTGTCATGAAAATGATTGCATGTTAACCCTGTCTACTTTAAAATAGCTGCCTTCAAGAGGAGCACACCACCACCATGGAGTCATTCTTTTAAATTTTCTTCTTTTCTTTAGTTTATCAGTAATGCCACTCTGGATGTTTTAATCTGTTTAAAAACAGTGTCATTTCTGCAACTTAGTGAAGAATTGTGATAGGTGGTTAATATGTATATAAGTGAAATGCTATGTTTTGTAATGGTATTGCCCATCCATAACATATAAAGTGAAAATTCTTGACAGTCTGAATACTTGAGCCTGTAGTGAAACCGTATCTAATTTCACTACATAAGGAAAGAATGATATCATTACATTTCTGTACATACAGAATGTGTATTTGATATATTTAAACTAACCACATAAGCACTGTGCCCAAGAGCCCAACGGAATTTTCAAGCTTGAGTGACAGAACAGTGTGTAGTTAAACCTGACAACCCAATAATTGTAGAATCCGAAGACATTACAGTGTTACTCACATTGTTAGTGCTGTTTTTAAAAAATCTTTGGTTCCATTTGGTCCTTCTTTTAGAAATCCAGCTAAAAGAAGCAAAACAGCACCACATTTTTCTGATGATTTAAAAGAGAAACTAAGCCCATAAATTTAGGAAATGTAAAGTAGAAAGAGTGTTTATTTTTCTAAGGAAAACACCAGATATGTTCAAGGAATGTCGAACATTTAGCACTTAATCAAAGACCACATACTGCTTGCAATATGAAAAAAAAAATCATACTTTTTGTCGTTTACGTTTGTTTTGATTTGGGAAAATGGTTCAAGGGATTAAAACATAAGTAGGCAAAGAATCAGAGAGAAGAGGTCCAATACTTCTATTTTATTTACTTAATCAACTAAAATAATCAAACACATATAATGCAGACATACAAAACAAAACAATACTTACAGACATATAAAAAGACACAGAGCCATCATCCCAGACCAGTAGACTGAGGGGGCCCGCTTGTCAGTCTTGTCAGAGGACCAACTCATTTTGCCTTTCAAATACCGGGTGGTGCGCGCTGTCCCCACGGTTGAGCCTCCAAAGAAACTGAGGGCGGAACCTTCCCTTATATACTAATTGAGCGTCCTTGCCCAAAGCGGCTTACGTGCAAGCAGTGTATACAGAAGTGATTAGTTTCAGCACACACACCTTTCCACGGGACGCGGTGTTGTTTTGCACTTGGTCCTGATGATGACGACACCTGGTACTAAAAGACACACAAAAATAAGAGCTGTAAAAGCCCTTTGAAGTGAAAAAAAAAACAAGTCAGCATAACCTTGGCTGTATCTTTAGAACATTCCCGGCTGTTTCTCCCAAAACATTAGTAATGCAGCTGGGTTTCGCGCTGAAGCGACCAACGCCCATCTGCTCTCTTGATCCCCCCCTCTCTTTAGAAAAATCCTTCCATTACAACGTTGCTCAGTTTGCTAACAGTCAGATTGTTGCTACTGTTATCCATGAACTAATGACACAAGCCAAGGTTGGCAGCCTGGCCATAGCCAAGTTAATTATGGGAGACTTGAATTTCAGATACTGACATACTGTAGCTATTGGTGATGTTAGATCATATTTTAAATTTGTAATGTCAAAAGGCTAAGCTCATGGCCTTGGAGAATTTAGTTATACAGCCATATTTGTAGATCATTTAGCACTCCTTGATAGAGTCTGTTTCAGTTGTCAAAAGAATGTGGAGTGCTTCCTGAAATTTAGAAAATAAAATTAATCGTCCTTTTTCCAAGAGCCATTGACCAAATTAATTAATTATTTACGTCCATTTTCATAAAATTATATGCAAATGATCTGTTTTTAACTTAAAACCCTTCTACCAGAGGTTACCATTTACTTCAAACCAGTCAGGATGTAATCAGTAATATTTTAGAATAAGCACTTAGACTCCTTTCCCTCTTTACTACTCTCAAAAGTTTTACTGTGGCTGTTGGCCTTTCTCTCTTTCTCATGGGTGGGGGTTGAATTGAATTTAGTTTTGTTAAGTTTTACTTGATTGTATGGCATGTTGCATGCTTTAAATAAATTAAATTAGAAAAAAAGTAATAAATATTAATGGTATGGGAATTTGCAGTCACATCGGGTTACTACAGAGATAATTCTGTGATTGTATGATTTATTGATCATTTAGTATAAGGAATCAGAAATGTGCAAATGTACATAGAATTCTGAAATAAATGTAAAATTCCAGAAGCTCAAAATGTACATGTTTAATTGTATGTATCTTTTTGCATGCTATATTTGAGTACAGGAAGGCTGCACAACTTATTCCATATTTTATGCTTATGTACAGTGGAATCAGATTCATGAATCCATGTAGACACCCATCAACCAAACTTTTAGCCAGTTTCATTCCCCTGTTGGACTTTCTAAATAATCTTGAATTAGTCAAAATTAAAGATACAGTGGGAAAACTTGTGTCTTTTTAAAATTCTGCCAGTTAAACACATCTTCAGTTGGTCACGTGTAGAAGTCGCATCAATCAGTCTTGAAAAAGTGTCCTCACAGTATTTCCTCGGACAAAAGGGAACTGTTTCATTTATGTGAGGTAGAATGCCCAGAGGGGACTGGGTGGTCTCATGCTCTGGGACCCCTGCAGATTTTTAATTTTTTTTCTCCAGCCGTCTGGAGTTTTTTTTTGTTTGTTTTTTCTGTCCTCCCTGGCCATCGGACCTTACTCTTATTCTATGTTAATTAATGTTGACTTATTTTATTTTCTTACTGTGTCTTCTATTTTTCTATTCTTCATTATGTAAAGCACTTTGAGCTACTTTTTTTGTATGAAAATGTGTTATATAAATAAGTGTTGCTGTTCACCTGCCAATTCCAGGTCAGTCTCTAGTAGGCCATACTGTGATCTTGAGGCCACATGAAAGTTTAGCTGCCTTATATTTATCCTTTTTATTATCTTTCTGAACCCTTTGTTTTTTCTTATTTTTACTCGCATATAATGTAAATACAGGATACCTTGGGATGATAGCGAAAAATGGGTCAAATAACACCGCTGCTAACGGAGCTCAGCTCACACAAAGGACAAGACCAAGTTGATAAAAATACACAAGCCTGGTCTGTAAAAGAATTAAAATCTTGCAGTACTTCTTTATATTCCTTGGTCTATGCCCAAGTACTGTAAATAAAAACTGTTGTCAATACACTATATACTCCAGTTGCCCTTTATTCTCTTAGAATATGGAACCATCATAGGAAGCACTTTAAGACAGAGAAGCATTAAAGTGTTGCACCTCTACATGACAACCACTTTTTTCCACCCTCTCAAACATGCACAGTATCTGATGCTTGGGAAATGTCTGGGATTAAAACATTTAGAGACTTGTTATTAAGCTACAAATTTAACTTCTTATCAACACAATTTTTCTACCACTTTCAAGCTAGAAACTTTGCTCGAATGGCATCTCCATAATTTATAAAAATGTTTTAAAGTCCCCTCTTTCAAAGTACAATGAAGAAAGGTCCACTCACTCAACATTTCAGAAAAGGAGTGGAAGGCAGCCATGCACAGAATATACTCGAGCTGCATATGTGCAAAGTAGTGAATTATTCAACTTCAAATTTTCAATTGACTGCATTAATCTCGGTTAAATTGTTCAAAATGTATCCAGGCCAAGATTCAACCTATGAACGCTGCAATCAAGTTCTGGCCTTGCTAGGCCACATGTTCTGGGCCTGCACCAAATTAACATCATTCTGGACCAAAATCTTTTAATGCCTTTCAGACAGCCTTGGTGTCACAATCCCTCTTAATCCACTAACAGCTGCGTTTGGTGTACTCCCTGATGGGCTTAAAGTGGAGAAGGACAAACAAACTGGAATTGCCTTTACTTATCTTGCTCAACTGGAAGAATCCCACCCCACCGCTTTTAAGTCAGTGGGTAACTGATGTCCTACACTATCTGAAACTGGAAAAAATCAAATGCTCAGAGGATCTGTTCAAAACATTTTACTTTCTCATATACAAAGTACTGTGGGTTGGCGCCCTGCCCGGGATTGGCTCCTGCCTTGCGCCCCGTGTTGGCTGGGATTGGCTCCAGCAGACCCCCGTGACCCTGTGTTCGGATTCAATGGGTTGGAAAATGGATGGATATACGAAGTATAGGGAAAGTATTGTAATCATCCATAGATTTGATGTTGAGATTTTGATGAATGTTGATGTTTTAGACCTCCCTGACTTTCTCATATATGAAGTATAGGGGAAGTATTGGAATCCTCCAAAAATTCCATTTCGAGATTGACAAATCTCGATGTTTTAGACCTCCATGAGTCCAATTTACTTTCTCGTAGGGAAAATATTGTACTTGTCCAAAAATTTGATTTCGAGACTTTGATGAATCTCGATATTTTAGACCTCCCAGAGTCTGAAAATACCATTTTTTGAAGTATGTCTGTGTATCTGCCTGTGTGTGTGTGTATGTGTGTGTATAAACACGATAACTTGAGAACACTTTCGCTTAGGTCAATCAAATTTTGCATACAAGTATTAGGTACAAAATGTAGATTTCTTTCAATGTTTGGGTTATTTCCGTTAACCAGAAGTGTTTACCTTTTGTTCATGCAGCTGCAGAGTCCAATTTGTTCAACTTTACTTTTATAATAATTGTCCAATATATTATTAATTTGATTTGATTTCTTGTTCATGGTTCTTTAATATACATAATATAAAAATATAACCATTGTCTTGTGATTTACTCCTCAAATATCCATCCCCATATCTGAGTATATGAGAAAGTCTTGGACAGACCACTCCAGATTTTTTAAAAATATGGCAGGATGGATAACAACAACATTTTAGAATAATCTTTTTTATGGGGAAAAGGAAAGGAAAACGATGCTGCTTCAAAGATATGTATTGTTGGCTGGCTTGTCTTTCTTTCTTTTTGGACAAGGGCTCAATTTTAGTTTGATTAAGTTTGATTTGATTGTGTGGATTGTTACTTGCTTTTAATTAAAATTAAAATTAATAATAATAATAATAATAATAATAATAATAATAATAATAATGGCGGCACGGTGGCGCAGTGAGTAGTGCTGCTGCCTCGCAGTTAGGAGACCGGGATCGCTTCCGGGTCCGCCCTGCGTGGAGTTTGCATGTTCTCCCGTGTCTGCGTGGGTTTCCTCCAGGCGCTCCGGTTTCCTCCCACAATCCAAAGACATGCAGGTTAGGTGGATTGGCGATTCCAAATTGGCCCTAGTGTGTGCTTGGTGTGTGGGTGTGTTTGTGTGCGTTCTGCGGTGGGTTGGCACCCTGCCCAGGATTGGTTCCTGCCTAGTGCCCTGTGTTGGCTGGGATTGGCTCCAGCAGACCCCCGTGACCCTATTCGGATTCAGCGGGTTAGAAAATGGATGGATGGATGGATAATAATAATAATAATAATAATAATAATAATAATAAAAGAAGCACATAAATGTTTAGTGTAAGAAGAGTCATAGGTCAATATTTGATGGTGAGAAAAAAAAAAACAACAACACTCAACAAGAATAATGAGAAAGATGGGCCCACAGGTAACAATCCATAAAAAATGTGGAGCAACAAACAAAAGCAAAATAGTCATATACAAAAAAAAAAAAAAAGAGGAAACAATTCAAATAATAACCAAAGACGTTCATTCACTGTAGTCAGAGAGACAAGGACTCTGAAATTGCAGCCCAAAGCTGCCAAAATATAAAAAGGTAATAATAGAAAGGGAAGAAGTCTGACGATTGATCAAACATGGTCTGTAGCAGCCAAAACGTATCCCTTAATCCAGTGCTGACGCTCTCCCAAAATATAAGAGGCACCCTGGTTTAACAAGGTTGAGACTTACCTCTAAAACAGCCAACAGCATGTAAAAAAAAAACAAAAAAACATTTGCAATGTGCAATAATAGCGCCACATTTCCTCACAGCAGACTCGCACAGGGTGGTTTTTTTTAACCATTTCCTCCACAAAGTCATACCATTCCGAATAAAGGGGGATCTATCTCCTTATAATCACTTTACTCCTACACATAAACTAACTTACATTCATTTCACACATCGCCGGGATTATTTCTCTTAGTTTAAACACCAAAAAATCCACGAACGACTAAATTCAACCTTCCGTCGGACCAGCAATGCAACTGCTTTCCTCCTTTCCAGTTTCGCTGCTCTTGCCTGTGGCGCATTCAGTCCCTTCCTGGCTTTTTGCAGTATAAAGTAAATAAGCAGACGCTGGCGCGCAAGATGAAAACTACACGCCAACTAACCACAACAGCAAGTCCACTAAAGGAGAGGACTCCGCCATGCCGGTAAGTGCTGACAATTTATGAAATCTAAAAGTGTTATTCATGTTAGAATGATGTATTAACAATAAGCATCTGACGAGGATCCATCTAAGGTTACTTTTGGTTTTTTCAACTCTAGGCCCCACCCCCTCCTACTCTAAGGCCCCACCCCTCCTACTCTAAGGCCCTACCCCTCCTACTCTAGGCCCCACCTTCCTCCTACTCTAAGACCGCCTCTGAACACCGCTAATAGGTAAAGAAGCAGTTTAGCACCTGCCCATGAGCAGGATTGGTGCTGATCAGTTTATCTGTGCAGAGATTATGGTTAAAGGGCAACCAGCCAACATGCCAGCCCAGTTTTCAACTGTTTGAGTCCCGAGTCTTATCAGTGCCAAACTCAGTCTAACGCTACTACTCAAGCAGTTTCAGGTGAAACTGTCATCTTCACGGAAAACCTGCACCAATGACCCAATCCTTTTAGCAATGCACTCATACAGAAGTAAGTTACTAATCATATTTACATTTATTTTATTTTACTTGTAATATTGATTAGAAAAATAATAAATAAGTTCAGCTTTGCAACTCTGAGTTTAAAATATGTGACAAACGAGGAAGCAACTGGACAGAAAAAAGCATGGATCTGCTATTTGCAAGTCACTTGCAAAGAGCTCTTCTACTGTTAATTACTGTTTTCCTAAAAACATTAATTCAATCAATAAATAAACAAATTTGCTGTTACAACACATTTAAATATTTGAATATGATTAACATAACATCATTTGCATTTTGATGAGCCATAATTATTGTGATGTCCCGCTTGTCTGGGGGAGTCTTTCAAATGCCGACTGGCTTTTTATTTGATATGCCGTGATATAAATGGTGTCCTACCGCCGCCCGTTGTCTGGGTAATGGGGACACCTCCAAAATAACAAAAATAACCCGCTTTCGTCCTATTTACCTCTTGCCTTGTCTTTCACTGTTTGCTCCCTTCACCACTTGATGCTGTCTTCCTTTTGCTCCAGCAACAAGTACCACTTCCGACCACCCCCTCCCCTTTCCTCCACCCACCATTATTTAACCCTGATCCCCGTCACTCAACTCTCTCACTAGGGAGGCACCCCAAGACTCCACCCCAACATTGCTTCCACTCCCTACAGCCCATGCAGTATCAAGACATTATGTTTGTTGGAATTAAAAAGTATATAAAACAAATAAAGTCAAATAAATCCTGCTTTGAAAAGTATTCATGGTCTATTATTTCCTCAGAATCAGCTACAATGCAATAAATTACAATATATATTTTGTCAGGGATGCCAGGGGCCATGACCCGGCCGGGACGCCAGGAGGGACCGGAAGAGGGTCAGAGCCCTGCCTGGACCACGTGGGGTTTGCCTTCCGGGTTGCTTTGGGGGCCATGGGTCAAGGGCATGGAAGCCCTTCCCTGTAGGGGCCCGTGGTCACCGCCAGGAGGCGCCCCAATGCCTTGGGGACTTGTTTCCCCAGCACTCCCGCCACACCAGGAAGTGCTGGGGGGAAGACTTTGGAGGATACCCGGAGAGCTGCCGGGAGAACAGCCGGCACTTCCGCCACGCTGGGGCGTGGCTAGAGGAGGAATGCCGGGAACACCTGGGGCTCATCCGGGTCCTGTATAAAAGGGGCCGTCTCCCTTCATTCGAGGCTAGAGTCGGGTGGAAGCAGGACGAAGCTCAGGAGGAGAGTGGAGGCGGCCCGAAGACAAGGCATTGTGGCCAGGACTGTTTGGGGTTTGTTTTGTGCACGTGACTGAGGTCTGAGTGACTATAATTGAAGTCTGTGTGACCAAGGAACTGGGGTCTTAGTGACATTGAACTGTAAATACTGTAAATAAACGTGTGGTGGTTTGTGCAAAACAAGATGTCCGCCTGTCTGTGCCCGGGAGGCGTTCACATCTGGCGTAGCCGACAGGATGCTCCGCCTGTTTCAAGGCGGAGACCTGTATATAACAAATTTGTTGTGGACGGCCCGGCGCAGCAGGGGACCCCACCCACGTACCGCGGGGGCTGCGTGCACACAGCACCGCGGGTAAAGGAACCCCACGGACCGCCAGGGGTCCGCAGGAAGGCCGTTATTCCCTGATGCGGGCAGGCGGCGTGCAGGGACGAGTGCAGCGGTCTCCAACAGCGCCGTTGCTGGAGGCGCCTGGGGCGGCATGGCGTCAAGAAAGGCCACGCCGAGGAGGTGTCCTCGGTTTGACGAGTCCGGGGAGGTGAGTTCCCTGCCTAGCGGCAGCCGCCCATGGGGCGGGCGTGTTTCTTTATTGCAGACAGGGACTTTCCGGATCCACGTCAGTGGCAGGCGCATGCTGGTCTGCGGGGCTCCGGCAGCGGGCTCCGGCAGCACAGCGGCAGCCGCGAGGGCTGCGGAGGAGGAGACGCTGCAGCTCAAAAGGTGCCGGCAACAACAAGGCTGCCGGCAAGCACGTCGCCGCCGCAGAAGGGGAGCCAAGATGGCCGGACCAGAAGTCCCTCCCCTGACAGGCACGGGATTGGTCGGTGTGTCTTGTGTGCCCGCCGATGACTGCAGAGAGGCGGGACCAAGGAATGTCCATCACGGGCAGGGGAGACCCGATTGGGCCGGAGGAGAAGGCCCACAGGAAGTGGCCGGCGTTGGAGGCTGACAGACAGGTAGGCTCCGCGTCGGTTAACTTCCTGTCTTTGCCGGCTGCTCTGGCGGAGCTGGAGGCGTCCCTTCAGCCCGTGGAGCAGCGTGTATTACAGATGCTACGTGCCCTCCGGGCTGAGGTGCTGGAACTGGAGAGGAAGGCGCTCGCGGCGCTGCAAACGTTTCGATCGACAACGGGACGGCGCGACGCTGGAATCTCCAGCCGGAGAGGTACGGCGGAGACGGTGAGTACAGCCGACTCCGTACAGCATGCGGGAGGGTCTGCTGAAAAAGGCTGTGATGATAAGGATCAGTTCCGAGTAAGCAGCCCTCCGACAGGAGGTGTGGCGCCGCGGGCTGTATCGCGGCGAGGGGGGAGTCCGAGAGGACGCTGACTGGACACGGGCTGCTAAGTGCCCCGGGTCCTAGCGCCCTCCGCCCCGAGTCGGCTGCGGTCTTGCGCCGCACTATAGGGACGCAGACGGGAAAGAGGCGCCTTCATTTCCATAAGGAGTCTCAAACCGTCATGGCGTCCCAGAGTGAACGGAGGAATAAGAGGCTGGGTGCCGATTCCTCCGATATGTTGCGGACGCAGACGGGAAAGGGGCTCGTGTTGGTTAATACGGAGTCGCATACCGTCAAGGCGTCCAAAAGCGAAGGGAGGATTAAGCGGCTGGGTGCCGTTTCCTCCAATATGGTGAGACGCGTTGCTGGGTGCACGCGCGTGCGGCTGGCCACCCTCTGGAGCGGCAGAGGGAATCCCTGAGGCGGCGGAGAGCGCAGGCGGTGCCGGCGGCTCCATCATCGAGAGGGACATGGAGGCCGCGGAGAGGACGCCGATCAGGCAAGTGCCGGGGTGTTTGGAGGGGGGAACGCTGCCCGTGCATGGCACGAGCTGGGTGCTTTGGCAGCGGTTCTGCCCCTGTATTCTCTTTTGTAGGGACGGACCCCGGGCGAGCTGAAGGAACCTCTTCGTGGTGGAACAGCCCTCTGATGTCGGGCCGTCTGCGGAATGATCTCTCTGCTGGTGCGCAGGTGCGCTCACAGCTGGAGGAGCCTACGGGGGAACGAGTGGCTCGGAACAAAGGGGCGTGGAGGTCTCGGAGGGGGTGCCGATCGAGGAGGCCCGGGTGCCGGTAAAGGGGAGCACAACCTGTGCGAGGCACAGGGATGCACCATGGGTTGGTGCTCAGATTGTGTCTCCGCCCCTGTCCCTGCTAGGAGTGCGGGGCCGGACCCCGGCTTTCCTCGAGTGGGACCCGTTTCGGGGCTCTGCTGCCCTCGCGGTACGGGTCGCTCTTACCCACGAGTGGTCTTCGCTGGCTGTGGGGCACTGTAAGGGATGCCAGGGGCCATGACCCGGCCGGGACGCCAGGAGGGACCGGAAGAGGGTCAGAGCCCTGCCTGGACCACGTGGGGTTTGCCTTCCGGGTTGCTTTGGGGGCCACGGGTTGGACACCAGTTAGGGTGAGCCGTGGTAAATTTCAAAGGCACCAAGAACCCCAAGGTGCACCACTAAACTAATGATTAAGAAACAGAAGGATTAGGGAGCTACTAGAATCTTCAAAGAGCTGATCCGACTGCAAAACACAGCAGCCAAACAAGAACAACGTTTGGCCAGAAAAGCCATCGAGAGGCCCAAAAAACAACAAACTTGTAAGGATAGGAAATGCGTTGAGTATCTGGAAATCACGGTACAATTATCAGGAACTCCACCAATCCAGACTGTTCAGTGAAGGTGAGGAGGAAGATAGTTTTAAATAATCAGAGCATCTGAATGACATGGCAACTTCTGCATGGAATGTGGAAAGAGAGAGGATTTTGGTTCACAGTAAACTGAATTGGAGTTATTTGGCCTTAATCAAGAATGACAATGACAATTTATTGCTCAAGGGAACGCCTCAATGGGCGTTAACAGGCCTTGTTTTTTGTGGCCCTCCCCAACCCCAGCTTTGACCCCCTAAACAGACAAGAAAAAAGCAAAAAATTGAAGAAATCTTGAGAAAAGCAATTCAAATAAATAGATATCCCCTTCCAGGAAGGTTTTGGGCATGCAATGGGTGTGAAAAGACAAAACAGAGCACAAGTAATCCTCTTCACAAAGCGAGAAGGCCAGTCTATCATGGCCACCTCACAAATACAACACAACAGTACAAACTACTTTATTCTTGCACAGTGCAGCCGCAGAGTGACGTGACAACTCTCAAGGCAAAATGCAAGAACAGATCACAGCACTCACTGAATCCTAATTGCTTCCAAAGCTTCATACCCATCTTGAAGTATAGCACCAGCAGTATTATGTGGCGGGATTGCTTTGTCAAAACAGGATGATGGCATGACATAGAGAGGGATAATTGGAGGGGTCTGGGGGCCTGTATACTCTGTTAAAAATGTGAAATCGGGGCCCTATCTGACATTTCATCCGTGATGAGCCCATTAATGGTGAGACTGAATGGTGAAACTTGTTTAGCGGTTCAGTCAAAGTCCTGATTCATACAAAGTCAGCAGCTCATGATTACCAGATGCTGTCCATCTCAAGTAACCCACAATAGTTGGGAAGATTTTGTAATGAAGAGTGTGATCATGTGAAACCCACCACTAAAAAACTGCTATGAAAAGGAGCAGCTACCACATATTAAATATCTAAAGGAATAAAGGAGGTTAATACTTCACCCTAGTTTTAATTTTTCAGATTCATATTTTATTAAGACCACATGAAAATATCAAACTGAGCAGTCAGCATGGGTTCAGAACCAGGAAGTCATGTTTTACCAACATCCCAGAATTCATTGCAAGAAAAGGACCAAACTGGAGCAGATAATATTATTTATCTGGACTTTCAGAAGACAGTTGATAAGGTGCCACACGAGAGGTTGGGCATCAAACTAAAAGATGTGGGAGTTCAGGGTGATGGGTGCAGAATTGGCTCAGACACAGCAAGCAGAGGGTGATGGTGCGAGGAACCTCCTCAGAATTGGACAATGTTAACAGTGGTGTTCCTTAGAGGTCAGTGCTAGCAGTTGTGCTTGAAAGTTTGTGAGCCCTTTAGAATTTTCTCTATTTCTGCACAAATATGACCTAAAACATCATCAGATTTTTACTAAAGTCCTAAAATTAGATAAAGAGAAACCAGTTAAACAAATGAGACAAAAATATTATACTTGGCCATTTATTTATTAAAGGAAAATGATCGAATATTACATATTTGTGAGTGGCAAAAGTATGTGAACCTCTAGGATTAGCAGTTAGTTTGACGGTGAAATTCGAGTCAGGTGTTTTCAGTCAATGAGATGACAATCAGGTGTGAGTGGGCAACCTGTGTTATTTAAAGAACAAGATCTATCAAAGTCTGCTCTTCACAACACATGTCTGTGGAAGTGTATCATGGCACGAACTAAGGAGATTTCTGAGGATCTCAGAAAAAGAGTTGTTGATGCTCATCAGGCTGGAAAAGGTTACAAAACCATCTCTAAAGAGTTTGGACTCCACCAATCCAGAGTCAGACAGATTGTGTACAAATGGAGGAAATTCAAGACCATTGTTACCCTCCCCAGGAGTGGTCGACCAACAAAGATCACTCCAAGAACAAGGTGTGTAATAGTCGGCGAGGTCACAAAGGACCCCAGGGTAACTTCTAAGCAACTGAAGGCCTCTCTCACATTGGCTAATGTTCATGTTCAAATCCACCATCAGGAGAACACGGAACAACAATGGTGTGCATGGCAGGGTTGCAAGGAGAAAGCCACTACTCTCCAAAAAAAACATTGCTGCTCGCCTGCAATTTGCTAAAGATCATGTGGACAAACCAGAAGGCTATTGGAAGAATGTTTTGTGGATGGATGAGACCAAAATAGAACTTTTTATGAAAAGCGTTATGTTTGGAGAAAGGAAAACACTGCATTCCAGCATAAGAACCTTATCCCATCTGTGAAACATGGTGGTGGCAGTATCATGGTTTGGGCCTGTTTTGCTGCATCTGGGCCAGGACGGCTTGCCTTCATTGATGGAACAATGAATTTCGAATTATATCAGAGAATTCTAAAGGAAAATGTCAGGACATCTGTCCATGAACTGAATCTCAATTTTTGGGACTTTCATTAGTTGTCAGTTATAATCATCAAAATTAAAAGAAATAAACATTTGAAATACATCAGTCTGTGTGTGATGAATGAATCTAATATACAAGTTTCACTTTTTGAATGGAATTACTGAAATAAATCAACTTTGTCATGATATTCTAATTTTATGACCAGCACCTGTATGTACTCAGTATAATGAAAATCTTATTCAGCAATAAACAAGATTACATGACAATAAACAAAAACACCTCAGGTGCAAAAAAAAAAAAAATGCAAGAAACAAAGAGAAATGAGTACACAAGCAAATAAATAAATGATCCAATGTAAGCTCCGCAGGTATATGGTCTCAAGATGGCCTTCCATCCTCCAGACACACGCTAGATATCCTCCAGTGGATGGGTTTTATTTACAAGCCTGATGCCAGAAGGGAGAAAACCATCTTTCAGCCTTGTTCTTCTCACTGCTATGCTCTTGAAGTGTCTCCCTGATGGTAGCTGTATGAACAGTTCATATTGTGGGGGGCTGGCATCCTTAACAATGTTATGGCCCCTCCAGAGAAGTCTGGTGCTATATATGTCCTCTAGTTCAGGGAGCTGTAGTTCCAGTGATATTTTGCTCTGATCTTACCACCCACTGTAGAGCTTTGTGGTCACAATGCTGTACTGTGATGCAGTAGGTGAGGATACTCTCAATTGTAGATCTGTAGAAGTTGCCGAGGACAGTGCTTGGCACGTCAAACCTCCTGAGGCTTTTCAGAAAATACAAATGCTGCTGTGGCATGGTAGGTCCCAAGTGAGATCCTCAGAGATGTTAATGCCAAGAAATGGAAATGTGGCCAGTCTCTCCCATGTACAATGGTGGGCACTGATCTCTCTCTGTCCCTCCACGTGTCAATAATCATCTCCTTCGTTTTGCTGGTGTTAAGAAAGAGATTACTGTCTCGACACCACTTTGCAAGGCCAGCCACCTCCCTCCTGTATGCTGACTCCTCACCCCCAAAGATCAGTCCAATGACGGTGGTATCATCCGCAAATGCAATAATGCTGGTGTTATGCTGGGAAGCGACGCAGTGTTCTGAGTGAAGAGCGTGTACAGAATGATGCTCCAAACACAACCGTGTATTTATGGTTATTATTTTGGAAATATTGCTCCTTAGCCTGACTGACTGGGGTCTGCTTGTTAAAGAGATGGCACACCTAGACTGGAGAGCTTGTTGGTGAGCTTGGCAGGTATGCCAGTATTAAAAGTTGAGCTATAATCAATGAACAGCAGTCGGGCATATCAGTCCTCATCCTCCAGGTGTGTAAGAACTGCAATGCTGTGCAAACCGCGTCCCCTTTCGACCAGTTTGGTCTTTATGCAGACTGTATGGGGGTCCATTGTGTCGGGCATGAGTATCTATCTGAATATGACTCATAATGATTCTCTCAAAGAATTTCATCAATATAGGAGTCAATGCAATGGGACGGTAGTCATTCAGACAGTTAGCTTTCCTAGTTTTGTGGCAGTGGAATCATGGTGGTTGTTTTAGTAGCAGGTGGGGACTCTGGCTTGCATAAGGTAGAGATTAAATATGTCCAAGGGTAAGCTTTGAGTGCTTGTCCAATGATGTTATCATGGCTGGCTACCTTCCAGGGGGGTTTATCTTCCTTAGAGACATTTCCATCTAGACAGATGATATAATGAATGGTGGTGTTGAACCCTCATTAACCCCCTTCCTGCCCATTGACTCAGTGTTGTAGGCTTCAAAGCGGGCACAGAATTCTTTTAACTCATCCAGAGAGAACTGGCTGCCAGTGGTCAAACCTCTGTTCCTGTCTCTGTAGCCTGTGATATTTCCAAGTCCCTGTCACTGACTCTGAGCGTCAGCAGTAATGTAGTGACCTTCCAGTTCAAGTCTGTACTTCTTCTTGGCTTCTTCCAATAGCTTGGCGTAGTTCATATCAGGATTATTTTGTACTCAGTGGCATCACCTTGGGACGTGGACCTCTGAATTAATCCACGGTTTATTGTTTGGATTTGACCATATGTGTTTGAGGGGCACAATAAAATCTGTAAAAGTGCTTATGTAGATAGAAACTACTCAACTGTATTCTTCCAGGCTAACCATGCCATCCTCATTCATAGCACATTCTACTGAGGTCACTGCAAGCAGCCCTGAAGCTCCTGTTCAGATTCTTCTCTCCACACTTGAACAGATTTTCTTGTTTTTGCAGGATGGAGGAATACAGAGATATGAGCAGACTGTCCAAAGTGAGGTTTGGGCAGATTTGTGGCAGGTAAAATTTAATGTCAGTAAATAAATTGTATAGGATGTAAAAATGTTAGGGTTGAATACACAATGGGAGGACTGAAAATCAAAAATACACCTTAAGATTTCGGAGTTGCAGTGGTCTCGACCCTATCAACTTCCCAACGGTGTTCAGAAGCCATTAAGAAGGCTAAAGGAATGTCAAGTTATATAGCACGGTGTGTGGAGTGCAAGTCCCTGGAGGTTCTGCTCCAGCTTTATAACACACTTGTGAGGCCTCATCTGGAGTACTGGGTGCAGTTTGGGTCTCCAGGTTACAAAAAGGACATAGCAGAGCTAGAAAAGGTCCAGAGAAGAGCGACTAGGCTGATTTTAGGGCTATAGGGGATGAATTATGAAGAAAGATTAAAAGAGCTGAGCCTTTACAGATTAAGAAAAAGAAGAACAAGAGGAGACCCGATTGAAGTGTTTAAAATTATAAAGGGAATTAGTCCAGTGGATCGAGACTTATTTTAAAATGAGTTCATCATGAACACGGGGACACAGCTGGAAACTTGTTTAGGGTAAATTTTACACAAACATTAGAAAGGTTTTCTTTACACAGAGAACCATAAGACACTTGGAATAAGATACCAAGTAGTGTGGTAGCCAGTAGGACTTTTGGGACTTGCAAGAACTGACAAGCTTAGTTGGGCTGAACAGTTTTTGTCAACTATACTGTTCTGATGAACAAAAGGCCACTTTAAGTGTTTTGTATCAGAACAAAAACCATGGTAGTTGCCCTAATGAGGTGGATTATCCTGGACACAATAGGCAGTTCAATACTTTCTTTACCCACTATAGATTACCTAGGCACCAACAAAACACACACTGGAGTGTTTCACAGATAATCCTCAAAATCATTCCAGACACCCACAACTTTCTTGGAAGAAGCACACCAACAGGATTTTTTCACCTGTCCTGCAAAGTCTGCTACTGTATAGTGTTTCAGTAAAAGACATGTCCGTCTGCCTCCATTTGATTTGACTGTGGCAGCATGGTGGTGCAGTAAGTAGCACTACTACCTCACAAGGACTCCACGGTTTAGGTCCCAGGTGGTCTGTGTGTGGACTTTGCGTGTTCTTCCTGTGTCTACATTGCTTTCCTCTGGGTGCTCCAATTTCCTTCCATGATTCAAAAACATGCAGGTTACGTGGATTGGCGATGCCAAAGTTGCCCTTGAGTTTTGCGAGTTCACCTTGCAGTGGATTAGCACCCTGTCTGGGGACTGATCCTGCCTTGCAACCAGTGCTTGCTGGGATAGGCAGCAGCCGTCTGATCACCTCGCTCTGGATAACTGGGTTTAGGAAACAGGAGTATTGTCGTCTACCTAGGATGCAGACACCAAAAAAGCATAGAACGGCACCTAATTCTTTTAACTTACTTCCTTACAGTACATTGGAACTCCTTCTGAAGGAGTCAGAGATGGTATGGTGAAGAAAAAAAAAAGAAAAAAGAAGACAGGCAGTACAATAACTGTAGCAACTAACAATGGTTTTAAATTTCACTTTATTGTTTGTAAATGTGCACAACAGACAGATCAAAGCATGGTATGTTCATGTTTCCCTAGAAGCCATTCCAGCATAGTACTACATGGCAGTGACATGAAGCTCAACGGTAAATAGACTTCACGGTTTTACCCCATTGTGGGTTCTAGGTAGGGAGCATGCGCCGATTTCTAGGAGTGACATGAAAAGAGTTTAGTTTCCTAACATCGATACATTTAGCATTTCTTAATCTGCCTTTTACATAAGCAAATCTTTATAAAAACCAGTCTCACTGGTAATAAACGTGGATATTTCACAGGTTACAGAAAGTTTTTTTTTCCTTTTTTAAAAACCAACACCTTCTGTATCTTTCTTGTTCCGTATTCATCCATCAGTTTCCTAAAATCAGACACAGCCGGTCTTGGCAGCTGAAAGGCCCAAAGACAAAACCCACGCTGCACTTCTGGCTCTTCTTTGGCAAAGCAGTAGGGAATTTCACTTGCTTACTTGTTAAAGGCAAAACACTATAAATAGAAAGCCCAGTTACTACAATTTTGCATATGACTAATAAAAACAGAAAGACTGTTAACTTAATTAGCCAATGCATGCAAGAAAAGCAAATAAAATAAAATGACACTAGACATTAAAATGCAATCGCAATATTACGATACAAAGAATATTACATGAATAAACAGAAGTAAACCAAATAAAATAAATTGATGCTGCACTTTGAAATATAATTACACTATTAAGATAAAAGTAATGTAAATTGTCTCTACTAATAAAAAGATGACAAAAAAAAAAAAAATCAGGTGAAAAATTGAAAATGATAAAAAGCATGTTAAATTTACATAAGAAAACTTAAGAAGGCCAAAAACAAAACACAATACCGGTACAAAATCAATCATCTGCAGATAATTCTAAATCTCTACAAATATTTGCTACCTATGAATTGATAACAGGAGTGATCATATCCATGTGACATTCAGCACTGATTTCTGCTATTTTTGGTTATTCATAACCCTGTAACATTGTTTCTGATCTCCAAACAATTCTACATCTATATCTATATATATCTCTATATATATATCTATATCTCTCTCTCTATATATATCTATATCTATCTCTCTCTCTATATATATATATCTATCTCTCTCTCTCTCATATATATATATATATATATATATATATATATATATATATATATATATATAAAGCCAAATACCATTGACTCACTCATCACAAAATCTCCCAAACCATGAGGACTTGGGCCTTGAAATTTCAAATGTAGGTTACTCTTGGCCCGTAGGTACTCGCTAAGAAACGGTTTTAAAAAGTTCATAGTAGAAGCGCGTTCTGTGTGTATGTCTGTCTACTTTTCACGAGAGAATTACTTAACGAATTTAGATCCGATTGTTTTGTATAACTTGCTTGAACTTTCCGGTTGATTTTGTGATTTCTCTCATTGTGCTAAGTGCCAAAGCTCGCTTGCGTTACCGATGTATTTATACAAATCCAACAGAGTGGTTGTGGGCTGCGAGCAGGGGGGGTGGGACCTTCCTCATTCCCCTCGCCAGCCTCAATTCGAGTCTCTCTACCTCTTGCCATGAATTGGAGTGCACCTTGCCTCTGCTCAGCTAGCGATACCTGTTTCTTCAACAGACATCATCTACAGATTGTTAAGGAGCAACGTTTGACGTTTTTGAGAGAGAGATCAGAGCTACGCGTGTTTTACAGGGTAGCTGCTGATGGCCAGAGATATCACAGCAATGTGCTCTTCTCCCCAGGCAGGGGAACGCTTTCCCGTCAGAGCTGAACACGATCAAATACAGTGCCAGTGTCTACTGATTTTTAAAGTTTGTCCTGTTTCATTACTAAGTGGGTGCAGCCACGTGGAACAGCTAGTCTAGTATAATACAAAAGACGACCTGAGCAAACACAAGGCACAGTTTTTAAATAATAATTTGATTTATTTACTGAATGAAAAAAAATAAAATCACCAACACCTATGCCACCCATGTGAAAATGCAATTGCCACCTTAGTCACTCCGTCGATTAAGCATCCAAATCTAAAGGCTAACTTAAAAGTTTGACTGCTGCCATCCCTACTGCACCTAAACATAACTTCAACAGTACCTTTCTAGCAATCTGAAGCGGACTAAAAGGAAGGTCTCAACATTCAGCACTACATGCCTCAATGAAAATAAAATTAAAAAATCCAGAAGACCTGAGAAGGGAAAGGTCACAACAGAATGTCTAAAACCTTGGAACTCCAGTGAATCACCGTGAAACCTGTCATCTCTAGAGAGAGAAAACTTGGAACATTTGTAAATCTGCCCAGGAGTGGCTGGCCAAATTATTCAAAGAGCACACAGAAAACTCATGCAGGAAGTCACAGAGGAACCCGGGTGTACAAGAACAGCAGGCTGCTCTCAGCTCAGGTAATGTCAGTATTCATGACTCTACAATTCGAAAGACATGGAGCAAAAAATAATATCCATTTAAGAGTTGCAAGATGAAACCAATGACTAACAAGAGGAACATTAAGGCAAATCATCTGTCTTTTGCCAAAAGCACCTTGACTGCCCCCCTAACTTTTGGGATAATGTTTGGTGGCCTGATGAGTCAAGAGTGAATTGTTACATCTGGAGTAGAGCTAACACAGCCTTCTACAATAAGAAAACCATGCCCTCGGTTTAACATGGTTATGGTAATGTGATAGTGTGAGGTTACTTTGCTGCTTCAGGGCCTGGGTGACTTGCCATAACTGAGGGAAGCATGAATTAAGCTCTCTACCAGAAAGTAACGAAGAAGAATATCTGGTTTCCCAGTCTGTAATCTTAAACTCAAGTGCAACTGGGCTATGCATTTGGTCAACAAGCTGAACCACAACAGCAAGTCCACCTCCAAATGGTGTAAAAGACAAAAAAAATAATAAAATAAAAATGAAGATTATGGAGGGGCCTAGTCAAAGTCTTGACTTTAACCCCATTGAGATGTTGTGGTGGTTCTAAAATGGGCAATTCACACTCAAACTCTGTGGCTGAATGAAAACAATTCTGTAGAGAAGAGTGAGCCAAAACTTGGGCCGTCTTTTGTATTGTACTAAATTTGTTTGGGGATCAGAAACGAGTTATGAATACACTTTTTCACACTGTATGTGTGTGTGTGTATATATAGTACAGGCCAAAAGTTTGGACACACCACCTCATTCAATGTGTTTTCTTTATTTTCATGACCATTTACAGCACTCCATCACTCTCCTTCTTGGTCAAATAGCCCTTACACAGCCTGGAGGTGTGTTTGGGGTCATTGTCCTGTTGAAAAATAAATGATCGTCCAACTAACCTGACTTCTGCACAACACAACTGCTGGTCCCAACCCCATTGATAAAGCAAGAGTTCCACTAAATACCCCTGATAAGGCACACATGTGACGTGAAAACCATTGCAGGTGACTACCAGTTGAAGCTCATCGAGAGAATGCCAAGAGTGTGCAAAGCAGTAATCGGAGCAAAGAGTGGCTATTTTGAAGAAACTAGAATATAAAACATGTTTTCAGTTATTTCACCTTTTTTTGTTAAGTACATAACTCCACATGTGTTCATTCATAGTTTTGATGCCTTCAGTGAGAATCTACCAATGTAAATGGTCATGAAAATAAAGAAAACACATTGAATGAGGAGGTTTGTCCAAACTTTTGGCCTGTACTGTATATATATATATATATATATATATATATATATATACACACATACACACACACACACGTAAAGTTGGAGAAAAAAGTATTGATCAGGTCAACATTTTTTTTTTTCAGTGACTATATTTCCAGTGAGGCTATACGCATGAAATTCTCACCAGCCATTGGTATCAACTAAAGAAATCCACAAATATGAAGAATGCACAACATTAAAGGCCATTAAAAAGGTTTTATGTAATCAAGTGGAAGTTATCATGACCCTCATCAGAACAGTCTAGTCTAGTCCAAGATCATGGGGAACCATGTAAAAATAATCTCAAACAAAAACAACATCAATGAGATGTACCACCATATTACACAAATCTAAAAACATCACATAAAGCAGTGTGCTGTTTAAGAACATACTTAACATGAAATAGCAAGCCCAAACTATATAATTGCACAGTATCAGAGGGTGGGCAGTGTCAGTCCTGTAGGGCTGCAGGTTTTTGTTCAGGCCCATTTTCTTAATGAGAAGTCAATTATTGCTGATGAAGCACTTCTTGCTCAAGTGGCATTTTTCTACTTCATTTTAGTGGTCTCGCTTGTTAAGGTTCCCCACCCTTAACTGCTTATTTCAGTCTGTCACATTTTTCTCTTAAGTGTAATATTAAACCAAATAGTGCACGGATGTAAATGGAAATGAGAAGAACTGCTGGCTCTGTTGTCATCCTCAACTTACTGCTACTAAGAAGCCATTAAACACAGTGCATGCAGCTGTTTAAGTCTTAAATAAGCAATTAAGGACGGGGACCCTTAACAAGAGAAATCACTAAAATGAAGCTGAAAAATGTCACTTGAGTGATAAGTGCTTCATTAGCAATAACTGACTTCTCATTAAGAAACAAATGCCTACAGCCACTGTGACCGTCCAGGACCACATTGCCCACCCCTGGCACTATATAGTTAAAGCAAACAACAAAACCCTGTTTGCACATAGAAACATTGGACAATAGTACCTCATACTCACAAGTACAGCACACTGTTGAAAACCTGACCTATGTGGAAGTCTTCAAATTTAAAATAATGTCATCTATGACAAACCCAAAAACGACGATTGGCTATATGATGCAGTATTTAGTGCTGCCTATGTGGAGTTTGCATGTCTTCTACCTATGTCTCCACTTGTCCTCTTTTCCTGTACTCCAGTTTTCCTTCCACGTCACAAAAACGTGCAGGTTAAACTTTTAGTAACTCCCAAATGGCAGACTATTTATGAGTGAATGTGTGTAATAATTAAACCCTTCAAAGGCTCTGCACTAAATGCTGCTGGGATAGCCTCTGGCCCCCAGTATACCCTAAGCTGGACTGACTGGATATTGTGGCAAGCGGCTGGGGGTGGCACCCAGTTGGGATGCCCGGAAGGACCGGAGAGGGATTGCGCCTCCTCCAGACCTCGAGGGGGTGACCGTCCTGGTGGCTTTGGGGATCACGGGAACACAGCATAGAAGCTCAACCCTATTAAGTGCCCGTGGTCACTGCCAGGGGGCGCCCCAATGCCTGGAGAGCCCTGGTCCTCAGCACTTCCGCCACACCTGGAAGTGCTGGGGGGGAAAGACGACCAGGGACACACGGAGTGCTTCCGGGTGCACAGCCGGTACTTCCGCCACACTGGGGAGTGCTGGTGGAAGCTAATCGGGAGGCACCTGGAGCACATCCGGGTGTGTATAAAAGGGACCGCCTCCCTCCATTCATTGGCTGGAGTTGGGCGAGGAGAGGACCAAGTCTTGTTGGAGAGGAGTGGAGGTGGCCTGAAAAAAGAGGCATTGGCTAGACGCCTGGACTTTTGGGGGAGTTGTGTGGCACTTTTTTTTTTTTAAATATTATGTACAATAAACGTGTGTGGGTTGAACCATCACTGTCCGCCTGTCTGTGTCCAGGCCGGCTTCCACAATATAAAAATGTAAACATGGTGGAAATAAATGGCATATATGATAATAAGCTATATTTTATGTTCAACAAGGGGAATCAAAGCTGAATAAACATTTAAACTTGTTTCAAGATTCTAGTTGTATGTCCTTTTCTTTGGGCTCAATTTCCATTGCTATGGAAAAATGCACATTGTGGTTTGGTATTGTAAGAGGCTGAAGGTGGTCAGTGTTCTTTATATTTAACAGTTTTTAAATTTTATCTCTGTTATGGAGTTTTTCACTTTGGATTCAAGAGTACGTTTTCATCTTATCTTCTTCAACTTGTTTCTTTTGTGCATCTACCCATCTTGACCACGTCCAACTGCCTTTTCTTTTTAACTATTAGAGCTGCCAAACCTCCATTAATGACACCTTTCTCCCCTTTTAAAAATGGTTGTATTTGCTCATCTTTGTATGGTTCAATTTTGCTTCTGTTGTTGTATTTTTGGAGTCTGCATGTTTATCATCTCTTGTGGCATTTGGATATTTTGTACATTACATTTGACTTTTTAGACTCGTAAGACCTGTGTTGGCATCATCAGCAAATGCCTCTTTCTTTATGTAAATGAGCTGAAATTAATAAGCAGGGTTGCCTAAATGAGTGTGCAAATTTCTGTCAAATGCATTTTGTGTAACCAACTAGCAAAGCAATTCCAATTTTTATTCCACACCTAACTGAATTATTTCAGTTTTTTTCTTTTTGTTATTTACAGTCTCTTTGGACTTTGCCTTTTTAGCATGAATTTTCATGTGTCCCTGAAGATGAGTTTTCTGTATGAATCGTTTTCCACACTTAGAGCAACGGTATGGCTTTTCTCCTGTGTGAGTTCTTATGTGTCGCTGCAGGCTGCACGGTTGTATGAATCGCTTGCCACATTCAGAGCAACAATATGGCCTTAATCCAGAATGAATTCTTTTGTGTCTATGAAGGCTGCTGTTATCGGTGAATAGCTTATCACAATCAGGACAAGAGTATGGCCTCTCTCCAGTGTGTGTTCTTATGTGTATACGAAGACTGCTTCTTTGTGAGAATTTCTTGCCACATTCAGAACAGACATAAGGATGGTCTTTAGTGTGGACTCCTGCATGACTCATAAGACTGCTCGTGTTGGAAAATCTTTTGCCACATTCAGGACAGCAATAGGGCTTCTCACCAGTATGAATTCTTAAATGCCTCTGATGATTACTGCTATCTGAAAATCGTTTGCCACATTCATTACAGGTAAATGGCTGTTCTCCTGTGTGCACTCTCATGTGTGTCTGAAGATGGCTTGTTTGTGAGAACCGTTTGCCACATTCAAAACAACAATATGGTTTCTCTCCAGTGTGAATTCTTTTGTGTTTGCAAAGACTGCTCTTGTCAAAGAAATGTTTACCACATGCTGAACAACGACATGAACCCTGTCCTCCATGATCTCTCATGTGTGTCTGAAGGTGGCTCACTTGTGACAATTGTTTGCCACGTTTAGACAAACAATATGGTTTTTCTACAATGGGAGTTGTGCTATGGGTTTGTTTTGAAAAGTTCTTAACAGATTCAGAACGTTGGTATGGCTCCTTCCCTGTATTATCTTCTCTATGCTTCTTAGGCATGGGACTATCTGAGAATTCTTTCCCACCTTCAGGACAGTGATACGGTTTCTTACTCCCATGAATCCCTCCATTATCTTTAGAATTCAATTTGCATTTAAATGTTCCTGCACACTGTTGGCGGATTGGATTTATATTGTACACTCCTTGAGATTTGACGGAATCGATCCTTGTTAGCTTCACAATGGGCTGAAATCTAGGGTGCTGAGAGGCCGTTACCAAGTTCTTTGTTGCAGATGCCAGTTTCTTCCTATTCTTATCAGGTTGTTTAATTTGTGGACGGCTCTGAAGAGAGGACAAGTTGTCATTCTCTTGAAAATCTACAGAAATAAAAATAAGAGTTAAAAGTTTTAAATGCCCAATATTTAAAATAAAATAGCATTAAAAGAAATTATTCAGTGTTTAACAGTACATCCCTTTTGCAAGCCACTTTACAAAAGCATGCTAATTGCCTTTTCTTTTTAGAAACCAAACATTTGCAGACTGAATTAACAAACACCTGAAGCCATATTAGGATGCAGTTACCATGGACCAGGAACAAGCCATGAGTAACTATCATTAATGCCTTGAAATGCCTGAAAAAGAGAGAGCAACTGGGGCAGCAAGGGTGGCCAACATGACCTGCAGAACTTTTAGAGAAGACCCCTTATAGAAATGTCAAGGATGATAAAGCCAGTATATCTGCATGCACAGTGACATTGACATTACCAAGGACTCATTACATCAGTTATGGGTCCCTATGACCACTCCACCTTGTTTGGATAACTGTGCTAATTGAGGAGCTAATTTATTGGAATAAGTGTGAATTCCTGTCCTAGGCCTTCAAAATTATTAGACAGTAAGCCACATAGTAGATTTACATGCAAGAAGTAGAAATATTAGATTTGAACACACACTGGGAGGGCAGAAATATTAAAGTACCCTTTACTCTTTTTACTTTGCCCAGTCAAAATTCTAGAGTTTTTTGGAAAAGAGATACTGATTAAGCATCATGAAATGAGCACTGCTAATACAAGAACTCAGCCCAATGATTTTTTGATTTTCAGATTTATTGCAGAAGGACCTGCTATTATATATCAGACATCAAATGCTAGGAATTCAAAAAAATTAGCTTCACTTCCAGTCCAACTCTGAAGACCATAATCTATAGCACAGTTACTAATTGTTCCATATCTTAAAACTGGTACACTAAATAATTTCCCTCATCACAGAAACACCAAACTATGGAGTACGTAGTTGTTGGAAGGCAGAGGATTTCTTCCATTTGAAATCAATTATCCCATCCTCTTTTTATTACAAAGAAGGATGGCACCTCTTGCAAACATTTAAATTAAAGAGTCAACAAATTGTTCTTTATGTTACTATACAAGCCAGACATGTTTCCCAATTAATATCAGAGATTCAAGCCTTTCTAACTTAAAAATATTGATGCTAAATTTCTGCCTTGTTTTTCATCCATAACCTAACCTTTTTTTAAAATCATATTTCTGCTATCTTAACACAGTCCTTTGTCATAAATTGGGTCTTTCATCTTGCTAAACACAAAAAGGCCACTTTGCAGCAGACTACCAATAGAACAGAGTTTGAAGTGGGGTATGTTTATTTGTTTAAAATGCTATATACTTGTTCCTTATCTATAACAAAAAAGGAGGTAGAGTTGTCCCTTGGATGTTCAGAAAAAAAAGTAGTATTTTAAGAACTACTCAGAATATTTTCTTATGCATTACAATATTGGGAGACCTCTCACATTTAATGACTCATTTGTACTGATTGGAGGCAGGCATATACAGTGCAATTTTATGAGCTCAAGAAAGGTTGGAGGCCTTCAGAACAAGATGCACCCAACTGGTTACAGTTTTACACTGTGAAGAAGGATATTTCACTGTATCTCTGGTTTTCCAGCATGTCAACATTAGCTAACCTCATTATTGGCTTTTGCAGATTAGGCCAGTGAACTACATTACTTGCAAAATTAGCTGGTAGGACCTCCCAAACGTGAAGAACTTAAATGCAATTTTTTTTGACATGTTAAAAAATATATATTTGGTGCCTGTAAGCCACTTAGTTTGAGTTTCAACTCCTTTTTAATCTTTTAAGTTTAGTTTTAATTATCTTTTAGTCTTTTTGGTTTTAACTTATTTTATTAATATCGCTATTCATTCATTCATTCATTCATTTATGATAGTTCTCTCTCCCCCCACCATAGGGATGAAACAGTAAATACCTGGATAAAAATATCTCTGACGTTATAATCCCACGGATCATTTACACCAATAAATCCCCCAATCTTATGTGCTTTTTGGAAGTTTTCCTCACCTCAATCCTAAAACATCTGCTTTGTGCAAATTGTGTATTTGTTTTGGTATACACTTGTGTGTATTCAACAAATTTCAAGATTAGACCAGATCTGATCCTTTTTTTTTTCTCCAAAGTTTCAATCACTATTCTCTCACGGATTGTGCTTCTTCCATTGTTAGAAAAGAGAAGGTCCAAAAGGTGTTGAGCCATGCTTGAGAAAATGTAGGAGAGATGTAGTCATTTACTTCTGGATGCTGTTCCAACAGAGATTCAAAATTCATATTTTAAAAGTTAAAATCATCCATGATTACCATCTTCTTAATCTGTAAATATTACAGTGGAGAGCTTCTTTATTGATTTAAACCAAAATGTTTTTGATGCACACCCCCATTAGTGCTTCACTTTTAGACTTGAATATTATTGTTTTTTCCATCCACATACAGTCACACCTTCTCCTTCTGTTATATATGAAGGACTTATAGCTACCAATTTTGTTTCTCTACATTGCTTTTACTTACAGTGCATCCGGAAAGTACTCACAGCACATAACTTTTTCCACATTTTGTTATGTTACAGCCTTATTCCAAAATGGATTAAATTAATTTTTTTCCTCAGAATTCTACACACAACACCCCATAATGACAACGTGAAAAAAGTTTACTTGAGATTTTTGCAAATTTATTAAAAATAAAAAAATAGAGAAAGCACATGTACATAAGTATTCACAGCCTTTGCCATGAAGCTCAAAATTGAGCTCAGGTGCATCCTGTTTCCCCTGATCATCCTGGAGATGTTTCTGCATCTTAATTGGAGTCCACCTGTGGTAAATTCAGTTGATTGGACATGATTTGGAAAGGCACACACCTGTCTATATAAGGTCCCACAGTTGACAGTTCATGTCAGAGCACAAACCAAGCATTAAGTCAAAGGAATTGTCTGTAGACCTCCAGGACAGGATTGTCTCGAGGCACAAATCTAGGGAAGGTTACAGAAAAATTTCTGCTGCTTTGAAGGTCCCAATGAGAACAGTGGCCTACATCATCCGTACGTGGAAGAAGTTCGAAACCATCAGGACTATTCCTAGAGCTGGCCGGCCATCTAAACTGGGTGATCGGGGGAGAAGGGCCTTAGTCAGGGAGGTGACCAAGAACCCGTTGGTCACTCTCTCTGTCAGAGCTCCAGAGGTCCTCTGTGGACAGAGGAGAACTTTCTAGAAGGACAACCATCTCTGCAGCAATCCACCAGTCAGGCCTGTATGGTAGAGTGGCTAGACGGAAGCCACTCCTTAGTAAAAGGCACATGGCAGCCCGCCTGGAGTTTGCCAAAAGGCACCTGAAGGACTCTCAGACCATGAGAAACAAAATTCTCTGGTCTGATGAGACAAAGATTGAACTCTTTGGTGTGAATGCCTGGCGTCACGTTTGGAGGAAACCAGGCACCGCTCATCACCTGGCCAATACTATCCCTACAGTGAAGCATGGTGGTGGCAGCATTATGCTGTGGGAATGTTTTTTCAGTGGCAGGAACTGGAAGACTAGTCCAGATAAAGGGAAAAATGACTGCAGCAATGTACAGAGACATCCTGGATGAAAACCTGCTCCAGAGCGCTCTTGACCTCAGACTGGGCCGACGGTTCATCTTTCAGCGGGACAACGACCCTAAGCACACAGCCAAGATATCAAAGGAGTGGCTTCAGGACAACTCTGTGAATGTCCTTGAGTGGCCCAGCCAGAGATCAGACTTGAGTCCGATTGAACATCTCTGGAGAGATCTTAAAATGGCTGTGCACCGACACTTCCCATCCAACCTGATGGAGCTTGAGAGGTGCTGCAAAGAGGAATGGGTGAAACTGGCCAAGGACAGGTGTGCCAAGCTTATGGCATCAGATTCAAAAAGACTTGAGGTTGTAATTGCTGCCAAAGGTGCATCGACAAAGTATTGAGCAAAGGCTGTGAATACTTATGTACATGTGATTTCTCAGTTTTTTTTATTTTTAAGAAATTTGCAAAAAACCTCAAGTAAACTTTTTTCACGTTGTCTTTATGGGGTGTTTGTGTGTAGAATTCTGAGAAAAAAAATGAATTTAATACATTCTAGAATAAGGCTGTAACATAACAAAATGTGGAAAAAGTGATGCGCTGTGAATACTTCCTGGATGCACTGTAGTTATGCATTGGTAAATCCAACGATTTCAGAAATCCAACCAGTGGTGTTACTCCTACTTGTTGCATTGTTTATAATACCAGTTGGACGTCAGGCAAATGATTCTCAAATGATGGAATGTAAACTGCAAAAATTTAAGTTTAATTCAATGAAGACTACAGGTGCTGGTCATAAAATTAGAATATCATGACAAAGTTGATTTGTTTCAGCAATTCCATTCAAAAAGTGAAACTTGTATATTAGATTCATTCATTACACACAGACTGATGTATTTCAAATGTTTATTTCTTTTAATTTTGATGATTATAACTGACAACTAATGAAAGTCCCAAATTCAGTATCTCAGAAAATTAGAATATTGTGAAAAGGTTCAATATTGAAGACACCTGGTGCCACACTCTAATCAGCTAATTAACTCAAAACACCTGCAAAAGCCTTTAAATGGTCTCTCAGTCTAGTTCTGTAGGTTACACAATCATGGGGAAGACTGCTGACTTGACAGTTGTCCAAAAGACGACCATTGACACCTTGCACAAGGAGGGCAAGACACAAAAGGTCATTGCTAAAGAGGCTGGCGGTTCACAGAGCTCTGTGTCCAAGCACATTAATAGAGAGGCGAAGGGAAGGACAAGATGTGGTAGAAAAAGTGTAAAAGCAATATGGATAACCGCACCCTGGAGAGGATTGTGAAACAAAACCCATTCAAAACTGTGGGGGAGATTCACAAAGAGTGGACTGCAGCTGGAGTCAGTGCTTCAAGAACCACCACGCACAGACGTATGCAAGACATGAGTTTCAGCTGTCGCATTCCTTGTGTCACGCCACTCTTGAACAAGAGACAGCGTCAGAAGTGTCTCGCCTGAGCTGAAGACAAAAAGGACTGGACTACTGCGGAGTTATGTTCTCTGAGGAAAGTAAATTTTGCATTTCTTTTGGAAATCAAGGTCTCAGAGTCTGGAGGAAGAGAGGAGAGGCACAGAATCCACATTGCTTGAGGTCCAGTGTAAAGTTTCCACAGTCAGTGATGGTTTGGGGTGCCATGTCATCTGCTGGTGTTGGTCCATTGTGTTTTCTGAGGTCCAAGGTCAATGCAGCCGTCTACCAGGAAGTTTTAGAGCACTTCATGCTTCCTGCTGCTGACGAACTTTATGGAGATGCAGATTTCATTTTCCAACAGGACCTGGCACCTGCACACAGTGCCAAAGCTACCAGTACCTGGTTTAAGGACCATGGTATCCTTGTTCTTGATTGGCCAGCAAACTCGCCTGACCTTAACCCTATAGAAAATCTATGGGGTATTGTGAAGAGGAAGATGCAATACGCCAGACCTAACAATTCAGAAGAGCTGAAGGCCACTATCAGAGCAACATGGGCTCTCATAACACCTGAGCAGTGCCACAGACTGATCGACTCCATGCCACGCCGCATTGCTGCAGTAATCCAGGCCAAAGGAGCCCCAACTAAATATTGAGTGCTGTACATGCTCATACTTTTCATGTTCATACCTTTCAGTTGACCAACATTTCTAAAAATCCTTTTTTTGCATTGGTCTTAATTGATATTATAATTTTCCGAGATACTGAATTTGGGACTTTCATTAGTTGTCAGTTATAATCATCAAAATTAAAAGAAATAAACATTTGAAATACATCAGTCTGTGTGTAATGAATGAATCCAATATACTTTTTGAATGGAATTACTGAAATAAATCAACTTTGTCATGATATTCTAATTCTATGACCAGCACCTGTAGACATCATCCTTAACTCAAGACAGATGTATGTTGTATTCTGAAATCCTCTCCCCTACCATAGCTCTCCCTCTGTTCTTCTGGTACTCTCTTTATAAATAAAAAATTGGAAACCTTTTGCCTGATCTAGGATCATATTTTTTCACACCATTTCTATATGACATTTGGAAAGTAACCTCTCATGTACCATTTTTCATAGCAATATCTTCCCTACCTGTGCCAGCTGTGCGTCTTCCTTCCCTTCCCTGTCTTTGTGGAATGATCAGAGCTCTGAGTAGTCGGTTTGACAAATTTGGGCTCCTGAGGGAGTAATCTTCCAAATTTCAGTTCAGTATTTTAATTATTTCCTTTTTCTGCCATCCTTGTCATTTCCACGGCACAAGCTGTATTAACTTTTGTCATCTACAACTCTCTGATGTACATTATTCTACTTTTTGTCATTGCTTCTCTCTTCTCTATTTGTTGCTCAATACAATTCACTTGTTCTCTTGCTGCCCCATGGAAGGGTCTTTTATACATAATGCTGTATTAATGTGGTTTTGAAAAAAATAAATATATAGAAACTGAGTAATATATTTTTCTGTTCTATATCATTGTCAGTAATATAGGTAAGTGCAATAAGAAAGTCCTTTTTACACTAATGTCCTTATTTGACATTTACTTTGTTTTTAGGGGTAATCTTGCACTCGAGTTTTTTCTTAAGTGCAGATCATGAAATCTGCCATTAGCTTTTGTAGTTTACTTTTGCTGTTTTATTTTTGAGGGCCATGCTGGCTTCTTTATGGGTCTGTCCTCAAACCAGTTCTGAATTGGGGCTAAGAAAAGTCGCAAATAAAAGTTGGTCCCTTATCTGAGCAGACAGATTCCAAAACAAGCCTTCTTGCTTTGTACTTTTGTAATTAATTCTTAAAATTTCAAAGTTTTTTTTACTTATCAACTATAACTTAATTTGTGTTCTGGCTTTGGTTTCTGATCAATAAGCTTCATGGTGTTGACTTTAGTGGTTTTGACAAGGTCTCTTCTCCTGCTTACCAAAAAAAATCTCTCTCTATATTCCTTGCATAGCAATAGCTCAGATCAGTCATGAATGACCCCAAGATGAGGTGTATTTTCCATGACATGTGGGAGATGCAGAGAGAAATTAAAGGTCTAAAGAAACAAATTATGGTAGTTTAAATCTTCCTTGAACAGTTGACAGAGGTAGTAAATAATTTGACCACAGCTCACAATGCATCTTCAGCCACATCCTCAAACACTAAAACCTTGGCTAGTTGTAGTCATGTGAAGAAACCATTTATACAACATTCTACAAGATACTTAGGAGACCCAAATGAATGTAGGAGCTTCTTAAATCAATGCAGAATGATGTACGAAAATCAAACCGCTTACCTGATAAATCGTACACAAACTGTGCTTATTGTGTCTCTTTTCAATAAAAGACTGTTACAGTAAATTTCAACAATGTATGCCACCAATAATGAGACATTGTAGGGTTTAAAATTATGAAGGGAATTAGTCCAGTGGATCAAGACTGTTATTTGGAAATGTGTTCACCAAGAACACAGGGACACAGTTGGAAACTTGTTCAGGGTAATTTTCGCACAAACATTAGGAAGTTTTTCTTTACACAGAGAACCCAGACACTTGGAATAAGCTACCAAGTAGTGTGGTAGACAGGAGGGACTGGCGAGCTTTGTTACGATGAATACCTGGTTGTTAGATTGTTTGAATATTCTAATGTAGTCAGTTTTGTTTTTCATTGAGTGCATTCATTCAAGTATTCTGGGGAATATTTGATATTCCTATTATAGCAAAGATGCTCGCAAATAAGTTACTGGCTTGTCACTAGGGTTCAAAACCCATTAATAACTATATTGTGCATTTTTGGAGCCAGGAGGTCTTTATTTTTAAGTCACTGTGAATTTCTTCATATCTTAGACACCAGGGAGGAACAATGACAGAGAAGATGCCCTTTCTCAACTGAGACACTCGGATAAGGGTCTTTTTTGTTTTTTTACCCAAACCCAGTTTTAGGAACAATATTCTTACCATTAATTGATAATATAATGACAGAGGTTGAGTCTGCCCAAAATACCTTCTTTCAGGCTGTGTGTGTGTATATGTTCCCCCTAGCATTTAAAAGCAAATATTGGAACTGTGTCATCTGACCAGTGTTTAAAGATACTTCAGACAAATCTTTGGTGGAAAAGTATGCATGAAGATGTTTGGGATTATACAAGCTATATGTTGGACTGCTCCAGTACCTTTACATTCATGCAAGGAGTAAACCATGGACTTTATTACTGATATGCCTTCCTCCAAGGGTTTTAATATAAATTTTTGTGGAGGTAGATAAGAGTTTGGAAATGTGTGCATCTTATTCCCTTCTACTATACACCTGGCAGGTGTCCTTCTAAAAAAGACTGATAGTATCTATGGTTTTCTGTATCAAGATGAATTAAACCGTGGTCTTCCATTTATTTCTCGTTTTTAGAAACTATTCTGTCAGAGATTTGGTAGTCCTATAAAATTTCAAATGTTTGGGTATCAACCAGAAGCTAATGGGCAAATGTAAAGAATTAACAAGAGGTCTAGAGAAATACATGTGCTGTTTGATTCGTCCTAATCAAGATGACTGGGTTGATTTTCTACCCATTTCTGACTCTGCTAGGAATGTACCAGTTCACTCTGCTCCTAAAATGTCACCACTTGTATGGTTGTGATTCTAGATTCCTTGAGTCACCTTCCTCTCCACTTTTCCATCTGTTTTTATATAATTATATATTTAACAGTTTTGTGGAAAGTTTAATTTGGCTCAAAAACTTTTTGAAAAGCTCTTGGCCAAATGATTTTCCGATTGCAAATGTAAGGCTACTCCTATCGATAAAATTGGGCAAAGGTATGGCTAGAGACCCAAGACATCAGTCTACATAGTGACCCTTTTTAAACTGATACAGCACCAGAATAGTATTTATTTTGAGAAGATCATGCTTTTAATTCTGACATTTTCCTTCACTCCGTGTATTTTTTTGATGGACTCATCTATGTTTTTTTGGTGGATGGACTGTTAATCTAAATCAATTGTTTTGAATTTTTGCAGTTTGCCTTAGCGCTATATATAAGTAATAATTCCTAACACTAAATGCCTTTACTTGGTGGCATATAGTCATGTAGGCTGTACTAACTGAACTGTTCTCCTATAGTTAAGTTTGTTTTTGCATTATTTGTTGAGTTCTGATATCACCTACATCCTATTCCGAGTTCAGGGCATGTTTTGTACTAGAATATCCCCCCAGTCCCCCCCCTCTTAATTTCTCTGTTAAGACATATTTCAGACTTGAACTTGTTGTGTGCTTTTACCTTAAATTCTCCCTTAAGTTTCCAGATTGTTTGCTTTAATGTGGACTGAACCTGTCAGTCTTTGTCAACATCGAGGTTGCTGGATGTTAAGACTAAACCTCCTAAGTTTTGTTATCAGATTACTCACCTTTTCATAAAAATTAAAATGTCCATGCATTATAATTGTTTTTAAGTAAACATTTAAACAAAAAGTGTTATACAGTCCCAATCAAAAGTTTAAGACCACTTGAAAAGTGGCAAAAAAATCATATTTTGCATGGTTGGATCTTAACAAGGTTCCAAGTAGAGCTTCAATATACAACAAGAAGAAATGGGAGTGAGACAAAACATTTTTTGAGCATGCAATTTAATTAAAACAATGATTAAAGTGAAACAGGCTGTTTTACAGTTGATCAAAAGTTTAGGACCACACCTCCAAAAAAACCCGTAAACCCCCCCAAAACAGAAATCAAACTTCCAAACATGAACTCAGTACTGAGTAGTTCCACCGTTATTGTTGATCACTTCAAAAATTTGTTGCGGCATGCTTGATGCAAGCGTTTCCATGAGGTGAGTGGGAACATTTCTCCAAGTGGTGAAGACGGCCGCACGAAGGGCATCTACTGTCTGGAACTGTTGTCCATTTTTGTAAACTTCCCTTGCCATCCATCCCCAAAGGTTCTCAATTGGATTTAGCTCAGGGGAACAAGCAGGATGGGCCAAAAGAGTGATGTTATTCTCCTGGAAGAAGTCCCTTGTCCTGCGGGCATTGTGTACTGTAGCGTTGTCCTGTTGAAAAACCCAGACGAGGGCCCTCAGTCATTAGGAATGCTCTTTGCAACATCTGGACATAGCCAGCGGCCGTTTGACGCCCCTGCACTTCCTGAAGCTCCATTGTTCCATTGAAGGAAAAAGCACCCCAGACCATTATGGCGCCCCCTCCACTGTGGCGCGTAGAAAACATCTCAGGTGGGATCTGCTTGTCATGCCAGTAACGTTGGAATCCATCAGGACCATCAAGGTTAAATTTTTTCTCATCAGAGAATAAAACTTTCTTCCTCCTTTGAATGTCCCATGTTTGGTGATGCTTGCAAAGTCCAAACGAGCAGTTCTGTGGCGTTCAAGGAGACGAGGTCTTTGAAGACGTTTTTTGTTTTTGAAGCCCTTCAGTCTCAGATGCCGTCTGATGGTTATGGGGCTGCAGTCAGCACCAGTAACGGCCTTAATTTGGGTCGAGGATCATCCAGTGTCTTGACGGACAGCCAATTGGATCCTCCGGCTCAGTGCTGGTGAAATTTTTGGGTCTTCCACTTGACTTTTTTGTTCCATAACCCTCAGGATCATTTAAGAAATTCCAAATGACTGTCTTACTGCGTCACACCTCAGTAGCGATGGCGCGCTGTGAGAGACCCTGCTTATGCAGTTCAACAACCCAACCACGTTCAAAAAGGGAGTTTTTTTGACTTTGCCATCAGAACGTGTGACTACCTGACAGAAAATGACAATGAATCCACATCTTTGCACAGATTTGGCCTTTTAAAGGCATGTGGTCCTAAAATCTTGATCAGCTGTAAAACAGCCTGTTTAAATTTAATCGTTACTTTCAATTAATTGAATGCTCAAAAAATGTTTTGTCTCACTCCCATTTCTTCTTGTTGCATGTTGAAGCTCTACTTGGAACCTTGTTAAGATCCAACCATGCAAAATATGATTTTTTGCCATTTTTCAAGTGGTCTTAAACTTTTGATCGGGACTGTATTATGAAGGTCAAACTAGGATGTTTCTTTATCACATTTTCAATTTCTAATATTTTTACTTTCATTAACTCTTGCTGTTGTACCAGTTCTTTTTGTGGTGTGTATAGCAGCCAAACTGTAATTGGCTTCCCATAACCATTCTAATATTTTGATAGACAAGTGCTGGTAGTTTGTTTTATATAAACCAAAGACATGGCCTCAGATGGTCTTATGACTTGTCAATATTGTAATCTGTATAGCTGGAAGCAGATCCCAGATTCATGGTCAAAAATGATAAATAACGCAAACAATATTCTACAGAAATAAACATGGTGTAAATCTTTGTTAAGTGCAGGGTACCTGAAGGTGGATGGGCAAGCACAGAGTCAACATTAGGTCTTCACATTGGTGATTATCCATTATAATTGACCGTGGACACTCCAGACGTTTACATTCTCCTGGGAGGTTGTCAACTAGAGTTTTTGTTTTCCTCTACTCCACTGTCATATCTGAATGAAAATCTTCATGGACAGATACTGTTCTGTTCCACTTATATTAATCAGTTTTAAATGGCTTTGTTTTCCTGCCTGTTTTAACTCATGTGATTAATAATTTGTAAAATGTTTAATTACATCATACCTGTGAATTTATTAGAGCCACCACTTGGTGAACAGTGCTACAAAATAAAAATTACCTAAACTGAAAGAACATTTTTTCTTCAATTGCTCTAAAATGGATGAGAATTTCAAAAAGATTTCAAGTACCGTACCAACTTGGATTTTCAACCACTTCAAAAATAAAAATGTCACCACATTACAAAGAACCTTTTCATATGGTACAACTGAATTGACAGTAAACAGAAAATGGCTAAAATCATCAAAATCCTTTAAAACTAATTTCATAGAATATTTCACACGTTTTAGATGAAATCCTGCTTTAATTAACAATTCTGTTTGTGTCACTTCAATAAAAAAAAGTTTAACTCAGTAAAGTTCAGTGAACCAGTTTTCACATTCATAAAGTCTTTGCAATTTCAGAATATATATTGATAAATTTGAACAGGATTGGTTTATCCATTCACAGGTTTTGAACTCCACTGATGCACTGAGATTCTTCCACACAGGCAGACATGAAACACTTTCATTCAGGAGAGTCTAAATTGTGCAAATTTATTTAACAGTCAAATGGGTGAAATGTCTAATCAACTATATTACATATGGAGAAAATAAAAAGGCAATACATTATTGTTTGAAAGGGTTTCTTTAAAGAAAGCTAGAAACAGATTTGATTTTTCTTTTGACTTCTCTTTAATTTGTCTAAAATGTATTAAAAGGTTTTCTTCATAATAAAGACATTAAGATAGTGATTATTATTTAAAAAAAAAAAGAAATACAACCCAAACCAAGAAAATTGTGAACTGATAGTGTTAGGTGAATAAACTGCACGAACTACTCAGCCATGCCTCCTAATTCCAATCCAAATGATTCATTGTTTCTTTTCCTTACTTTAAAAATGCCTTTGTATCTAAGCAGAGTGAAAATGCAAGAAAGCAGCCTTCTGGTAAATCACAACTGCCTTACACCGACTTATTTTATTTTAGCACATACCTTCTCCAGTTTGATTTGGACACAATTTCTTCTCGGGCCTCACTGTGTTAGTCTTCAAGGATTCTGACAGCTTGTGAGCATTACTGTCCTTCAAGTAGCAGAGTCTGCCCAAACTAGAGCCTAATCTGTTTAACTCTTCATCTGGGCACATATATTGAGGATTACAGTCTTCCACCTTGATACGGTTTATAATTGTGCAGGGTCTCTGAGTGTTAGTACTATCCTTTCTTTTATTCTTATTTTCAGAGACATCCTCTTCACGTTTACATTCTTTCTGTAAACTCTTCTGGCCAGCTGGATACATTTTTGGCATCATCTTCTTTTTCTCTGTACAGAACACAGGGTTTAATTAATTCAGAAGTGCAATACAAATGTAACACATTTAAGTCCCATTTTTCTATGTCCTCATCAGTTAAGAAAGAAGCTAAGTTATTCACTGAGACCACATGGGCAGAGTAAGTAATCATGCTTCAAATCAGGGGCCTCATGTATAACGCCGTGCGTAGAACTCGCACTATAACATGGCGTAAGCACAAAGCCGAAATGTGCTTACGCACAGAAAAATCCAGATGCAGGAATCTGTGCGTACTCCAACTTCCACGTTCTTCCACTACATAAATCCCGGTCAGCGTGAAAAGTAACGCTCGTGCACGCGCTTTATGCAACGCCCCAACTCCTCCCAGAATTACGCCTCTTTGAATTTGCAAATTAATATAAATCCCCCTTAAGCTCAGCCTTCTGTGAAAAGACAATGGGAAAAGGACGGGGGAAAATATAAGAATTTCAGTGAATACCAAGTGGAGGCAAAGGAAAAACATACTATTTGTTCAAATAAACCGCAGTATAATCAACAAAAGGAAGTTGATCGAGTGGCATAGCGTGTTGGAGAAACTTGAAAGCTCACGTTCACAAAATCGCACAGTGGTGGAAATAAAAAAGAAGTCACATATCAAAGTCGCCGTGAAAAGCCGAGTTGTAAGCCCACTGTCTGAGTGTCATATGAAAGCTTATTAGGGTACAGAGAAAAAAGCCACACGGTGGGGAAAAAGCACGAAATGTCAACTTCAATCTCGACATTTCCACTTTAATCACGTAGTTTATTTTGTCATTAAAGTAGATCATAAACTTCATCTTAAAATTGTTTAATTAACCAGTTTCTCAAATCACATCGTAATTAAAGTAGCACGTTAAATGCTTTGTTTTGTATTTGATCTTCTATGTGCTGTGTGTGTATGAATCACTACTTGCTTCTTAAACCGGCTCTCTTCCTCCAACTGGACACAGAATCCTTTACATTCGTGATATTACAGCTCTGTGAATAACTAAAATACTGAGATGTATACGCGATATCATTTTCATGAGGATAGGAGTTAAAGCACGTTATTAAACATGGGTTTCACTTCGATGAAATAATTTATTGCAGCAGTACTCAGGGGCGGCTCTAGGCTTGTGGTGGCACTGGGCAGAGGAAGAATCGGTGGCTCCTTCGCCCTCCAATGTCAGTAAAGTAGCTTATGCACGGTGGATGGCCACGTCCGTTGCAGACACTGCATAGCCGCCTCGTGCTCATGACACAAGCATTTAACTTTTGCCGAAATTTGTTGCTGCGTTTTTAGCTGTGTTGTTATTTTCTCTGTTTTATATTCAATATATATTGGCGTAGTCGTCACTGCAGTCCTTGCTTTTCTTTCCCCAAATACCCAATCACCACACAATCAGCTCTGTAATAGAAGTTAAGCCATCTCTAAGCTTAGCCCGATTCTTCAAAACGTTTAAGGAACATTGAAATATCTTCGTAGTACATGTTTAATTATTCTATCCTTCACGACACTCCCAGTGAAGAATATAGATTATTTAAATGAAGTTAAAGTTTTATCTGTATAATTTAATAAACATATTTTGCTGCATTTCACCTTAAAAATTATATCGTCATATGTAAATACACGCTTTATAAAGTGGCTCAGGTTGTGCAATATTATAACTGTAGCGCAAGTTTACAGTGGGGTGATTGTACTTATAAGTCCTAACAGTTATACAAGGAGCAATTGATTAAGTGCGTTTAAAGTTCTTGGGATGAAACTGTTTCTGAACCGCGAGGTCCGTACAGGAAAGGCTTTGAAACATTTTGCTGTGGCTGAGACAGCGTGTCCTTGAAGCTGTATACTGATAATTCTCTTTCCGATCAGCTGCTACTGCGATTCACACTCAGATACAGTGATATAAATACTCCGAGTGGTGCAGTGAGAGGAATATGAAAAAGGTGATCCGCTGTGGCAACTCCTAACGGGAGGAGCTGAAAGAAGAAGAAGAAGAAGAAGAAGAAGAAGGTGCAGTGAGAGTAACACCACTAAAGCAGTTATGGTATTTGGAATACTATGGCTATTCCCTGGACCATTATATTGTTACAAGTTAATTACAATCAGAAGCGTTACACTAATAAACAATATGTGGTTAGTTTCAATACATTTATAAAGGCGCGTCAGGAAAATAAGGTGTAACCACACAGGAACAGTAGCATTGCTTTGATGCTGGGTGCTGCCAGTCTGCAAAACCGAGCGGAGAACTTGTGTACGTCAAAGTATGAGGTACCGTGGAAAAGTGCGTGGCTTTACGCCAAGTGTAGGTTTTATACATCACGATTTGAACATGGAAAAGTTCTTACGCAACATTTCTGTGCGTACGTACCGTTTATACATGAGGCCCCAGGTGACCAGATATAAAACAGTCTCAGGGAGTGTTTCATGCCTTTACGACACACCATTATGACTCTGCGCCATCTGTTGATATTAGGAATGTCATAATATTAGAACTTTTGTACGTGATACCAATACAATGAAATTTTACAATGCTGGATTCCTTTTGATACCACAGCAAACGCAGAAATCCTATTCCTTTTTTTCCATTAAAGTAGTACTGGTATTCATAAATCTCAAAATATAATGCAAGCCTTAAAATAAATGTGGGGCAAAGGTAGCAGTGTTTATAATCTTGGTGGGAGTTTCAGCATAGAGTTAAAAAAGAATGATATATCATGAACCATCTCATTTACCTTAGCATTTGCACATTTCTAATCATTCTCGGACAGTACTTCTTTCAGCTGCTCCAGAGGACGCCACAGCGGATCATCTGTCCGCAAAACAGCAGTATTTAACAGAATAGTCAAATTAAATCAAATGTCACAAAGCTTGTCGTGCTTTAACTTTCTAAATCTGCCCCTTCTTTTTACCAGCTTTGAAGCTTCCAGTGTGAAATCAAACTTGTCAGTTCAACATTTAACCTTTATTTCAGAACTCCTGTTAAGCAGCACTTATTTAACTGTTTTAGATATTTCTTATAAAAGTAATGACACCTTATTATTTGTGCATGTGTATAAATACAGAATTAGAAAATGACCTGTCGTCACACATACTCAGCAATGAGGTAGCAGGACAAGCGAAACTGCCTAACTCCTGGCAATCATGAGAATCTCTTAAACTGTAAGTCACATTAATAGGGAAATATGCCTTGTCATTCCAAGCACTAAATAAATGTCATTTTGCTATTAACAAACGGAACAGCTCATGTCACTGCTGGTGTGGATAAGCCAAATGGCCACTTTGTTTAAATCTTGCCTCTACATTTATTGGGTACAGCTGTTGTTAGCACTTCCAGCCTAAAACTCTTGAACGTGTAACTGTGGATGTGTGTGACTTTGAACAGTATACACTGGCTAGAAAATGTGCAGATGCTTGGACTGATACACAACTGTAAAAGAGCTCATTATAATCAGGGAATGACTATGAAACTTCCATTGATTTATCGGAAGGTCAGTGTACTAAAAAGGTTTTTAAGTCTCTTTATCTCCTCTTACAAATGCATGCCAATACATATTAAATGGTTACACCTCATCTGATTGGTTATTTCACTCTCAAAGCATCAAATCTTTTTTTGAATTCCATAATAGGATAACAAGTATGATTTCTGCAGATGCACGCTGCAGCTCTCCTGCCTTGAACAAAAAGCGTTTCCACGCACAACTTTTATCTGTTTTCAAGATTCTAAGTTAATTTATATGTTGGTATATTGCTACAGTGGTTAAAAATCTCATTTGCCTCACTTTGAATGCACCAAAATTGAGCAGACTGTCTTGGGCTTGACCAGATAAACCCCTCTTTCAGGAAAGCCACTGGCTTTAACAATTACAGAACCAAAAACATATGTGATGGCTCACAGGAGCTTGGTGATGACCTCTAAGTGCACTATCAAGATAAACAATGGATAACTACAGAAAAAGCAAAAGCTTACAGATATTCTGTCAAGGAGACAAATGGCAGTTAAATAGAATAAGTAATCAGGAGATTAACTGCTGTCAGAAAAGCAAGCCAGCATTTACTGCCATTAAAGCTATACAACCTTGTCATCGCTACCAAAACAGTAAACTAAATTGTACTCAGAAATTCAAAAGCCAGAAAAAACGCATTTCTTTTAGAAAGCACACTAAAGGTTTTGCTGAATTTGTAACCTTAGACAACCAAGAAATGCAGGATACTGACCTTTACTCTATCGTCACAGTGACAGCATGCGCCACAGCCAGCCGTCTTTACTTGGCAACATAGCAAACAATTCACAAAATGGTGAATGTCCAAATAAAACAAAACAGCACTGCGGAGAAAGAGGACATTTTTTGCTTTGCACCCTCCCCCACCAAAACCTATCATCTATGAGGGAGAAGAGAAAAAGCTTTAGATTTGTCAAAATTTTCAATTTCCGTTTTTTGACAGATCTCTACATTTTAGGGTCCCCTGATACTGAAAACATTGATATTTTGATGATGGGTGTGTGTCATTACGTGTGTTTCTGTGCGATTAGTTTCTTCAGGATGATCTAGAGCCAAGACAGCTTGACAGGAACACACTAAACTCAAAAATTAAAGCCTGTTATGAAATGACGATGTGCCGATTTGTTTTTGAGCCACATCATTCAAAAGAAAGGGGCGCTCTAGAGGATACCTTAAATACAGTAGTCCTGCAATTAATTATGAATTCTTATCATCAATTGCTATCGAAACAACCTATTTTATGATCAGAAGGATCAGCATCAGAGCGGTAAACGACTACTGAAATGTTACAGAATTGTTCGGGGAATTTGGTTTCTAGGGCACAAAGCCTACCGACACTCACGTCTGAATTTCTTTACCCTAAGAAAACAAAACTGAAATTTAACAATCAAAACAAGCTCACACAACAGACAATTCAAAGAAAGCACAGGAAATTGTATACACAAATTTTCAAAAGCAACCAGACCATAACAATACAGGTATGTGTGGATGACAACAGCAGAAAAGAGAATCTACTTGTTTGTGATATTAATGTTTTTCTCAAGTACTTTTGTCTCTGCAGTAGGAATTTATTTCTTATTCTTATTTTTTCTTATTGTTAGGGTTATGTTTCTAAAGTTGCCTCAATTCATTTTTTGAATTTTTTTTCTCCAGTAGTTTATGCTTTGTTTGTGATGCCTTTTGGATGTGGTATGCGATAATGTTCACTGCGTTTCCAAGGTCACGGCTAGGACAATATACATATGGCGGTGTCTTCAGTATGCACTCTAATCCAGTGGATAAAAACTCCTTTGTTAAGATATTTTGTGGAATTGTTTTAAAATACAAGTAGGCCCTAGCACTAGATTTAGTTTCATCTTTGCTTTTGACTTTCAGTTCTCGTCTTACCATTTTCTTCTAGATTGCCAGTTTCTACTGATCTCCGTTTCTGACCATTTGCCGATGTGGGTTTGCTATTGCAACACTCAGCATGCTGTGCCTTTTGCATACTTCAAACGCCGGTATGGAGCAGCACGAACTGATCTTTGCATATTGGCAGCCACATGGCAAGGCAGGCATTCCTCAACCAGTAGATTGTTCCAGTTAAGAACACAAAACTGGGTCTTGGAACAATAACGGTTAATAAACACTGGTGTAAGGTACACATTGAAGACGAATGTATTGGAATTAGCCACTTCGAGGCGTGTGGTGCAGTGCCTATCAAAACAGTCTACTTACATGACAGGCCAGGAAATGTAAATTTGAAAAGCTATTCCACACCAACACACAGTTTGTTTTTTTTTTAATCACTCAATCGCCAATAGAGAAACATTTTTAGACAACAAAAATTATGCAAACTATGATGCAATTCTAAATCTTGTTTTGAAAGATATATGAAAAAAAGAAACAAGTACAGTCGGTGAGTAGGAGGATGGGTGTTAGTGGGAACCACGACTTCTGGTGCGACATTAAAACTTTGGAACAACCTTGATTTGAATTCTAAACAAAAAATAAAAAGAAGTCAACCTTAATTCTTAATCAAAACTATCAAAGCAAATCCTAATTTTCTTTTACCTTAGAGTGTCAACACGAAATCACACATTTGATTGTGAGTTAGTAAAAGTAAAGAATTTGTCCCAGCCAGTTAAAAATATTTTTTAAGTTATTCCTTACTGCTATGCTAACTGACACAAAACACTGCAACTCAAGGTCACCAAAGTTATTGGCCTTTGTCTCACATAAATAAATAAATAAATAAATATACTGCTCAAAAGAATTAAAGGAACACTTTTTAATCAGAATATAGCATAAAGTCAATGAAACTTATGGAATATTAATCTGGTCAGTTAAGTAGCAGAGGCGGTTGTTAATCAGTTTCAGCTGCTGTGGTGTTAATGAAATTAACAACAGATGCACTAGAGGGGCAACAATGAGATGACCCCCGAAACAGGAATGGTTTAACAGGTGGAGGCCACTGACATTTTTCCCTCCTCATCTTTTCTGACTGTTTCTTCACTAGTTTTGCATTTGGCTACAGTCAGTGTCACTACTGGTAGCATGAGGCGATACCTGGACCCTACAGAGGTTGCAGAGGTAGTCCAACTTCTCCAGGATGGCACATCAATACGTGTCATTGCCAGAAGGTTTGCTGTGTCTCCCTGCACAGTCTCAAGGGCATGGAGGAGATTCTAGGAGACAAGCATTTACTCTAGGAGAGCTGGAGAGGGCCATAGAAGGTCCATAACCCATCAGCAGGACCTGTATCTGCTCCTTTGGGCAAGGAGGAACAGGATGAGCACTGCCAGAGCCCTACAAAATGACCTCCAGCAGGCCACTGGTCTCTGACCAAACAACCAGAAAGACTTCATGAGGATGACCCAAGGGCCCCATGTCCTCTAATGGGCACTGAGCTCACTGCCCAGCAGCATGCAGCTCGATTGGCATTCGCCATAGAATACCAGAATTGGCAGATGCACCACTGGTGCCCTGTGCTTTTTACAGATGAGAGCAGGTTCACCCTGAGCACGTGACAGAAGTGAAAGGGTCTGGAGAAGCCATGGAGAACATTATGCTGCCTGTAACATCATTCAGCATGAGCAGTTTGGTGGTGGGTTAATGATTGTCTGAGGAGGCATATCCATGGAGGGTCACACAGACCGCTACAGGCTTGACAAAGGCACCTTGGCTGCCATTAGGTATCAGGATGAAATCCTTGGACCCATTGTCAGACCCTATGCTGGTACAGTGGCTCCTGGTGCACGACAATTCCTGGCCTCATGTGGTGAGAGTATGCAGGCAGTTCCTGGAGGATGAAGGAATTGATACCATTGACTGGCCACCACACTTTCCTGACCTAAATCCAATAGAACACCTCTGGGACATTATGTTTTGGTCCATCCAATGCCACCAGGTTGCACCTCAGACTGTCCAAGAGCTCAGTGATGCCCTGGTCCAGATCTGGGAGGAGATCCCCCACAACACCATCTGTCATCTCATTAGAAGCATGCACCAATGTTGTCAGGCATGTATACAAGAACACAGGGGCCATACAAAGTGCTGCGTACAATTTTGAGTTGCTGCAATTAAATTTTGGCAAAATGGACTAGCCTGCCACATAATTTTTTCACTCTGAGTTTTGGGGCGTCTTTGAATTCAGGGCTCTGTGGGTTGATCATTTTCATTTCCATCAAACGATGTGGCATCCTTTCGTTCCTAACACATTACCCAGTCTATATCAGTATAGATATCCAGGAGGATTTCTTTTTCCCATTGAGATCTGATGTGTTTTCAAAGTGTTCCTTTAATTTTTTGAGCAGTTTATATAAAAACAATACACACAAGGACTGGCAGGCAACGATCATAAAGTCTATGACACATGCATGATTTCTAACCAGAGAGTGTGCAAATTTAACAACTTCAGTTTTTTAACCTTGTTGTCTCTATGGGTGTCAGACATAATACCGTGGAATCTAAAGGGCTGATTTTCCTTACAACTCTTTATCATGATTCTCAATTTAATATTGTGTTCCAACAGTACTGCTAGAACATACAACTTTGGCAGTCAATCCTCAATGACCTTCTGTAGTCACCTAGTGCCTGAACAAACACTTAACAGATGCTGAACTCAAACACATCCTTAGCCGATGTTTTTAAGTTCAATAAGCCATTCTTCCATTTGCACCATCCAAAACACTGGCTTTTCTTCTTCCCTTGCATCCTCCTTCATTTGTCACCTTTTGCGGGCATTTCAAAATATTGCAATTCTGACCAAGTACTCAATGGCTGTCGATTCTAGAACTCTATAAGAGAAAATTAAACCAGCTTGATTTTGGAGTCACCGGGGGAGTCATACAATAAGTCTGGCTTTAGGCTGTGCATGGCTGATTGATTACAAGTAGTTGTGTCCCTTGAGTCAAGTCACAATAACACACCACTAATTAGTCACAAATAACAGTTTAAAAAAAAAAAAACGCCAGACATACACAATTGAAGGCTACAGTACTGAAATGTTCAATCTTTTACCTCTTATTTTCCATTTAGCCTGGGAATAACCTTCTAAAAAAAATTTTCAGATGGTGTCTAGACATCCTCTTTCAAATGTCTAAAATATTGGGTTCATTAGTTGTTAGAATTGTCCAAAATTTGGCATTTTTTCTTTACATAAACCAGCTATTACTTGAGAAAAAAAATCATTGTATGCAATACCAGAGGATGTTTTGAACTTCTTATAACTTGACGCAAATATTGATGGAAAAACATTAATTGGTTTGTTCAGTGGTAAGCATACATGGCAGTTTGACTCTGGTTTTAATTGGCCAAGGCACAGCTGCAGTACAAAAGATGCCCCAACGAAAGTGTCAATTTAATGATAAATTGAAAAAACAAATATGCTTGTTCTCAACCTAAACAAAGTGAATGGGAACCCAGAAGTACTCTTTGTAGAACTGCCTCATAGCGGTCAGTAGTAAATAAAGGTGTAAACAACTTCTCTGATGTCCACTAAAGAATGCACCCAACTGCTTTAAACAAAAACTGAACACTGGCAGGCTGTCTTGTGAGCTCAAGTAAAACAGAGGAAGATGGAACTGTAGCTGAGGATAAATAGTACCAGGTCATGGGAATGTACAACTAAGTCTGCCAGTATGTCTAGCTGTTTTTATGCTCATGAGAAATAATTTCTTTCACTATGTCATTAAAACTGACTATTTTTAAAATCAGTTAAGATTTCTCCTAAATTATGATGAACCTTTTTGTTTAATCAAATTAGAAAAATCTTTGTTGTATTAATGGGGGGGTCAAACTAAGATTATTTTTTTTTATGTTGCCATCATGGAAAAGAAATAGTATTTCAAAGATCCAAGAGAAAAGTGGGAAAAGGATCTCTTACTCAATATTTTAGAAAAGGAATGGAAAGGAGCAATGCACAAAATTCACTCAAGCTCCATATGCACAAAGCATAGAATTATTCAACTTAAAATTATATATCGAGCACATCTCTTTCGTATAAAATGGTGCAAAATGTTTCCAGGGCAAAATCCAACCTACAAACGCTGCAATCAAGTTCCAGCCTTACTGTGTCACATGTTTTGGGGACTGCATCAAATTTACATCATTCTGGACCAATGCCTATCAGACAGCCTTGGTGTCACAATCTCTCCTAATCCATGAATAGCTGTGTTTGGTGGGCTCACAGATTGGTTTAAAGTGGAGAAGGACAAACAAACTGTAATTGCCTTTACTACACTATTGGCACGTAGAATTATCTTGCTCAGTTGGATGAATCCTAACTCACCTATTCTAAGTCAGTGGGTAACTAATGTTAAATACTATTTGAAACTGGAAAAGAAAATCTAATTTGCACTTAGAGGATCTGTACAACACTTTTTTAAAAACCCAGCAGGATTTAATCAATAACATTTTTAGAATAAGCATTTAAAATTGAGGAAGCAGGTTCTCTCCCCTCTTTTACTCCATTTATCTTTATTCATTTATTATTTTATCTATTCATTTGTCTTTACTAGCATAAAGTTTTACAGTGCTGGCCTTGCTCTCTGTCTCTCAGGGGTGGGGGTTGATTTGTTTCAAACCTTTTTCTTTCTTTTTGTAAAACTCAAGTTGTGTATGTTGTGTTATTTGATTTTTAAAAAAAATCAATAAAATTAAAAAAAGAAATAGCGCTATTTCAACTGTTTACAAAGTTTACGCATAAAGGTTAAAATGGATTGTTTTGGTTAGAAAAAGTGATAAATGCTAATTATTTTAATATGAATTACCATCCTCAGCCTCCACTCCCCTCCTCTTTTTGAAAGACAATATGGTCACCCTGAACTAGACATATTTTTAAACAATATTGAAATTAAGGACTGTGCATTAATAAACTGGTTAACACCTTTACATGAACATAAATGCCAACTTAGCAGTCATACTACGTACAACCCAAAGAGCCTGTTTTGTTTCCCTTACTACGTATCAAACAAGGGTATGCAGGAATGCATTCATATTTGACATATCTTATGTTCTATTAGCATACATCTTGTAGTATTTATGAGCTGTTCATGTGCCCTACTTCAACTCAAAGTAACAACTATGGTTTGAGTAACACCCGCAACAAATGCTGCTTTCAAAGTCGACTGTGAAAAATGGCGGCCACCGCAGCCTACCGCGCAGTAGGCCCAGACAGGTTGAAATCCAATACGCACTAAATAATGGATGTTAAAGACAGACTAAAATACCAGTTAGTCAGGGCACTTTACTGTACAAGTGATAATCGATAGTGTAACCTCACCATGGACACGGAAGTCTATGCGCTGTTCCAAAACATGGCCCATACGGACGGTTAAGAGGACCTTAACGGGGACTGAGTTTGCTTCGTCATTTCCTTTCTTACAACAACACGTACCTCGAGTTCCCTCTTACAAGTTTTTCTTCCCTCTACATCGCCTTAAATCAACCAGCAGATACAAAGAAACACATTTAAAAACATGGCTCTCGACGTCTACAGCTTACCTCTGTCCAGTTCGTGAAATCGTCTGCGTCAGAGTGCCGTGTGAAACGAGCAACAGTTGTAGGGTGGGGAGAGTCCGGTTCTAAACGCTGTTGCTTGTATCAAAATAAAAGCCCACTTTAACAGTTCACTTCATACACTCGAAATCCGCGCCAGAGTTATTGCACAGTAGAGAGGGAAAAGTATTTCCGGTCCTAAAATAAAAAAGACTTGCATAAAATTATCAAAATAAAAGTCTCACTTGAACTCTTCACTGCGCAATGGTCTCCAGGGCCATTACTCGACCGTTGCTGGCAGCCTTTATTTAAAAAAAAAACGCCGTTGTAATGTAATTCAGACTTAACCGAGTATTTTTTCTTAGTATTTGAGTAATATAATATATTTGTACATGATAATAATTCTTTTGAAAGCATTTGCTATTTTTTCTTAGTGAGAAGTTAATTAAAATGAAACCTTTTATTGACTAACTAGAAATATTACAATATGTTACCTCGAAAGCTTACATATTGTAATCTTTCTAGTTAGCCAATAAAAGGTGTCATTTTGCTTAACTCCTCACTACATCGATAATGGCTAGCACGGCACAAAACCCTAGTAGCCTACTATTTTTTTCTTAAAAATGAGTTATTGTGTAAATAAGTGAATGCAACTTAACACAACCTAACAATCGGGTGAGTAACCCAGGGACACCAGAACACCAGCTCATCTGTATTTACAATAAATAAATAAATAACGCTATTTCCTAAACGAAACAGACATTTTGCGTGGACATCGCCATCCTAAGCACCCACTGTCTGAACAGCCTGTGATGAAGCTAACAAAGAAATTGAAATTGACGGGCATCAACTTAGTGCTAGCGTTCTCAACCTGCCGGTCTGGCTCACTTGAACACACTGCCCGTACAAACTCCTGGATGTTACTGACAAGCAAAAGCGATTCTAGCAAAAACAAACAAAAAACTTCATGGATCACTCCAACTCACTTTCTCCGAGTCTTAAGATGGTAAAATGTATTATTTTAGTTGAGACTGTAAATGAAGGAGGGTTTAACACACATAAATTCTTTATTTTAATGTTGTTAAAAACAGATAAATTAAAACACCTTAATAAATGCAACAATCGTATAGAAAAAAAATAATAGAAAAAAGTTGATTTTAAAAATTTTAAATCAATGAAAAAGTAAATAAAATACAAATAAGTGGCAGGTTCACGTGGTAATAAAATATAAATTGTACATTGTAACATTTAAAAAAAAAGCAAAACTGCACATTATAGATATTTAAAAAAACATTTAAATGGTTTGTGAAGATATTACTTTAATTTTCAAAATCACTGTGCAGGTTTTGGCTGCAGTAAATGCAGCTGTTATGTCCTCGAGGTCCAAAGACCTACAAACTTTGCACGAGACTAAAGTTAGTGCTCAGGTGAAAGCCTGTCCTGGCACGTGGTGAATCTCAAATAAGATTTAAGCAGCTTTAAAGACTGAAACTTCTCTTAACAGAGGCAAAAGTACGTAAAAGGAACAGACAGCACTGCTGAGAGACTGTATTTTGACTTCTTAGAACCCCATCTCACTGTTAGCAACACACCCTGTGGCTAAACTGCTGCTGCTGATGTTGACTGCACACTGACTATAGTGGAGTCTGGAGAGATTGAAGCGCAATCAAAAATAGCCGTATTGTCTAAAAAAGCCGAGTTAATCCAATTTTTGACTCCAGACATGTAAATGTCAGGTAATTTAATTATATGGAAATGGGTGTCATAATTTAATTATGTATATACAACAATTTCTTATTTCAGTGTACATTGCTTAGGCTGACAAAAATAAGTCAGTTTGATCAATAAAAGCCAAAAAAAAAAAAAACTGAGTGCATGTATTTGAAAGGACGGTATAGGTCTTTTTACAGCAATACCTGAGAGTTCACATTTGTTATCATTTAAAACTCCATAAAACTACTGAAACTGCCCTGTAGTAGCTCTTTCTAGAGGAGGGTGATGGTTCAAGCACCAGAGACTTCCCTCCGTGTTGGCATCCCTCAACATGGCCTCCTTGTTAGAGTAACACACTGTCTGTGCTCATGTGTGCATATAACACAATGTAATACTAAGAATCACATGCAGAAGTTTGAACACAATCCATCTGTAAAAATCACTAACCAATGTAATTACTGCATACTTAAGAATGCAACATTCGCACAATGTTATCATATTATTTACGATACACTTTTTATCCAAAATGAAAAAAGTGCAACACAATTATATATATACTGGGGGCTTTGCCCCCTGCTCACTTCGCTTGTCAACCCCCCTGCCTGCGCCACATGCCAGCAACTTCACGTGTCTGCTGCTCACGTATGTGGATTTCACTTTCACTAAACAACAAAACTTTTCATTCTCACAGATACCCCTCTTCATTGGGAAGAAACACTACTTTTCCCTGATGGCAACACAAATTAAATGCTATGCAAGTCTCTGAATTAAAGTTTAAAGCCAAACAATATCTACATACTTCTGTCATATCACCTATATCCATATATTCAATCTCTCTTCACTTTTACCTTTTCATTAATATTATATTGAATTTTGATTCTGTGTTTGGAATTACATCATGACAATGAAACGTATAAATGCCCATGAGTGAATATTGTTTCTTTCTCTATACATGAAATGTGTCTGACAATAGAATTCAAAAAATGAGAAATGATTGAACCATGTGCGTGGTTGTAAATGTTTTAGATGTGGGCAGGACTTTTTCAAATCTCTTTTTTCATTAAGTCTTGTTTCATGGGGCTTGAAATTGTCTCTCGCAGGATTTCACTTTCACCAAACAACAAATCTTTTAATTCTCGTGGATACTCCTCTTCATTGCGAAGAAACACTAGTTTTCCCTGTTGGCAGCACGGATTAGATGATCTACAAGTCTCTGACTTAATGTTTAAAGCCGAACAATATATTCAATCTCTTTTTGCTGTTCTGTTATTTCACCAAGTAATAATTTCCATTTGTTTTCACTAATGCGATCTTTACTATAATTTTTTTTGAGACTTTCAAATTTTCATACTACCATTATCTCTAACCTACTCTCCACGTGTATCTTGCCAATGTTTTTGAATTCTTTATGACGTTCTACATTGTCATCTATTCTTTGTCTTTAATTTCCTGCCCCGGGCGTGGTTAATATATATATATATATATTTAATTTCTTTGCTTTTCGATATTGTGCCACAGTGGACACCACAATCACCCCAATAAACAATAAATCAATAATCACAAATCCCAATAAAGATTGTCCTCCCAGCAGCTCCGTCACACTATCTACCAACTCCGGCTGATCTTGCTGGGTCTCCAATAGTCCTTTATATAGTCCTTGACCCAGAAGTGCTCCGGTCCTTCTGTCCATGTGATTCAATAGCACTTCCGGGTCAGATGAAGACTTAAATCTGGAATAGCCTGCCAATAGGAATTCGCCAGGCTGATACAGTAGAGCACTTTAAAACACTGCTGAAAACACATTACTTTAACATGGCCTTTTTATAACTTCATTTTAATCGTAATTTAACTTAATCCTGATACTCTGTATGTTCAATTCATCATAACAACTATTCATGGTGGCTCTAAAATCGGTACTGACCCCTACTCTCTTTTCTGTTTCTTTTTCCGGTTTCTTTGTGGTGGTGGCCTGCGCCACCTCAACCTACTCAAAGCTTCATGATGCTCCAACAATGATGGACGGATTAAAAGGAAGAAGTCTACGTGACCATCATCATCATCAAGCCCTTCCGTGAGAATCCTAAATCCAAAGAGGACTGTTTCATTTATGTTAGGTAGAATGCCCAGAGGGACTGGGCGGTATCATGGTCTGGAATCCCTACAGATTTTATTTTTCTCCAGCCGTCTGGAGTTTTTGTTTTTCTGTCCCCTGGCCATTGAACCTTACTCTTATTCGATGTTAATGTTGATTTATTTTTTATAATTATGTCTTTCATTTTTCTATTCTTTAATATGTAAAGCACTTTGAGCTACTGTTTGTATGAAAATGTGCTATATAAATAAATGTTGTTGTTGTTGTTGTTGTTGTTATATTTTTCCTCAGCCCAGAAGTACTTCTGTTCTTCCATCCCGGGCTACAGGGAAAATAAAAATCCCCACGTCTACCTGCAGCATCACACGATGGCACCCACAGCACCCAGCAGGGCTGTGAAGCCGATCTCCATCTCCCATGGTGACCTGCAGGAATCTGGGGCACCTCCATGCTGCAGGGAAGATACCGTCTTGTGTCGTGGAAGTGTCAGCCGGAATAAGCTCCTGGCTGTCCATCACTATATATATATATATATATATATATTGTGGAGGATTGCCGGCTTCTTACTCTGGCCCTCACCCCCAGGCCACCAGGAGGAGCTCTTCCGACAGCATGATCGTGCCCCGAGTTCCAGCAGGGCCTCATGGACTATGTAGTGTTTATACACAGCCCTGCTGGATACCTTGGGGGCCACCAGGAGTCACTGTAGGGGGGCTCGTGGGCTCTTATGTGCCCTATAACCCAGGAGTACTTCACGATCACGTGACAGGAAGGAACGATGTGCTCCCAGGTTGAAGAAAAGGACTGTTTATCCTGACACGGAAGGAATAAGGAACTATGGACTGATTGGGCAGGAACACCTCCAGGTCAGGGTGTATAAAAGGATTATGGGAAAGCCCTGAGACTGAGCTGAGCTGGGAGGTAGAGGGGCGAAGTGTCTGGGTGAGGAGGAGAGAATATTATTGTTGTTTTGATTTCATTTATGAGTAGTGTGGAGGGTGCTTTGTGCACGTTATTGTCCTTGAATAAAGAAGTCTTGGACTTTTATCCGGTGTCTGGACTGGTACCAGGTGGACAAGGGGTTATCTGCGATAATATATATATATATATATATATATATATATATATACTGTATATATATATATATATATATATATATATATATATATATATATGTGATAGATAGGGGGCGCTCTCGCTCCCTTGTACCCCTGTCCACGACTCGAGACACCAGGTAAAAGTCCTCAATTCGGTCTTCATTCTTCAGCCACAGTGTACAAAACACCCTCTCCTCCACAATACTCATACAAATCACAATACTAACAATAGTACAATCCTCTAGCTCCCAGACGGATTGCCACCCTTCCACCCAGCTCAGCTCGCTGTCTGGGAGCTCCCACAGTCCTTTTATATCTCCTGACCCGGAAATGTTCCCAATCCCCAGTCCATGTGATTCTCAATCACTTCCGGGTCAGGTAAAAGCTCTTTTCTTCAACCTGGAAGCTCGTCGCTCTTCCTATGATGAACTTCCGGGTCATAGGGCATGAAGAAGTCCTCGGTCCTCCCTGCAGCTCCCTCTTGTGGCCCCCATGGCATCTAGCAGGGCTGTGCATAAAAACCACATTGTCCATGATGCCCTGCTGGTCTTCTGGGGACCTCCATGCTGCAAGGAGGGCTCCACCTGGCTGCTTGGGGGTATTGGCCAGGATAAACGGCCGGCCATCCTCCACAGTATTCCCCTCCCAGCGACGAATTATATTGATTCAAAGCGGCCTGCCCCAAGAGGGAAGTCTTCCTCCAAGAGGACGTTCTGGTTGAGCCTTGATTAATTCGAACATCTTGGTCCATGGAGAACCTAGGGGGAATATTAGTCCAAACTGACATCTTGTCCCCCTCTCTCCAAGGACAGTTCCACCAAATATGGCCCAACCTTCGGCACCCGTAACACTGCCTCGGTCCTCCTGGTATTCTCCCCCTACGGGACTGAAAACAATAAGGAAATGTCAGGTCCGCCCCTTCTCTTGCTGGGAGAGAAACCCCTGCCGCCTCCAATGGTGCTTTCTCTCTTTCTTTCTTGTCAGGAGACCCCCGTTTTATTTTCGGGATCTCCTGCTTAATCTGGGGCTTGTCCACAGTCTGAGTCTCTCTATTAAGTAAAGAGAGACCCTTTACTGTTTGAACCCCTTTACTTTTACAAATTACCGGTGGCGGTGTCTTTAGGGCTGCCTTGCTCCGGGAGTCAGCACTGTCAAGCTGCCCCAGATCGATTAGCCCTTCCGCCGGCCACTCGGTTATTGTACCGGCCTCACTTGTAGGGCACGCCACGTATTGGCACCCGCTATTTATTAAAAGTGGGCCCGGATTACACTGCGTCCCTCTTGTTTTATATACGGTACGGGTTTCACATACCTGTACTGCCACATTATGATATACTGGAGGCTCCCCACCAAATCGCCGCACGTAATCCCTCACCTTCGTCAACGGCTCTTTGGCTGCAGCTCCCAATTCCCCGACGATCTTCTCAATGGTCGTCAGGACCTGTAAAAAACTTGCTACGGGCTCGATTAAGCGCTCGAGTTCCCGCAAGTCAATATTATTTATTTCGACCAGCAGAAGACTTACTTCCTCGTCAGTCTTCCCTGCCGGCTGGGAGCTAACGAGCACGCCCGCCTCTGGCATGTGCTCTGACAGGTCTCGCGGAGGCTTCTGTGACTTGGAGTTCTCTAAGGCTTTGGTCGAGGATCGGGTCGCTTTCTTCAGCGGACTGTGGTCTGTCTTATTTTCTTTTACGACATCCCGAGCAGCCATTTCCTGACCCTCCTTACCTTTTTGATTTGTGAGCGGTGCTCCGCTCGCCTCCCCCTTCCCCTTCGGAATGTCCGAGTCCATTCCTTTGGGCCTGAAGGCGCAAACAGCGGGACGCGGACCTCCTCCTTCCCAGAATGCACCGGGTTTGCTGCTGTGTCCCTCGTCGGCTGCCGTCATGCGGAAGTCGTCTCCTCTGTGCTCAGGTTCCGAATGGAGCGCGCTGTCGTCTCCGGGGCAGTCTTTTCCCCGTGGAGCCTCCAGGTGATCTTCTCCGAGGTACATGCACGGGACAGAGTGAGTAATAATAAAAGGAGTTCCCATAACGTTCCCAGCACATACCTCAGAGCGCTCGTTGAATCCTGGAGGTTTCTCCGGACTTGAAAGGCAGCTCCTTAACTCCTCCCGAGTGTCGGCCATTGCACACAGGTCACTCCCGCTGGCGATAGTGCTCTGCTTGCCCTTCCTCTTCCCCATTTTGGACTCGTTTTTTTCGGGTTCTGGTGATGCTGTGGTAATTCCTGATGCCGTTGTCTGTTCAGGGTTCGTTACCCACAGAAATATTTTATTCAGGTCCTCTGCAAACGACGCTAGAGTATCCTGCCGACTATGCCACTGTGGTAGATAGAGGGCGCTCTCGCTCCCTTGTACCCCTGTCCACGACTCCAGACACCAGGTAAAAGTCCTCAATTCGTCTTTATTCTTTAGCCACAGTGTACAAAACACCCTCTCCTCCACAATACTCATACAAATCACAATACTAACAATAATACAATCCTCCAGCTCCCAGACGCGTTGCCCCCCTTCCACCCAGCTCAGCTCGCCATCTGGGAGCTCCCACAGTCCTTTTATATCTCCTGACCCGGTTCAGGTAAAAGCTCTTCTCTTCAACCCGGAAGCCCGTCGCTCTTCCTATGATGAACTTCCGGGTCATAGGGCATGAAGAAGTCCTCGGTCCTCCCTGCAGCTCCCTCATGTGGCCCCCATGGCATCCCACAGGGCTGTGCATAAAAACCACATTGTCCATGATGCCTTGCTGGTCTTCTGGCGACCTCCATGCTGCAAGGGGGCGGCTTGGGGGTTACTGGCCAGGATAAACATATATATATATTGTGACGGACAGCCGGGTCCCATGCCCGGCTGGGACGCTGCTGTGTATATTCGGGAGCCACTACGGACAGCTCAGTTCCCTTCCCCGGGAGGACGAGGTTGCCTGGGAGGAGTGGTGGTGCCAGGAAATGGTTGGTTTGTGTGAATTTTGGTGCTTGAACTCTGTTGGGCCTGTGGGACACGGGGAAGACGTGTGCCCACGGCTGAAGAAACAAAAATAAATCCCTTTGAGTGTGAACACGTGCCTCTGCGTAGTCTGTGCCGGGTCGGGCGCTATATAGCGCTTGTTTACACTGGCGTAGTCGTGCGGATCCCGGCCTGTCCATTTGGGTCGGAACCTGCGTTAAAATCTCTTGCTGACCCGGCATAGCGAAGCGCAACAGCGCGGGGCACGGTTCTCGGCTCAGCGGCGCCGGAAAGCGTGCTCCGCGCAGCTATAGGCAAGCAGTCAGGCAGGACTGCACAGCACAGCGCACTGAAGCGCGCACACGCGGCAGGAGCCGCAAGCCAGCACACGCGGTACAGCGCGAAGCGCGCACACGCAGCAGGGGCCGCAAGCAGGCACGCGGAAGCCAGCGCGGAGTACCCAACTGAGGCCGCCAAGGAGCTGCTGTAGGCGTTTTGCAATGGGGAAGAAAAAAGCCGGGCGGATACAGAGGCCAACTGACAGACGCCGCCACACCAGTCCGCCGCACAGGATGCCACTGGAGGTGGGTGACGGGCCGCGGGGTTGTTTTTCCGCATGTGGGTCGACCTACCTCCTGGACGCCGAGGGCGGCACCCAGTGCGGGCAGGGGACGGGTGTCCATGGCGTGACGGCGGAGCCAGCTCGGAGGTGAGCGAGGCGGAGCTGTGTCTTCCCTTCGGCCTGAGCCAGCGGCTGACGGAGGAGAGCCCGGACGAGCTTCCCAGCGCGGCGCCCCTGCAAGTGGGGCAGGAGCGGCTCCGCGAAGCAGGTAAACGGGGGGGGGACGTGTGTCAATCACCCGCCGAGGAGGATCGGCAGGCGGGGATGACGGACGCCCTTCCCTCTCCTCCAGACTACCCGAAGGGGCCTGTGGGGATCCACAGGGTCTTCTTGGCACGCGGTCGGCGGAGGCGACACGGAGAGCCCAAATCCACCGCCGCCGCCACTATTAATGTTTCTTGGGCTGTAGGGGAGGTGAAGTCCATTGTCCTCGCCCTACAGTCCCTTTTACAAGTTTTTCAGGTCCTGTCGGAGGCGAAGGAGGGGCTGGAGAAGAAGCTCGGTATCCCGTGCGGGGCCCTGGCTGAATGGCTTCGTGACGGCGGGTGGCCAGCCTCCCACCGGCAGGACAGAGCGGTGCAGGTAAGTGAAGCCGGCACCGCAGAGAAAAGGGGGACGCGACGGCAGCAGTGTTGCTTAGTACTGCCTGTCAGGCGGACCCGCCCACCACACGAGAGGCTGCTGTGATGACTGACAGCAAGGCGGACGAGCGCGGGGAGGCAGCAGGTGGAAACCGGCTGCCAAACAACCCCGGCCCGACCGCCAGCGCCAGTCTTGCGGCAGTCCAAAGGGACGCAGGCGGTGCGGGGTCCCTCCTTTTCTCATAGGGGGACTCAGACCGCCAGTGCGACCCAAAGGAAAAGGGGGAACCGGAAGAGGAAACCGAAACCCCGCATAGAGCAGTGTATGCCTGACGGCTTGGAGCCGAAGGAGGGCTGCACTGCAGAGGGGCGGAACCGTCACGAGCCTTACTCGGAGGGGGTGAAGGGGCAGGCGTTCCCTGCCTGCTTCCGCAAGTACCGGGGCCATACTGGAGGGGGTCGGCTATGTTATAACTGTGGCCGCGGTGGCCATGTCTGGCGGGGTTGTCCCGAGGGACGTCAGGGCAACGCCCCCAGACCTGTTTATTCTGTTTTTACAGGGCGCAGCGGGACCGGGAATGCTGACTCCCGTCCTGGAGAAGACCGCCCTCGCGGGGCAGGCTGATGAGCCGCACAAGCCTCATCTGAGGGAGGGGCCATGTGACGGACAGCCGGGTCCCATGCCCGGCTGGGACGCCCCTGCTGTGTATATTCCGGGGGAGCCACTACGGACAGCTCAGTTCCCTTCCCCGGGAGGACGAGGTTGCCTGGGAGGAGTGGTGGTGCCAGGAAATGGTTGGTTTGTGTGAATTTTGGTGCTTGAACTCTGTTGGGCCTGTGGGACACGGGGAAGACGTGTGCCCACGGCTGAAGAAACAAAATAAATCCCTTTGAGTGTGAACACGTGCCTCTGCGTAGTCTGTGCCGGGTCGGGCGCTATATAGCGCTTGTTTACACTGGCGTAGTCGTGCGGATCCCGGCCTGTCCATTTGGGTCGGAACCTGCGTTAAAATCTCTTGCTGACCCGGCATAGCGAAGCGCAACAGCGCGGGGCACGGTTCTCGGCTCAGCGGCGTCGGAAAGCGTGCTCCCGACGCAGCTATAGGCAAGCAGTCAGGCAGGACTGCACAGCACAGCGCACTGAAGCGCGCACACGCGGCAGGAGCCGCAAGCCAGCACACGCGGTACAGCGCGAAGCGCGCGACACGCAGCAGGGGCCGCAAGCAGGCACGCGGAAGCCAGCGCGGAGTACCCAACTGAGGCCGCCAAGGAGCTGCTGTAGGCGTTTTGCAATGGGGAAGAAAAAGCCGGGCGGATACAGAGGCCAACTGACAGACGCCGCCACACCAGTCCGCCGCACAGGATGCCACTGGAGGTGGGTGACGGGCCGCGGGGTTGTTTTTCCGCATGTGGGTCGACCTACCTCCTGGACGCCGAGGGGCGAAGCACCCGGTGCGGGCAGGGGGACGGGTGTCCATGGCGTGACGGCGGAGCCAGCTCGGAGGTGAGCGAGGCGGAGCTGTGTCTTCCCTTCGGCCTGAGCCAGCGGCTGACGGAGGAGAGCCCGGACGAGCTTCCCAGCGCGCGCCCCTGCAAGTGGGGCAGGAGCGGCTCCGCGAAGCAGGTAAACGGGGGACGTGTCAATCACCCGCCGAGGAGGATCGGCAGGCGGGATGACGGACGCCCTTCCCTCTCCTCCAGACTACCCGAAGGGGCCTGTGGGGGATCCACAGGGTCTTCTTGGCACGCGGTCGGCGGAGGGCGACACGGAGAGCCCAAATCCACCGCCGGCCGCCACTATTAATGTTTCTTGGGCTGTAGGGGAGGTGAAGTCCATTGTCCTCGCCCTACAGTCCCTTTTACAAGTTTTTCAGGTCCTGTCGGAGGCGAAGGAGGGGCTGGAGAAGAAGCTCGGTATCCCATGCGGGGCCCTGGCTGAATGGCTTCGTGACGGCGGGTGGCCAGCCTCCCACCGGCAGGACAGAGCGGTGCAGGTAAGTGAAGCCGGCACCGCAGAGAAAAGGGGGCGGGACGCGACGGCAGCAGTGTTGCTTAGTACTGCCTGTCAGGCGGACCCGCCCACCACACGAGAGGCTGCTGTGATGACTGACAGCAAGGCGGACGAGCGTGCGGGGAGGCAGCAGGTGGAAACCGGCTGCCAAACAACCCGCCCCGACCGCCAGCGCCAGTCTTGCGGCAGTCCAAAGGGCGAGGCGGTGGGGTCCCTCCTTTCTCATAGGGGACTCAGACCGCCAGTGCGACCCAAAGGAAAGGGGAACCGGAAGAGGAAACCGGAAACCCGTACATAGAGCAGTGTATGCCTGACGGCTTGGAGCCGAAGGAGGGCTGCACTGCAGAGGGGCGGAACCGTCACGAGCCTTACTCGGAGGGGGTGAAGGGGCAGGCGTTCCCTGCCTGCTTCCGCAAGTACCGGGGCCATACTGGAGGGGGTCGGCTATGTTATAACTGTGGCCGCGGTGGCCACGTCTGGCGGGGTTGTCCCGAGGGACGTCGGGGCAACGCCCCCAGACCTGTTTATTCTGTTTTTACAGGGCGCAGCCGCGGGACCAGGAATGCTGACTCCCCGTCCTGGAGAAGACCGGCCCTCGCGGGGCAGGCTGATGAGCCGCACAAGCCTCATCTGAGGGAGGGGCCATGTGACGGACAGCCGGGTCCCATGCCCGGCTGGGACGCCCCTGCTGTGTATATTCCGGGGGAGCCACTACGGACAGCTCAGTACCTCCCCCGGGGCGCTTGGTGGCAGCCCACATGGCGGACAGTGATTCCCCAACCACCCGCAGGGCTCCATGGGAGATGGAGTCCTCCACAGCCTGGTTGGGGGCTCAGGTGGCCGCCAGGGGGAGCTGTATGGACTCCGCAGCCCAGCTGCTTGAATTCTCAGCCCCACCCGGAGGGGCAATTAGGACCAGGTGGTCAGCCACCTGGAACTCTTCCGGGTGGGGTATAAAACGGGCCAGCCACCTCCACTCGAGGCCAGAATCGGGAGGAAGAGGACGAGGTTGCCTGGGAGGAGTGGTGGTGCCAGGAAACGGTTGGTTTGTGTGAGTTTTGGTGCTTGAACTCTGTTGGGCCTGTGGGACACGGGGAAGATGTGTGCCCACGGCTGAAGAAACAAAAATAAAGCCCTTTGAGTGTGAACACGTGCCTCTGCGTAGTCTGTGCCGGGTCGGGCGCTATATAGCGCTTGTTTACAATATATATTCTGTCATATACTGAGTAAGCTACACTAAGCCTTTAGCAGCAAGGGTGAATCTTTTCACATTCAATGTCAACACAATTCTTTATTTTTTCTTCGTTAATGCTAATGGGGGAACATCTTGTTTCTATCTGAATCATAATTTGATGCGATGTTTTTCCTAAGGCATTTGTGTGGTTTAAAGTGTGTCACACACGTGCGAATAGGAGGACATTGTGTGGACCAAGTAAAGGTAATTCCACGCCAGGCCAGGGGAGGGTGGGGTTCATTAAACCTTCTCTTGCTATCTCTACAGACCAGCCGCGGGAAAACCTATCTGAATCAAGAACGTCACTTCCGGTTCCGGCGCCTAGAAGAGTGACACATCCAGTTCCAGCGCCCAGAAGATTGTCACTTCCGGTCCCGGCTCCTAGGCATATGTCAGAGAAACATCACTTCTGGTCATCCTACATCACTTCCAGTTAACAGACATCACTTCCTGTTTGACCATTTAAAACTGCCATCTTTTCCAACCTTCAGCAGTTCTGTCTTGGACTCTCTACAGTCAACTTCATTGTTGCTTTAAAATTCAATACCTTGCAGCTAGGAATATTATATGGGTGGCTGCCCCAAACCTTTTAACGTGTGTCAAGTCTCTTCATTTCACAGTGGAGTAGCTGGCAGGATGATGGCCTCCTGGAGAGATCGGAAGGCAAACCTAAACCTAGGCTTGACACACGTTTATAAACCAACAAATCATCAGATGGGTAAGTACCGCTCCCAAGTTGCTGAGTGGGCATCAGTCGGGGTGTGTTGGGGAAAAGTGGAATGTGCTTCAACCCATCATCCTGTTAAAGGTCCGGGGAAAAATAGCCCCGGGACCCACAGTCTAGAGCCAGGTGCATCAGGGAACGCATTGAGTGCTTATTATGGCCTTCCGGGTGTGGGGACTGCCCCTACTTATCCCACAAAGGGCAAGCCCTTTAATAAAGGTGGGAGAAACCCAGACTGGCAGGTGAAAAACATAATGGCCTGGAAAATTAACACTGCTAAGGCAACCAAGAAACAGGCCATAGCTTTATGGGTTAAGGTGGTTGGTTGGTTAAAGCCTCATAAAAATTCCAGCCACCAAATAGTGGAGCAGGTGGCCTGCGCCTTACTCCTTAAAATCACCCAGCTGGCCTGGGAATATACAGATATTGTCACATTAGCTGAGACAATAGATCACCTCAGGGCAGAAACCGGCTTGGGAGCATCAGAATGGGACTCGTGTGGACCCGGGCGCGCTTGCATCCCTAATACAGAGTCCCATGGCTATAATTTGAGGCATGTTCGGGTGGAACCTGAGACGCGCCGGCAGGCACTGCGAAGCAACAAAAGGGTCTGCGGGGTGATGTGGGAGGAGGCGCAGTGTGCTATCACTAATCCACTGGCCTGTTCACACACGGGAAAAGTGTTAGTTAATGGAATTAAAGCAACCGCTTTATTTGATTCCGGCAGTAACATTTCCATTGTTGCTTGCCATTTGATATTACCGCGACAATGGTGTAAGAATAAGACCTGCATTACCTGTATTCACGGGGATGTCCGGTATTATCGATCCGCCAAATGCTTTATATGTCAGGACGGCATAATCAAAAAGTTGATCGTGGCAGTAATGGATAATATATATATAATAAAGACATAAATCACTTGCAACGAGTGCAGAATGCAGCTGCTAGAATCCTAACTGGGAAAAGAAAATCCGAACACATTTCTCCAGTTTTGATGTCACTACACTGGTTGCCTGTGTCATTCAGGATTGACTTTAAAATACTGCTTATGGTTTATAAAGCCTTAAATAATCGCGCTCCATCTTATATATCGGAATGCCTGACACATTATATTCCAAATCGTAACCTTAGATCTTCAAATGAGTGTCTCCTTATAATTCCAAAAGCTAAACTTAAAAGAAGTGGTGAGGCGGCCTTCTGCTGTTATGCATCTAAAATCTGGAATAGCCTGCCAATAGGAATTTGCCAGGCAAATACAGTGGAGCACTTTAAAACACTGCTGAAAACACATAACTTTAACATGGCCTTCTCATAACTTCACTTTAACTTAATACTGATACTCTGTATGCTCAATTCATCACAATAACTATTCATAGTGGCTCTAAAATCCGTACTGACCCCAACTCTCTCTTCTGTTTCTTTTTCCGGTTTCTTTGTGGTGGCAACCTGCGCCACCACCACCTACTCAAAGCATTATGATGCACCAACATTGATGGACTGAAAGCCAGAAGTCTACGTGACCATCATCATCAGGTCCTTCCATGAAAACCCTAAATACAAAGAGGACTGTTTGACTTATGTTAGGTAGATTTCCCAGAGGGGACTGGGTGGTCTTGTGGTCTGGAACCCCTACAGATTTTATTTTTTTTCTCCAGCTCTTGGAGTTTTTTTTTTTTCTGTCCACCCTGGCCATCAGACCTTACTTATTCTATGTTAATTAATGTTGACTTATGTTTATTTTTTATTGTGTCTTCTATTTTTCTATTCATTTTGTAAAGCACTTTGAGCTACATTTTTTTGTATGAATATGTGCTATATAAATAAATGTTGATTGATTGATTGATAATTCTCCCTTCCCCATGATACTAGGAAGAGATTGGGTTGACATAAATAGCGGTGATACAGGCACTTCTCCTCGATCACTAGGTCTAGTCACGGAAGCAAATTCAGCGCTCTCAACTTCCTCCACGCCATGTATACAGCGGGCTGAGGAGCGGACTTCGGCCTCTGGTGATGACTAAGAAACTAAGAAGGGATGTCGCAGCCTGAAATGTCATCAGCAAGCGCTCAGACGGCTAGGGACGAAACCCCGCCCCATGAGGTTGAATCCAACCCTCTCTCACGTCTGCAGTTTCAATTCAGGCAGACCCGGCCTCATTTAAAAGGGAACAATGGAATGACGATTCCCTTAAATTTGCAAAGAATGCAGTCATTCTAATAGACGGCCAACGCACGTCACACCCCGTGCCACAGGGTCCTCACTTTGTGCTTAATAATGATCTGTTATATCGGGTAGCAGAGCATGAGGGACAGATGAGGTCACTGTTGTTAGTACCACGGACTTACCGGCGACAGGTCTGTGAACTAGCACATACCCATCTGCTGGGAGCCCATTGAGGCCCCGAAAAAACACTTGAGAGAATTAAGCTCCGATTTCTTTGGCCCAGAATTAATGAGGAGGTTCGTCGCTTTTGCACATCCTGTCCGGAATGTCAATTGAGGCAAATTCCTAGGAGGGACCGTGCTCCTCTAGCTCCTTTACCCTTAATAGATATCCCTTTCGAATGTATTGGGGTCGACCTGGTGGGACCCCTAGAACCCTCAGCCAGAGGCTGTTCCATTGCGCTCAGCTACTTCAAAAGCTATCGCACGGGAATTAGTATTTGCACATGTAGGAATCCCTAAAGAAATCCTGACGGATCAAGGGACTCCTTTCACCTCGCAGACGTTCAGGGAGACTGCCAAGCTACTTCAAATAAAGCATTTAAAGACCTCGGTATATCATCCTCAAACTGATGGTCTTGTAGAGAGGTTTAATCAAACTCTCAAACAGATGTTGCGTAAGGTAGTCAATGAGGACGGAAGGAACTGGGACCAGCTCCTTCCCCTCGTCCTTTTTGCATATCAGTCCCACAAGCCTCCACGGGGTTCTCACCTTTTGAATTATTATATGAACGACAACCCCGGGACATATTAGACGTCTTAAAAGAAGGATGGGAGGAAGAGGCCTTCCCGTCAACAAATATATTAGAGTATATCGCGCAGTTACGTGATAGATTTGAGAAAATTAGACCCATATTGAAAATGCACATGGAAAAGGCGCAAGCAACTCAGGCCTGATGCTATAACCGTGGTACGTCTCTGCGGGAATTCCTCACATTCCAAATTACTGGCCCATTGGCAAGGCCTTTATGAAATTAAGGAGAGGAAGGGGCTGGTTGACTATTTGGTGAAACAACCGAATCATCAACCCAGCGAGCGGATTTATCATATCAATCTGCTGAAACTGTGGAAGGATAGGGATTCCGAACCCTCCTCCGGACAGCTCCACTCTCTCTTCGCTCATCAATTACACCTTAATTTCGGAGATAATTTGACTCGCCAACAATGTCAGGAACTCGAAGCAGTTCTCCTGTCTGTCCCTGTGGTAGTCTGTGAAAAGCCAGGTCAGACCTCCCTGGTTGCATGACATTGTGACGAAACCTGGGGTTATAGTCCTAGAACGCCCATACAGAATTCCCGAAGGCAAAAAAGGCTGAAGTGGAGTTGGAGATCAGACGAATGCTGGAGCCAGGTGTGATTGAGGAAAGTTATAGTCCCTGGTCTAGCGGTCACTGGCAGTTTATGTCCTCCCATTTGGATTACATGGGGTACATGCGACCTTCCAACGTCTGGTGGATGAAGTGCTCCATCCTCATAATTCATATAGTGCTGCCTACTTGGATGATGTTGTCATCTATTCCATCACCTGGGAGGAGAACATACTGCAGGTTGAAGCTGTATTGCGGACACTGGCAGAAGTGGGGCTTCGTATAAACCTGAAAAAATTTTATTTTGGGTTGGTCGAGGCCAAATATTTAGGCTATCTAGTGGGCCGGGGTATGGTGAGACCACAATGTTCTAAAATAGACGCCATTGTGAATTGGCTCCGTACGATAACAAAGAGACAAGTTCAGGTATTTCTCGGCTTAGCGGGTTACTATCGCCGGTTTGTACCCCGGTTTTCCGAGAGAGCTACACCCTTGACAAACCTCACAAAGAAGGGTCGACCTAATCATGTGGTATGGGATGACATATCAGAGGCTGCATTCAGTAACTTGAAACTGGCCTTTATGTCAGCTCCTATATTAAAGGCACCAGATTTCTCTTTACCTTTCATTCTCCAGACGGACGCTTCGGACACAGGTCTTGGAGCCGTGCTGAGCCAGAGCGTCGAAGGAGTTAAACACCCCATTGTGTACCTGAGCCGGAAACTGTTGGATCAGGAAACTAGGTATGCGGCAGTGGAGCGGGAGGCTTTGGCTATAAAATGGGCGATTACTCAGCTGAGATACTACCTCTTGGGACGTGAATTCACTCTTGTAACGGACCATGCACCCTTGCACAGGGAGTCCAATCCACGGGTCACAAGGTGGTTTTTGGATCTACAGTATTCGGTAGTTTATCGCTGGGGTGTTCTGCAAGCCAATGCCCTTTCTAGATGTCATGACTTCTTAGACCGGTACGCCCGACCCGACAGGTCTGGGCTGAGGAAGGGGGGGCATGTCACACACGTGCGAATAGGAGGACTTTGTGTGGACCAAGTAAAGGTAATTCCACTCCAGGCCAGAGGAGGGCGGGGTGCATTAAACCTTCTCCTGCTAACTCTACAGACCAGCCGCTGGGAAAACCTATCTGAATCAAGAACGTCACTTCCGGTTCCGGCGCCTAGAAGAGTGTCACTTCCAGTTCGGCGCCCAGAAGATTGTCACTTCCGGTCCCGGCTCCTAGGCTGATGTCAGAGAAATATCACTTCTGGTCAACCTGCATCACTTCCAGTTAACAGACATCACTTCCTGTCTGACCATTTAAAACCGCTATCTTTTCCAACCTTCAGCTGTTCTGTCTTGGACTCTCTACAGTCAACTTCATTCTTGCTTTAAAATTCAATACCTTGCAGCTAGGAATATTATATGGGTGGCTGCCCCAAACCTTTTTACGTGTGTCAAGTCTCTTCATTTCACAAGTGCTAGAGATTAACCAGCTGTGTGTATGTCATTCATAGGGCACTGTTGAGTTTCTTTGTGTATGCATAGAGCTATGTGTGCATGTGTTAATCTTAAGGTGCAACAGTAGATCAACCCGGTAACGAATCTGATGAGTACACATACCCCTAAGTAAAGGGTAAGTAGAGGGAAATATCATGATGATACACTGGGATGGTGTTAGACTGAAAAATTCAAAGGCTGCGATTGAATAAAGCATCCTGTATGTCTTGAATTCATGTCTTTCTGTCTATAAAACCATTGCAGCAATACATGCTTTATTATCAATGTAAGCCTGTGACTGCAAAGGTAATAATGGAGTGCCTTAACCACCCATTTTGTTAGACATTCCTTTTCAATTGTAGAATAATTATGTTATCTGGGGAACAACACAGCTTAAATATATGATTGGATGATCCTGTTGATCAAAAACATGTGACAATACAGCACCCACTGTCCTCAAAATAAAATCTTTCAAGGAGTCTGCAGTACAGGGTAAGAGGAAAGGGCATTTTTAATGCTTTATCACAAGGATCAGTCCAAGAAGCAGTGCAATTTTTATAACCTTCTGTCAGATCAGTTAAAGGAAAAGCACAATCAGTAAAATCAGGCTGAAACCACCCATAATAACCCAGTTTAACTGTCTGTAGTTCTTGTTTCTCTTTTTCTGGCCAAGGATACCAATGTTTTTTGATTATAAACTTAACCAAGGATTAAATAAAATTGTGGGTTTTTGACATACCCATTTTACATTTCTTTGGATTACCATTTTACAAACTGTCTAGTACTGCATGAATAGGTGACAAATGGGATTCCCAGTTATTGTTGTAAATTAAATCGTCATTCGGTTATGCACTGCAATGTTCAGAATGAGGGTATAATATTTAATCTATCATACGTTGAAATGTCAGAGACATATCATGAAGCTCAAATTTGAGTTTAACAAGTTCAAACACATTATCTTGTGCCACCTTTTACAAAAACAGTATTTTTTTATGCAAGGATAGGGAGAAATGCACAGTTAAAAAGTGAGCCAAGGTCAGAAGCAAAAGTCAATTCTATCTTTAAAACAAACTGGGAACATATTAAAAAAAAAAATCAGAAGTCAGAACTGAGAGCAAGAAATCGGAAACTGGGAAGAGAAAACAAAAAAGATTTTTTTCATCAAAATCAAACACAATCAAAAATGTAAACTCATAAATGCAATATCAATGATTTTTTTAACAAGAAATAATCAAAAGCAACACAGTGACTCAAGGCTTATTTGAAAACTCAGATAAAAACATGGCCACTTGAGCCAAATGTTAAACCCTTAACCTAATAGGTCAGGGTCATGACCTCTGTGAACACACCCCCAGCAACTACTCACACCACAGCAACAGGATTCACAAAATGGCGGCCCCTGGGTGAAAACGCAAAATGCCATTGTTGTTAAAAGTAAATACATTTCAAAGTTTGTTAAGGTGCAAAAAACATAACAATAAACCTTAGATGTGGAATATGCATGTGTCAAAACGCTACAATCAATTTTTATTATTTTTATTTTATTTTTTTCACATACTATAATAATCTCTGAGGGGAAAATATCTTTGCGTATGACATTTGGGGGTCAGAGTGTAGGTTCAGCCATTGTACAGCACCCCAGGAATTTTCAGGTTAAGGGCCCCAGTAATGTGACTTGACTCAGCAACCTTCCAAAGACCAGCACAGATCCTTAGCTTCAGAGCCACCACATATAATTAGCAAGAAACACTGCTGGAATTTTTACAGTACATTTTTGAAACTCATCTATCATAACACATTCAAGGTGGAAAATGTAGTTTCCAACATTAATCATATTTATAACTTTTATAGTTGTTTGTTTCTGTGCAGTTCCTATCAGTCTCTAAAGGGGTTATATGGTTTTGAGATATTGTATAAGGAATTCAAATATGAGGTTTGATTTTGTCCAGAACCTGCTTTGAGAATGTCTGTTTACTCCCAGTGTGTGTCCCATGTTACATTACTGTTTCTTTCAGCTCAATGGAGATGTGTTCATTTGTGACTTCAGTTGATTGATGATACAAAGGTTACCCCAGGCATTTCTGGGATATCCAAAGTTGACAGATAAACTTTATTTTTTTGCGTTAAAAAATCATTATTTAGTCCTGTTTTTTTTTGAGTCCTTGCTATTGTGAATTTTACAATTACATTTTAGGTTTGATAAAACATCTCCTTGACTGTCATTTTTGATCTTTAGTCCCTTTTATGACATACGAGTCTCCTGGTCATTTTCATATCTTTATACTGTCTTTTGTGAGCCAGTAAACCAGCATGCCCTTATTTAGATCTAAGGTTAACATATACTGTATTACTTATTATAACTGGTGGAGTGGTGGCTGTGAGGCTAGGGATCTGTGCTGGTTCAAATCCCATAAATGCCAGAAGTGACTCCACTCCATTGAGCCCTTGAGCATGGGCTTTAACCTGCAATTGCCCAATTCTGGGTATGACATTAACTTGCATCTGGCTACAAACTTGCAGGGAAAACTTGCTGGTTAGTGGCAGGATTGGCACTTTAAAAAAAAACTCATACTGTTCAGTGTGTTGCTGAGGTGTCACCTATTGTACAGGTTCACTCGGGTCTCAATCTTGGTGGTCTGTTGTTTGGTGGGTGCGATAACATACTGTAATCAGCACATGCTCCCAACTTCTCTTTTTCTCTCTCTCTCTATATATATATGACCTAACAACTCATCTACAATAGGCATTAGATATGCATCAAATTTAGAAACTTTATTCAGACATCTCAGATCTATCCGAAACCATTGTATTCAGTCTGGTTTTATGATGCCCATATATGCTGTCTTTATGATTTGTAGGATTTACCCATTCCTCAATACTGGCATTTTTCTAAAAACTTGTGAGGATTAGTCGAACTCAAACAACTACACGGTCCACTTTACAGAATTCATTGAGTTCAGTTTGAGGTGGAGGTTGAGGTCGGGAGCATGCACTTATACAGTGTGTTGCCACACCCACCACACTTTTTTATGATACAAATATTCTTGCTCATGCTGTGATTGAGGATAATTTAGCATTTTTTTTTCAAAGTAAATGCTTTAAATTAAGCTTGTTATCATTCATGTGAACATCCTCCCAGAACTTCTTTGAAAGATCTAATAGCCCCAGAACTTTCAGCCAAAAAGCAATTCAAATGGACTTAAACCCATAGATGCCTGAGGCAGTCCCCTCACAGCATACACCAGAAATGGTAACACAGGATGTCTGTTCATTGTGAATGACACAACTTATCATTGTGACAGATTAGGGTTTTCTCGCACCCTTGCACCCTCAGACACCACGTCAGACACCAGATAAAAATCCAATACTTATTTATTATAATAATAATTGTGCACAAAGCACCACCTCTCCACAATTCTCCAATAACAATAACAATAAACCAATCCTCCACTCCCAGACGCTTAGCCACCCTGCCTCCCAACTCAGCTCATTGCCTGGGAGTTCCCACAGTCCTTTTATATTCCCCGACCCGGAAGTGTTCCCAATCCAACAGTCCATAAGTCCTTATTCCTCCCGGGTCAGGGTAAACAATGCTTTTCTCACCCTGGAAGCCTGTCGCTCTTCCTATGACGAACTTCCGGGTCATAGGGCACAAAGAACTCTTCAGTCCTCCCTGCAGCTCCCTCTCGTGGCCCCCATGGCATCCAGCAGGGCGGTGCATAAAAACTCCATTGTCCATGATGCCCTGCTGGTCTTCTGGGGACCTCCATGCTGCAAGGAGGGCTCCACCTGGCGGCTTGGGGGTATTGGCCGGGATAAACAGCCGGCCATCCTCCATATCATTTAATATTTTTTTACAGCTTTCCCTTCAGCCATTTGTCTGTGCATAATAAACAGTCATGCTTATTTTTTATACATAGCACGGATCTTACACAATTTTTTAAGAGTCAAGTGTTAATGGTGTGCTGATTTGTTAAAATCTCAGGTATGCACATATGGGTAAAAATCCCAGTCAGTGTTTTCGCCATACTGGGGGAATTTGTCCTCCGCAAGCCTCCATTTCTAGATATCTGACAGCATAGCCTACTAACACAAGTATATAATGGTACCCATTTTTGTTCTTGGTTAATGGCCCAACTACAGTATATCCATTCCCACTCTTTCAAAAGGAAATTCTTAAATTGCTATTAGTAGGAGAGGAACATGAGGTGGAAAAGTCCAGCGTTTACCAGCTGAGGCAAATCTCAAAATTAAAATCCTTTCTTTCACAGAAGGATATGAAAATAGTGATTTATGCTGTTATTACATCTCGGCTAGATTATTGTAATTCCATATACTGTATGTGTGATTGCCCAAATCTGCCCTGTTGAGCCTTCCGTTGGTTCAAAATGTAGTTGCTATATTTTTAACCAGCACTTAGAAAAAAAAACATATCTCACCTGCACTGGCCTTTCTCCACTGGCTAACCAGTGAGATTTTGGATCAATTTAAAAATGTCATTGTTTGTTTTTAAGGCCTTGCCTGGTTTAGCCCCAAAATACATGTGCGATCTTCTTCTTCCCGTCTTGGTACCAAGGGCTTTGAGGTCAACCTAAACAAAACCTAAAAACTTATCTTTTTAGAAAGGCATTTTGTTCAATTATTTCTATAGATTTCTTGTTTGTTAATTTTATTCTTATTTTGTAGCACTTTGAGATTGTTAAATATAAAGCGCGATATAAATAAAATCTATTATTATTATTTATTATTATCTGCTCAACTACTCCTTGCAGTTCCAAGATCACGGTTGAAGTCTAGGGGTGACAGAGCTTTTTTAGTTTTTGCTTCTAGGCTTTGGAATGGTCTGCTGCTTGGAATAAGGAACAGATTGGAAACACAAAAAGGTTTGGGGAGGATCACCTTGTATACTGAGAAAATCAGCAAAATAAAGAAAGCATGTCTTTACAATGCAGAGTTCAAAACGGTTCTGAGCTAATAATGAAAGTCTGCCCTATATGTACAGTGCATCGGGACAGCGCATCACATTTTACACATTTTTTTTATGTTACAGCCTTATTCCAAAATGGATTAAATTCATTTTTTTCCTCAGAATTCTACACAAAACACCCCATAATGACAACATGAAAAAAGTTTACTTAAGGTTTTTGCAAATTTATTAAAAATAAAAAAACTGAGAAATCACATGAACATAAGTATTCACAGCCTTTGCTCAATACTTTGTCGATGCACCTCTGGCAGCAATTCCAGCCTCAAGTCTTTTTGAATATGATGCCACAAGCTTGGTACACCTATCCTTGGCCAGTTTCGCCCATTCCTCTTTGCAGCACCTCTCAAGCTCCATCAGGTTGGATGGGAAGTGTCAGTGCACAGCCATTTTAAGATCTCTCCAGAGATGTTCAATCGGATTCAAATCTGGGCCACTCAAGGACATTCACAGAGTTGTCCTGAAGCCACTCCTTTGATATCTTGGCTGTGTGCTTAGGGTTGTTGTCCTGCTGAAAGATGGGACCGTCGGCCCAGTCTGAGGTCAAGAGCACTCTGGAGCAGGTTTTCATCCAGGATGTCTCTGTACATTGCTGCAGTCATCTTTCCCTTTATCCTGACTAGTCTCTCAGTTCCTGCCATTGAAAAACATTCCCACAGCATGATGCTGCCACCTCCATGCTTCACTGTAGGCATGGTATTGGCCTGGTGATGAGCGGTGCCTGGTTTCCTCCAAACATGACACCTGGCATTCACACCAAAGAGTTCAATCTTCGTCTCATCAGACCAGAGTATTTTGTTTCTCATGGTCTGAGAGTCCTTCAGGTGCCTTTTTGCAAACTCCAGGCGGGCTGCCATGTGCCTTTTACTAAGGAGTGGCTTCCGTCTGGCCACTGTACCATACAGGCCTGATTGATGGATTCCTGCAGAGATGGTTGTCCTTCTGGAAGGTTCTCCTCTCTCCACAGAGGACCTCTGGAGCTCTGACAGAGTGACCATCGGTTTCTTGGTCACCTCCCTGACTAAGGCCCTTCTCCCCAGATCGCTCAGTTTAGATGGCTGGCCAGCTCTAAGAAGAGTCCTAGAAGAAACTAAACATCTCTCTCATTTCACCCAACTAGGGCCCATGTCAGATAGCAGATTTGGGATCTATCTATCAGTTCCTCATATCATCCAGAGATCATCTAAGATTAAAAACCAATTAGCTTACTAAGACTATCTAGGAATAATGAATGTCTAATATCCAAGAAACATCAGCTGCTATCCATCTAGGTTAAATTCAGATATTATTTGTCACACTCACTACTTTGCTTCTGTTTTAGACACATTAGTAATCTTAAGTAATCTATAAAGCATGGGTAATAGTGCAAATGTTGACTTCTGCTTGTTTTGGTTTGTAGCATGCTAGTGAGAATAAACATATGAGAGGCTATTTTGGGAATTTGGGAGACTTCCTTCAGGTCTATGTAATAAAAAGTCTAAAATTGAGAACAGTCATTCTAGGACTCCTTCATGATAAAACAGACCTCATTTCCAGTGGACCATGACATACTGGACCACCTAAGCTCAACTAAGGTGTCTTGCTCTATCATACCATCCACCTCCAAACTTCTGCACACTCCTATCATATCTGGCGAGGATAACAATTGGGGAACTGAGAGCACCTCAGTTAACTCCTACTCTCATCTGTGTCATCTTTAATCTCGGGTGTCCCAACAGAAACTGTTTATTGTTTTGCTTGCTGAAAGATTCTTTAATACAGGCCAAGTATAAAATTATTGCTTGTGCCATGATTGATTTGTTTTATTGTTGTGGTTATTCTTTTGCAATTGGGGCTTTAAGGTGGCACCATAGGTGAAACAATCTTTTTAGCAGCAATTTGCAGCACTGAACCTAGTATAGTTGAGGAGATAACACTTTCTACTGGACAATCTCATGTAGGGCTTTGTGGTCAAGGTAAGTTGTAAAGTGTTTCCCAAATGTGTGAATCTTTTACCATCTCCAAGGCAGAGATAAGCCTTTTGTGTAGAGTAAATTCTTGTGTAATCGTGATGAATGTGCTTCCTTTGGAAGTTAATTTCTATATAGATGCTTATATGTGCTCTTCACAATAGGACTGATGTTTTTTTAAATGCTTCTCTTCTATTCTTGGTGTAATAGATGCATTGTCCACAGGAATCTGTAGCTCATAGTGGGTGAGGGTAAATGGAAGCATATGAATATGAACATGAATATTTTTCTGACAAAAGTGCTGTGGATCCAAAACAAAATGATCAGTTCTGGTCATTTTATATGGCTTATTTTAGGATGTGGTTGCTAATATTTAACTATTTCCTGCCTTACCAAGTCAAAGTACAGAGCTATACGTTGAGACTGATACCTCAGTCTTCAGGTTCATTTTCTTATTTTGTAAAATTTTAAAACTTTTTCTGTAGTATTATTCATTTTAAGGTCTAATATTTTATCTACCTGGTCCTGGCCAGTTGTTATTTTTATATGATTTCTGATTGATTTGCCTACCAACGTCATGGTAATAAACTACCGGCCATCAGTGCCAAATGTCTTTCTGTTGTGATAAAAAGTCACAGATATGACAAGAAGTGTAAATGAGGCCTCAGAAATGGCCTGTAAGCAGGCCAGAAGATTCTCAATCCATTTCAGACAATCTCAAACTAAAACCAGTAGGCTATGGCATATACCAGTCCCAAAACAGGAAAAGGGTTTATAAAGTTAAAAAAATACACTGTAAGCTGCAAAATATATTAAATGCTCTACACAGAAAGGGGTCACCTCTGGCTTGCAAAAGGCAACTTTGAATCTTTATAAAACTAAAATATATTAACAAAAGTAGAAAAATAAGAAGAAAATGCTCAAAAGAGAAAAACATTATTTGGCTAAAAGGCTATCCAAAATGAGTTAAAAGGATATTCAAAATGAGCAAGTTCCAATGCACAATCCAAAAGCAAAATCCAAACTAAGGCAAAATTAATCCAACAACTCAGAAAAACTTCTGAAAAAACAATGAAAAATGTTTTATCCGCCAGAAAGTAAAGGTAGCGGGCTCTCCCTCAGGTGTAATGCCATAAGAGTATTCAATCCACAGAACACAAGCCACATATAAAAAAAATTAAAGGCATAGTACATAAATACTGATGTGGACTCTAGGGGGTGCTCCCGCTCCCCAAACCTGACATTGACAGACACAGACACCTATTTAAAATGAAAAAAAATGTTCTTATTGTGGGAATCGCTTCCTCTGCAAGTATTTCCTACCACAGCCACAAGTACAAACACTCGCTTCTTCTCTCTGTCTTCATCACCTCTCTGCCACCTCTGCTCCTCCTGGCAAGCTTTGTCCTCCTTCCTCTTGACTCTGGCTCCCTGAGCAGTGGCAGGCAGCTCCTTTTATGTAATCCCTGAAAGTACTTCTGGTGTCCCAAAAATTTGACCTGGGAGAACTTCCAGGTCAGGCGAGAGTTCCATGAAGTAGGGCTCGTTAGTTCCCTTAGCACCCTCTTGTGGCACCCACAGAACCCAACAGAGCTGAGTCGAAGAACTTCTTTTCCCATGGTGCCCTGTGGGAATCTGTAGCAACTCCTCAACCCAGTGGAGCTGCTGTCTGGCAGTCCATGGGAGATACTGTCCTGTGTATGCCATCTCCCGCAATTCTTCCTTGTTAATGGCATCCCGGCTGGGTAAGGATGCTGGCCATCCCTCACACTGAATTATGAACAAAGAAAACAGAAATGACACAAAAACATGAGCAATTCAAAAATAACAAGAACAGTAATAAAACAGAAAATATACTTAAGCCAGGGAATAAACATAACACCTGCAAACCACATAGGGCACAGTTTCTAATGACTTCTGTCAGACTCTCACAGTATTAATTTTCCTTTTTATTTTTATTTTTTATTGATTTTTGTCCAAATGAAGCCAGAGCAGGAAGATAGCATTCTTACCAGAGCATTTGTGTTGTGTTTGTTTTTTCTATTTGCCCATTTTTTAAACTTTCCAATTATGTTGCCTTGAACGTTGTGCTGACTTTATCATTGCAAATGGAGAATTGTAGGGTGAGCTCCTGTTTCTTTCCAATTTTAGCATTGTTTCTTTCTAGTAATCCACTGAGACTTGAAGAGATACCTGACAGAATTCAGTTACTGGTGGAAGAATTCTTTAAATATCAGCAGTCTCCAGATCATCCATCAGATTTGTGAAAAGGTGGAACAGAGGGTTCAAAGCATGAAGTTTGGCCAAAACATGGCTACAAAGTCAGCATGGACCTGCACTTGGTTGAGTCCATGCCTCCAAGAATTCACATTGTTCTGGAGAAGAAAAGGGGTCCTTCCTGGTAGTAGATAAGCAGATCTACTAAAGTGCATATTGAACATGCAGTATATTAATAGACACAAGGCATACTGATCTTCAATTGGAACATTTTGAGCGTTAGAAAGTACTTATCCAGGCCATCCTGCCTGTATGTACCTTAACTATTTGTTATAATATTCTTATTAAATCTTAGATGCCATAATCTTTATCTATTCATATGACCTTGTTTAGCCAATAAGACTTTTATGTACCCACCAAGATGTTTAGACTGCAGGACACCAGCTGGCATCAGCTAGAATAAAATGACATGAGTGCAAAGTATTTTGGGTATTATAACCAGTTCCAAGAACAATGTTCACATTTACTCTTTCAAATTGCTAAGGAGCTACAGGATGTGTTTTTATTTTTGCATTCTAACCGGAAACCACTAGCTAACCACAGCCAGTCATAATGAAGTCACACAAGTCACATCCTTTGTCAGCTCAGCAATGTGCAGACAATATGGAGTCATTCATCTGTCATTGAGAAGCTTTAGGAGTCAAGTTTGGTACCTCTTTAGCGATGAGACAAATCATGTAGTGTTTGTGTGTTTGTTACATCTAGACATTGTACAAGAGACATTAAGAAGGCTAATAAGATGCTAAGTTACATAGCAAGCATGATTTGTGAAATACAAGTCAAAGCAGGTTATCCTTAACAACAACAACATTTATTTATTTATATAGCACATTTACATACAAATAATGTAGCTCAAAGTGCTTTACATGATGAAGAAAGAGAAAAAAGACAAAGTAGGAATTCAAATCAGAGAACACTAATTAACATAGAATAAAAGTAAGGTCCAATGTCCAGGGAGGACATCAAAAACAAAAAAAAAAAAACTCCAGACGGCTGAAGAAAAAATAAAATGTGGAGGGGTTCTGAGGCAATGAGATCACCCAGCCCCCTCTAGGCATTCTACCTAACATAAATGATCAGTCCTCATTGTATTCAGGGTTCTCATGGAAGGACTTGATGATGATGGTCACGTGGACTTCTGACCTTTAATCCATCAGTGTGGCAATATCATGGTGCTTTGATTAGGTCGCCACCACAGAAAACCGGAAAACGAACAGAAGAGAGAGTAGGGGTTAGTAGAGATTTTGGAGCCACCATGAATAAATTAATATATAAAAATATAATAATTAAGTAATATAAAACATCATTGAGGCTTCACCTGGAGTACTTTCTTCAGTTTGGATCTCCATAATAGAAAAAAGACATAACAGCACTAGAGAAAGTCCATAGAGCAACAGCTTGGCTGATTCCAGGACGGGGAAGTATGAGCTGTGAGGATGGATTGAAGGAGTTGAACCTTTTCAGTTTAAGCAAACCACGATAAAGTGGTGACAATAATGAAAGTTTTTAAAATTATGAGGTGAAGGAGTACAGTGGATTAAGACTATTTAAAATAAGTTCAGCAATATCAACACGGGGCAGATTTAATGGAAGATTTTTTACAAATGTTATCAAGTTTTTCTTCACACAGAGAACCATAAACACAAGGAATAAGTTACTAAGTAGGGAGGTGGAGAGTAGAGCTTTAGAGACAATTCAAACTTGACTTGATATTTGTTATTTTGGAGGAATTAAGTGGATTGGGTTGACAAGCTTTGTCAGGCTAAAGAGCCTGTCTGTTGATGAAGTGTTTCTAATGTTGGACTCCGGTGTAGAAGGGTATTTCATTAAGCAAGATTAAATGTCAGTTTTTTAGATGAAACTAGGGGGCTTTGCCCCCTGCTTGCTTTGCTTGCCAATAACCCCAACCAGCACTATGCGCTGTTGTGAAGAGAGGGGCTTTACGCACCCCAAGGAGATCCGGCCACTCCTCTGAAACCCCTCTTAAACAGTGATACAATGGGAAACAAATTTCAGTTGTTTTTTTTTAACCTCCTCTTTGCTTGATCAGATGCTGGATTGCTGCTGCTGTGCCATGTGATCTGCATTTCATGTGGAGCTTTGAACATTTAAAAGCCTGTACAGCACCTGTCCTTTTGTCTCACTGCCTTGTCTCTCTTTGCCCACAGACATCCACAAACAATATGCAATCTCTTTTCACTGTTCCGTTATTTCACCGAGTAATATATTCCATTTTATTCATGCTAATGTGATCTTTACTCTCATTTTTTTAATTTTCCTACTTCCATTATCTCTAACCTGCTCTGTATGTGTATCGCAGGCCTTGCTTCTAAAGATTGTAAGTTTGACATGACGTGTCCGTCTCGCGGGACATGAAAGTATCTCTCTGTCTCTTAACCAAAGATCACGTCTCATCTCTCTGTTGTCACAAGATTTCTTTTATAATAGAGAGATATTGAAAAAATAGCACCCAAAAACCATCAGCAATTAGAATTAGGCTAAAAGTGTTACAGTTCTGCAATTTATGCACCTTCCCACCTAAATCATGACGTGCAATCTGAAGGAGCAACAAATATTTGTATCTTGGCAATCAATCCCCAATATGATTGCATTCCGGGAGAATATGAATAATATATAACAATGTTAAAAACACAACAAAACAAAATATGAATACAACCACTAGATTGTTTGGCCTTTAGAAAACCCTGAAAACCATAATTAATTTTTAGAGGTCAAGGGACAGATGGAAAAAATTAAACTTATAAGTCACATCATATTCCCTTACAAAAATTCAATATGTGTAAAATATATACTGTATATATATATATATATATATATATATATATATATATATATATATATATATATATATATATATATATATATATATATATATATATATATATTTATATTGGTTGGTTGATTAGGAGCATGCGCTGCTCCCAATATTAATTTATTTGAAAATAGATTACAATATACTTACAATGATAAATGTATTACAATATCTTGTAGTATACTGACATATATTGTAAAATATGTGAATGATTGTTGTTTTTCTGTAATATAATATATGTGAAGTCCAATCTGTCAAAGGCTTCTGCAAAAAACAAACCTTTTCCTTTTGATTATCTATCTATCTATCTATCTATCTATCTATCTATCTATCTATCTATCTATCTATCTATCTATCTATCACTTAGTTGTTAATGATGCGTGTGTTTATATAAATGCAGAGGAGCAGAGGGAGGTTTTTTTTGCCTGAATGGAAGCCCTGACCAACAGACAGCCCACATCACATGATGTCAGTGTGGGAGCAACAGAAATCTTTATATTTTATTTTATTTTATTTTTTCAGTGGGATTTGGCAGTGTTATGTATTACTGATGTTTTTGTTATTCTGTCTGTGCCATTTTGTAGGATTGAAGCCATGTTATTTATGATTGCTATCCTTGTTGCTGATAGCTTGGTCATACGATGATTTGTGACAAATTTCCCCACCTCTAAAAGGATGGTGACATGCAGTTCTCAGTATCCAGAGTCTAGATCCTCTCGGAAAGACTGGCAAAACATTCATCAGAGCTATTGTGTCAGCAGGCTGATGAGGTTCAGAGGGCATATCACAAGATGAACAAAAGACAGAAAAGGGTCAAACCATGGAGATCAAAAGACTCAAGCACCAAGCCAAAAGGCAAAATAAAAATCACAGTAAAAAAATTGGTTACCAAAACATCAGAACCAGAAAAACATGACAAAAACGATTAGCAAAAAAGATGTTTAAAAAAAGGGACTCTATATCCACAACTTGAATGAGGAAATGGCCTTAGAACCCATAATGTAATTTCAAATTGAACATGCCATTTAGTTTTGTGCTAGGCTACCTGATGTTAGGCCTATTCAGAAGGCCCATATCGATAAAGAGGACCAATCTGGCCTTCTGTACATGCGTGCTTGCATGTGTGTGTATTTCATTTTTTGAGTGCGATTTGGCAGTGTTATGTATTAAAGTGTTACAGTATGTATTATTATGTGTTTTTCCTTTTGAGGCCTGCTTTTTGAGGCCTGTTGGAGATCAGAACTGGTGTGGTGCTATGGTGTCACCCGAAGCTGGTGGGTGCGGCGACACATTGTACTGGTGCATGCTCCCCAACCTCATCTGACCTGACCTTTTTGTACTGCTTCATTGTGAGAGGAATCACAACAGGATGTCTATGATTGATGAGACAGCCCATTTGAATAAGAAGTTGTACATGCTGATAACTTTGGTCTTGTCTTTTGGCCAAGAGTTCATCAGGGACTTTCCAACTGAGAAAAGAGGAAATTCTTAATGCATACAATTATCTCCTTCCCGAATGTACTAACATCTAGACAGAGACAGATTCTACGTGCAATGGTGTTCAGAAGATAAGATGTAGTCAGAATCCGAGCCTTATTGTGTAACCAAACCATCAGACCTATCTTTCATCAAAAACTTTAACAGATATCAGAAATCATGGTCATATACTTAAAGCAGAAATTCTTTTATCTATAAGTAAATAACAAGGCAAACACAAACTAATAAGCTGAATTGTTTTTATGTGTAATCTTGGATAACCAGGAAGTGCACAGTGCTAAGTTCTATATCGATACACCAGTGATTTTTTAAACTGGATGTCAATCGGGTGTCTCTGCTTAGCAATGTCTTGGATACAATAAACACAAGTTGACCACTGTGAAACGTATAGAGCATCCTACACCCAAATATCCCAACCAAACCTGCTATAAACATAATTTTAGGTTCAACATGACATTTATTATATTCTTCATCACTTCCCCTTCCACGCTATTCCTCAAGAATTTCACTGTAAACCTTAAAAACACAATGACTCCTTCCTTTATGTACTCCACTCCTCTCTGGATGAACTTTGTCAAACTCCACTACCGACTCTGACTCACCTGGCTGAGGCAGAAGGGCTTCTTTTAAGCTGGACTTGGGAGTACTTCCAGTGTAACAATATTGCATCCTGGTACATCACTGTAATCTCTTGATGACAGAGGAGCCTCCCTTAGCAACTCCTTCTAGTTTAACCCAAAAACCCCAACATGGCTGCCTGTTGGAACTACAGCTTACATGCAGCCTTGTGGGTCTACAGAGGATGACACCATAAGAGGGATGCTACCACACATTGTTCTGGAGGAACATACATTCCCCACGAGGCAACCACCCACCTTCCATTCATGGTAATGTACCCTAGCAGGGTAAGGAAACACAGTCCATCCTAGCCTTATGACACCACTAAAATAAGAAAAAAGTCATGGCATTGTGTTAAACACTAAATATTTTTAACTTATATAAAGACACTCTAAAGCTATATTATATATATATATATATATATATATATATATATATATATATATATATATATATATACTTCTATGTTATGGGGGCTCTGCCCTGCTCATTCACTCGCCAACCCCCGTGTTTGGTTAATCGGATATACAGTTTTAAAAGCTTGTTTTTTTTCTTTGGAATTGTTTCAATTTCATTATTTGCACTTTTACTTTAAAGCTTCAGTAAAAATAATATTTGGAATTACCTTTTCTTCAAGATCGCATTGAATTTTAATTCCGTTTTTGGAGACACATTGTGACAATGCAACGTATAAATACCCATGAGTGAATATTGTTTCTTTTTCTTTAATAAATAATCCGACTTTTTCGAATGTTTATCCCTGTGATTTCTTAATTGTCATAGCAAAAGCTATTCTCACGGGAAACTGTTTTAATACGAATGGCATATCACGGTCTCCTTTGGTGTCTAATGTTATTCCCTGACGATATACTACATTAGCTTTCTTGTCACCTGTTAAAATTTGCATCACTTCTCCGTGATCATAAATATAAACCAGACCTAATTGTGGTTTCTTCGAAATTAAACTTGTCGTAGCTTTAATTGTTGCAGGACCAAAGATTCTCATAGCGTATGGTCCTGAATCATGTAAATCTACGTTTTGAGCATTGAATGATGCAAAGGCGAAAAGATTATTGTAGACTCATATATTTTGCCTGTAGTTTTTCTGGATTCTGCTCTGGGCTGGTACCCTGCCCGGGGTTTGTTCCTGACTTGTGCCCTTTGCTTGGCTCCAGCAGACCCCCGTGACCCTGTGTTCAGATATAGTGGGTTGGGAAATGACAGACTGACTGTTTGTGGATTTCACTTTCCCCAAACATCAGATCTTTTAATTCTCTCAGATATGCCTCCTCATTGTGTAGAAACACTACTTTTCCCTGATGGCAACACGAATTACATGATCTACAAGTCTCTGACTTAAAGTTCAAAGCCTTACAATATTTCCATACTTCTGACATATCACCTATGTCCATATATTCAATCTCTATTCGCCTTTCCGTTATTTCACCGAGTAATAATTTCTCTTTGTTAGCGCTAATGCGATCTTTACCATCTTTTTTATGATACTTTTTAATTTTTATGCTTTTATATTCTGTATCTTGCTCTGCATGTGTATCACACATACTTTTTTTTTAGTCTTTTGAATTCCACTGTTATCATTACCTCTAACCTGCTCTGAATGTGTTTCACCACCTTGTTTTTGAACCTCTTTATGACATTTTAATTGTTTTCTACTCTTTGTCTTTTATTTCTGACATTGCTTTGTCCTGCTATTTTTTCAATTACACCCTGTCCGTGATGATTATTTCCCCTTTTTTCGATTAATTATTCCCATTTGTTTGCACTAATGCCTTATGTACTTTTATTTTTTGAACTTTTGAATTTTACTGCTTTCATATTCCTTAGCTATTTCTGCATGTGTATCGTGCCATCGTTTTTTTTTTAGCCTTTCGAATTCCACTGCTTTCATAATCTCTTATCTGCATTTTTTTCTCTTTTTTGGGTCTCTTTTCTCCGCGCTGCTCTTTCTTCTTCGCTTAGTCGTTGATGTTTCATCTAGAACGTATTGTCCTTATACGCTTTATATGAGCTGAGAGCACAGGATCGGTGTCTGCTAAAAGCCTTTACATGACTGACAGTTTTGATGACTGTGGTCTTATTTGAAAATGGTTGTAAGTAGTGTGTGACTTGCAAGAATCTCATGTTCCATGTACCCACAAGATGGTCCTGGGACAATCTCTTGGCACCAAATCTCATGTTTAAGGTCCCCGTGAGACACTCCATGGCCAATCTCTTTCGTCTCGCTGGTCTTTTAAGTGTCTTCCGAGAAGATCATGTCTCATCTTCCTGGTCTCCCTTTCAAGATTTTTTTTATAATAGAGAGATACATACAGTATATATATGCATATGTTTTGTCACACATGTGTGCATTGGGTACAGCTCAAAAAATCTAACTGTAATTATGGGACAATGGTGGAGGCCAGTGCCTTATATTTGTCATTTTACATCATTTATCTATAAAAGGTAAGTCTTTCAGTATATACAGTAAACTGGATCCAAAATCACATATTTATACATACCATTTTTATTTTCAGTTTAGAAGTCAGAAAATATAAAAACATGCAATACAGAGACAGGGTATAAAGCAAATACATACAGCATTAAAATAGTGACACAGTGATTAGTGCTGCTTCCCCACAACTCCACAGTCTGTGACCCAAGCCTACAGTCCCTGTGAAGTCCTCACAGTCTCTCTGTGTGTGTATTGTTGTTGTTGTTGTTTCTAAGGTGAGAGCTTTTTACTGTGTACCTTGGTTTTTAGATTACCTCGCTACTGCAAAATTTACCAAACCTGCGTATAAGAGCATATGGCTAGCATTGGTGTCTGCCTTGTGATTTGTGTTGCAGGATTAGCTTTGGTCCCTGTGACCCTGAACTAGATAAGTAGGTGAAAAAAAAGTTTAACAGTTTTGCATCACTAAAAAAAAAGAAATAAAGATAAACTTGAAATGTTTTCATATGTTCATCATTTTTCATCTAGCAAATGTATTGCCCCAAGCGCTTTAAGCATAGGAAAGGTGCTATATGAATAAAATGGATTATAATTACTACTAGCAAAATACCCACGCTTTGCAGCGGAGAAGTGGTGTGTTAAAGAAGTTATGAAAAAGAAAAGGAAACATTTTAAAAATAACGTAACATGATTGTCAATGTAATTGTTTTGTCACTCATATATATATATATATATATATATATACACACACACACACATATAAACATATATACATATATTCATATCTACATATACACATATCTATACTAATAAAAGGCAAAGCCCTCACTCACTGTCTCACTCACTGACTCATCACTAATTCTCCGAGTTCCCGTGTAGGTAGAAGGCTGAAATTTGGCAGGCTCATTCCTTACAGCTTACTTACAAATGTTGGGCAGGTTTCATTTCGAAATTCTACGTGTAATGGTCATAACTGGAAGCTATTTTTCTCCATATAATGTAATGGAGTTGAGCTCGAAAGCCGTGGGGGCGTTGTTTCGTGTGACATCATCACGCCTCCCACGCAATCACGTGAACTGACTGTCAACGCAGTACGTAGAAAACCAGGAAGAGCTCCAAAAAGCGCTGCATTATATAATTGAGAAGGCAGCGAAACAATAAGAAGCGAGCGAGTGACATATACTACCATATTCATGAGTGCTGCTACTTCGGAAACAAAGCACGGTGTAAACCTAAAGTTTAAATTAAGTTCATAGACAGGCTGCTGCTGGCATTTGTCATGCCCACGGGTAATGTGGGATACAAGTTTAATGAGAGGACGCAGGATATAAACGAGAGTTTTGAGCACTTTGTAACTAAGTTAAAATTGCAGGTGAAGGGCTGTGCTTATGCAAATTCCGAGACTGTGTTTGTGGGGGATTGACAGTTAAGGCGGGTGGGGGAGTCACGTCATCATCTCCCCTCCCGTTCACCTCATTTCGCTCTGAGCTGAGCTCCGCAGCTAACGCACGCAGTGTTACGGAAGCGACTTTGTAATACACACGCTGTCTGTAGAGTTTCTCCACACTGAATCCTCCAGGCACTACTTACAAAAGGTTACATTGACAATCGTTTTACGTTATTTTTAAAATGTTTCCTTTTCTTAGCACAAGCACAGCTGAGAAGCTTCAATGCATGTACAGTAATCCCTCGCTATATCGCGCTTTGACTTTCGCGGTTTCACTCTATCGCGGATTTTAAATGTAAGCACATCTAAATATATATCACAGATTTTCGCTGGTTCGCGGATTTCTGCAGACAGTGGGTCTTTTAATTTATGCTACACGCTTCCTCAGTTTGTTTGCCCTGTTGATTTCATACAAGGGACGCTATTGGCGGATGACTTAGAAGCTACCCAATCAGAGCATGTATTACATATTAACTAAAACTCCTCAATGCTATAAGATATGCTTCCCGCGCGGAGCTTGTTTGCTTGTCTCTGCCTCTATCTCACCCTCTCTGACATTCTCTGCGCCTGACGGAGGGGCTGTGAGCAGAGGTGCTGTTTGCTTAAAAGATACTGACGCTCCTCAAAAAAAATGCTGCTTTTTTGTGGTGCTCGGCATATTTAAAAGCACAAAAGCACAGGTATTGATTTTTTGATTGTTGCTTTAATCTTGCTCTCTCTCTCTGACGTTCTCTGCGCCTGACGGAGATGTGAGCAGAGGGGCTGTTTGCACAGAGGCTGTTTGCTTAGAAGATACTAACGCTCCTATAAAAATGCCACGGCAAACTTAAAAGCACAAGTATTGATTTTTTGATTGTTTGCTTTTCTTTGCGAGCTCTCTCTCTCCCTCTGAAATTCTCTGCTCCTGAAGAGATCTATTTGCATTCTTTTAATTGTGAGAAAAAACTGTCATCTCTGTCTTGTCATAGAGAACAGTTTAAACTTTTGACTAAAGGGTGTTATTTCATGTCTAGAGGGCTCTAATAATGTTAACAGTGTGGGAGAGTTTATAAGGGCTTAAAATATATAAAAATAACTACACAAACATATGGTTTCTACTTCGCGGATTTTCGTCTATCGCGGGGGGTTCTGGAACGCAACCCCTGCGATCGAGGAGGGATTACTGTACTCCATAACGTGTTAAAAAATAACGCATTTAATCACACTTTGCATTACAAGCAAAGGGGAACTTTTGACAATACACGATTTCCTGGTACACCGATTACATTGATCAGCGCTTCCCGATTCATTTTACCCTCGCACCCCCTTGGTGTGAGAAGAAGTATGAAAAAATATGAGGTTAACACAGAAAAACAGATCACCAATTGAAGCTTTATGAATAATCAATTCGCCATCAATAACTGTTTTGGTAAAGCCATACTCAGTGTAATCCTACTTCCATTTTATAATTTTTCCGCCACTAGCCATGATTAAATGAACGGTAAAAAAGTAAGAGCGAAGCGAGGGTGACTTATTCATGCAGGCAGGAGACAGCTCAATAGCTTGAATTTGGATATAAGTAGGAATGGAAGTTGAATTTAGTCTTTAAATTTCTATGGTAAAGAAAAAGTTATGCAATGATGACTAAATTTAACTATATAAAGTCAAAACTTGTATATATAAAGTCATTCCCGAATATATAAAGTCAAAACTTGATTATATAAAGTCACTGTCGGAATATATAAAGTCAAAACTTGAATATATAAAGTAAGCGTCGGAATATACAAAGTCAGCGCTGGAATATCCATCCATTTCCCAACCCGTTGAATCCGACCACAGGGTCACGGGGGTCTGCTGGAGCCAATCCCAGCCAACACTGGGCGCAAGGCAGGAACCAATCCTCGGCAGGGCACATGCATCATTTTCCGAACAGTGTTTTTTTAATTTATTTTTCTGAATACGTTTTTGTTAACTTAGTTCAGTTCAGAGTCGTTTCAATCAATAGATTTTGACTTTCACTTTATATATTCAGGAGTGAGTTTATATACTCCGATGTTGACTTTATATAATCAGGAATGACTTTATAAATTCCAACGCTGACTTTATATATTCAGGTTTTGACTTTATATATTCCAGCAATTACTTTATATATTCAACTTTTGACTTTATATATTCAGGAATGACTTTATATACTCAAGTTTTTACTTTATATTTTCCCTGGTTATGTTGAGGGCCACTGGTAGAGGTCTTGGAAGCCCAGCCCTGCAGGGGCTCGTGGCCACCGCCAGGCGGCGCCCCGGTGCCTGTAGAAATCTGGAGCCCAGCACTTCCGCCACACCAGGAAGTGCTGGGGGGAAGAAGACAGGGACACCGAGGGCTTCGGCGCAGCTGGCACTTCCACCACACTGGGGCGTGTCTTCGGAGAAATGCCGGGAAGCAGCTGGTGCCCATCCGGGTTCCTATTTAAGGGGCCGCCTCCCTTCAGTCAAAAGCGGAAGTCGGGTGGAAGTGGACAGAGATGGAGAGAGGACTGGAGGCAGCCAGGAGAGAGAGGCACGAAGGACTGTGTGGCCTGGACTTTGGGGGATCGGTGGTGGAGGCACTGGGGGTGCACGTGAAGTATAATACTTGTAAATATTGTAAATAAAGGGTGTGTTGGGTGAACATAAGATGTCCGTCTGTCTGTGTCCGGGCCAGCTTTCACAATATATATATATATATATATATATAGATATACACTCACGTAAAGGATTATTAGGAACACCTGTTCAATTTCTCATTAATGCAATTATCTAATCAACCAATCACATGGCAGTTGCTTCAATGCATTTAGGGGTGTGGTCCTGGTCAAGACAATCTCCGGAACTCCAAACTGAATGTCACAATGGGAAAGAAAGGTGATTTAAGCAATTTTGAGCGTGGCATGGTTGTTGGTGCCAGACGGGCCGGTCTGAGTATTTCACAATCTGCTCAGTTACTGGGATTTTCACGCACAACCATTTCTAGGGTTTACAAAGAATGGTGTGAAAAGGGAAAAACATCCAGTATGCGGCAGTCCTGTGGGCGAAAATGCCTTGTTGATGCTAGAGGTCAGAGGAGAATGGGCCGACTGATTCAAGCTGATAGAAGAGCAACTTTGACTGAAATAACCACTCGTTACAACCGAGGTATGCAGCAAAGCATTTGTGAAGCCACAACCTTGAGGCGGATGGGCTACAACAGCAGAAGACCCCACCGGGTACCACTCATCTCCACTACAAATAGGAAAAAGAGACTGCAATTTGCACGAGCTCACCAAAATTGGACAGTTGAAGACTGGAAAAATGTTGCCTGGTCTGATGAGTCTCGATTTCTGTTGAGACATTCAAATGGTAGAGTCAGAATTTGGCGTAAACAGAATGAGAACATGGATCCATTATGCCTTGTTACCACTGTACAGGCTGGTGGTGGTGGTGTAATGGTGTGGGGGATGTTTTTTTTGGGACAATTTAGGCCTCTTAGTGCCAATTGGGCATCATTTAAATACCACAGGCTACCTGAGCATTGTTTCTGACCATGTCCATCCCTTCATGACCACCATGTACCCATCCTCTGACGGCTACTTCCTGCAGGATAATGCACCACGTCACAAAGCTCGAATCATTTCAAATTGGTTTCTTGAACATGACAATGAGTTCACTGTGCTAAAATGGCCCCCACAGTCACCAGATCTCAACCCAATAGAGCATCTTTGGGATGTGGTGGAACAGGAGCTTCGTGCCCTGGATGTGCATCCCACAAATCTCCATCAACTGCAAGATGCTATCCTATCAATATGGGCCAACATTTCTAAAGAATGCTTTCAGCACCTTGTTGAATCAATGCCACGTAGAATTAAGGCAGTTCTGAAGGCGAAAGGGGGTCAAACACCGTATTAGTATGGTGTTCCTAATAATCCTTTAGGTGAGTGTGTATATATATATATATATATATATATATATATATATATATATATATATATATATATAGATAGATAGATAGATAGATATATGACAACATCACTCATATCAATGGCAAAACAATTACATTAACAATCATGTTACGTTATTTTTAAAATTTTTCCTTTTCTTTTTTATTAACTTCTTTAACATACTACTTCTTTGCTGCGAAGCACGGGTATTCTGCTAGTTTTTATATATATTGTCACACACGTGTGCATGGGAGGCAGCTAAAGGGCTTGAGTGAAGGCAGTTCTGAGGCATGCCGGAATGTGGCAGAGTGCACTGGCTCTTTTTCTCCCTTTCCTGTAGACAATTCCCGGGAGATTACACCTGGCTCTTTTGACGTCACTTCCAGTACCGAGCCAATGGAAGTAGACCTTACCAGCTCCAGCCCCTCTGATGTCACTTCCGTGCTTGATCCAATGGTTGATGAACACGTGCCAGATCCTTATGACCTACTTCCTGTCTTCCCCTTTAAAAGCCTGCCCTTTTTCCCTTTTCCCTCAGTCTTGTTTTGGACTCAACGGTATGCACATCAGTGCTGTTTTCTGTAAGAAATATCGACTTTTGCAGCCAGGATACCAGAATATATGGGTGGCTGCCCCAAACCTTCATCTGAGCATGTCTCATCTTTGTGACATTGGCGTAGTCGGCAGGATCAAGAAGTCCTGGAAGAGAAGGGGACAGGACCTGCAACCCAACCAGGTGGGAGCGTACCGTGGCCGGGTTTCCAGGCGGGGAGGGTGTTCCGTGTTTCGGAGTGGCCCGGTACAGGCTCTGCTCCCGGCATGCTCTACTAGGCAACCTAGAAAGGCCAGGGAGTGTTCGGGAGGGGCCCACAGACTTGGGCTGCTTCAGAAGGGGGAGGCAAAGACGGCTGTTTATGCTCTCTCGGAGGAGAATGCCCACCTCCCTGTAAAGCCAGAGCCCCGATTTCCACCTAGGGGTGCCCCAGATTGGCAGGTGAGTATCCTGAAAAACTGGAGGTTCAACCCAGAGCAGCCGACCCCTCAACAAGCCTGATCCCTATGGGCAAAGGTGGCTACGACCACAAGAATTGAAGCCCTCTCAAATAATAGAGCAAGTGGCTTGCTACCTGCTTCTGGACATGCTACCCCGGGGTTTCACCCAGCCGGTCTGCGGTAGATAATTTAAAAACATGGCAGAGCTCATAGAAAGACAAAGGATGGCCTCACAATCTGGGGGAGCTGAACCGTCCTTTAACCAAACTCAACCGGGGTATGTCCCAAAACCTAGCCCCTGCCCCGTACAACCCAGAGCTTGTGCCGGTGTCCCCGGGGCCGTGGGCGCACAAACCGCTTGGGAATAAGGTGGAATGCAGGTGGAGGGGTTGGTGTGCTCTGATGAACCCGTTGGCAGTCCCACACACAGGCGCAGTGATCGTTAACGGGTAAAAAACGTCTTCCCTGTTCGATACCGGCAACAACATTTCCATTGTTGGCCGCCGATTTGTGCTACTGCGACAGTGGTTGAAATTTAAGGCCGGTATAACCTGTGTCCACGGGGAAACCCACTGGTACAGGAACGTCGCTTGTGTCATCAGCTACGGGGGATCAATTTGGAAATTAACTGTGGCAATCCTCCCTGATCCTCCACATCCGGTGATACTGGGGCGGGACTGACCTGAAATTAAAAGCGGTGAGACACATACCACTCCCGGGATTACTTTGGGCCTCGTTATAGATGGGAATGAGCCGTCTCAGGTTGCCTCCACGCCATGTAATCAGCCGGCAGAGAGAGACGAAGCAGCTTCCCTGAGTGACGTGGCAACTCGTGCTGATACGTCATCCACCAACACCGAGATGGAACGGGAGGAAACCACGCCCCTTGAGGTCGACGCTGACCCTCTCTCCTTGTTGCAATTCCAATTTAAAGAGACGCCGGTTTCTTTTAGAAGGGAGCAATGATGACTCCCTGAAGTTTGCTAAAAATGCAGTGGTCCTTGTCAATGGCAAGCGCACTAATCAGTCGATGCCACAGGGTCCTCATTTTGTCTTAGACAATGACCTTCTTTATCGTGTAGCAATGCATGATGGGCAGGAGAGAAAGATACTGCTAATTCCACATACCTTCCAGTGGCAGGTCTGCGAGCTAGCACACGCCCACCTCCTAGGTGGCCACTTGGGCACCGAGAAAACTCTGGAGCGGATCAAGCTCTGTTTCTACTGGCCGGGGATCAATGAGGAGGTTCTTCGCTTTTGCGCTTCCTGCCCGGAGTGTCAACTGCGACAAATTCCTAGAAGGGACCGCGCTCCTCTTGTTTCTATACCTTTAATTGACATTCCCTTCCACAGAATTGGGGTCGATTTGGTCGGACCCCTAGAGCCCTCAGCCTGAGGACACAAGTACATTTTAGTCCTCGTGGATTATGCTACATAATACCCCGAAGCTGTTCCGTTGCGCTCAGCTACCTCTAAAGTCATCACACGGGAATTACTAGGGGTCTTTGCGTGCATGGGTATCCCCAAGGAAGTCTTGATGGACCAGGGGACCCCCTTCACTTCGGAGACGTTCAAGGAGACTGCCAAGTTACTGAAAATAAAGCATTTAAAGACCGCAGTGTATCATCCTCAAACCGACGGATTAGTGGAGAGGTTTAATCAGACTCTCAAACAAATGCTGCGTAAGGTGGTCAGCGAGGATGGAAGGAACTGGGATCAACTCCTCCCCCTTGTCCTTTTTGCCTATCGGGAAGTCCCACTAGCCTCCACGGGGTTCTCCCCTTTTTAATTACTGTATGGGCGACAACTTCAGGGCATATTAGATATTCTAAAAGAAGGATGGGAAGAAGAGGCTCTTCCCTCTACAAACATATTAGAGTATATCATGCAGTTAAGCGATAGATTTGGAAAGATTCGGCCTCTCCTTAAAAGTCACATGGACGAGGCTCAAGCAGCACAGGCCCGGTACAACAACCGTGGCATGTCTCTGCGGGAGTTCCACCCGGGAGATCAGGTCATGGTCCTAGTGCCTACCTCCCACTCTAAGTTGCTTGCCCATTGGCAAGGCCCCTACGAAGTTAAGGAGAGGAAGGGACTGGTCGACTATTTGGTGAGTCAACCCAAGCATCGGCCGAATGAGCGGGTTTATCATGTGAACCTGCTGAAACCGTGGAAGGACAGAGACCCCGATCCCTCCTCCGGCCAGCCCCGCTCACTCTTCGCTCACACACACAGCCTTAACTTCGGTACGGACTTAAGTCCCAGACAACAACAGGAGCTGGAAACAGTTATCCGGGCCATTTGGGAGGTAGTCAGTGAGAACCCCGGATGGACCTCTCTAGTTGAGCACAACATTGTGATAGAGCCCGGGGTTATTGTCCGAGAACGCCCGTATCGTCTTCTTGAGGCAAAAAGGGCTGAAGTGGAGCTTGAGATCAAGCGCATGCTGGAACTAGGTGTGATTGAGGAAAGTTATAGTCCCTGGTCCAGCCCCATTGTGCTCGTCGGTAAGCCTGACGGGAGTTGGAGGTTCTGCAATGACTTCCATCGGCTTAATCAAGTCTCCCAATTTGATGCCTATCCAATGCCACGCGTGGACGACCTCCTCGAGAGGCTTGGACAGGCTCGATATTTGACCACACTGGACATGACAAAATGATACTGGCAGGTTCCGTTAACGGACTCCGCGAAGGAAAAAAGCGTGTTTAGTACCACTAGCAGACACTGGCAGTATCGTGTCCTTCCATTTGGGTTACACGGGGCTCCAGCAACCTTCCAGCGTCTGGTGGACAAAGTTCTCCGGCCTCATAACTCATACAGTGCTGCCTACCTGGATGACGTGGTCATCTATTCCTGCACATGGAGGGAACATCTACAGAATGTTGGAGCAGTATTGCGGACACTTGGTGAGGCCGGGCTCCGGATTAATCCCAAGAAATGCTTCTTTGGATTAAGCGAGGTCAAATATTTATGGTACCTGGTGGGTCGGGGTACCGTAAGGCCACAGTGCTCCAAAGTTGATGCCATTCTGAAATGGCCCCGTGCGTGAACCAAGTGGCAGGTTCAAGCCTTTCTCGGGTTAGCCGGGAACTACTGCCGGTTTGTACCCTGGTTCTCGGAGAGAGCGGCACCTTGACTGATTTAACAAGGAAGAGGGCCCTGAGCATTGTGGTATGGACTGCGAAGACAGGCGCTGCATTTAGTGACTTAAAGCAGGCCCTTACATCCGCACCTGTTTTGATGGCACCTAACTTTTCTTTGCCTTTCATCCTCCAGACGGACGCTTCGGACACAGGCCTGGGCACCGTGCTGAGCCAAAGTGTCGATGGTGTGGAACACCCCATCATGTTCCTGAGCCGGAAACTGTTGGACGGGAGACCAGGTATGCAGCGGTGGAAAGGGAGGCTTTGGCAATTAAATGGGCGATTACTCATTTTAGGTACTACCTATTGGGCCGGGAATTCACCCTTGTTACGGACCATGCACCTCTACAGTGGATGGCCCTGCACAAGGAGTCGAATCCGCGGGTCACCCGGTGGTTTCTTGACCTACAGCCATATAAGTTTTCGCTCGTTCATCGTTGGGGCACTCTCCATGGCTGATGCACTTTCTCTGGTTCACGACCTCTCGGTTAGGGTCGCCCGACCCGACGGGTCTGTGCTAAGGGGGTGCCTTGTCACACACGTGTGCATGGGAGGCAGCAAAAGGGCTTGAGTGAAGGCAGTTCTGAGGCATGCCAGGATGTGGCAGAGTGCACTGACTCTTTTTCTCCCTTTCTTGTAGACCATTCCCGGGAGATTCCACCTGGCTCTTTTGACGTCACTTCCAGTACCGAGCCAATGGAAGTAGACCTTACCAGCTCTGGCCCCTCTGATGTAATGTCCGGGCTTGATCCAATGGTTGATGAACACGTGCCCGATCCTTATGACCTCACTTCTTGTCTTTCCCTTTAAAAGCCTGCCCTTTTTCCCTTTTCCCTCAGTCTTGTTTTGGACTCAATGGTATACACATCAGTGCTGTTTTTTGTAAGAAATATCGACTGTTGCAGCCAGGATACCAGAATATATGGGTGGCTGCCCCAAACCTTCATCTAAGTATGTCTCATCTTTGTGACAATATATACATATACACATCTACATATATGTATATATATATATATATATATATATATATATATGAATAATAAACAATTAGACTTTGCACTTAAAAATACACTATTGTAAAAATGTCAGGTCAGGTTGGGGAACATGCACTGGTACAGCGCGTTGCCAAACCCACCACATGACGAAACAGCTCGGTATCCCAATTGCCAACCCCCCAGGCAGGCACGCGGTCCAATCCCACCCTCCAGAAATGACCCTCTATCATCTGCTGCCAGGTGTTATGTGGGCATCCCCTTAGCCTGGTCCAGTCACTCGGGTCCTCAGCAACGAGGGTCCTTTAAGCCTGATCACCCTTGGGGAATCATGCCACATGGCCGTAGTGCTGTAACTGACACTCCCTCACAATGCAGGTAATGTGCCTCATTTGGGACTCCATGAGCAACCGCTCATTCAACACAAAGTCAAACCAACGGTACCCAAGGATTTTCCAGAGAGACACAGTACCAAAGGAGTCCAGTCTTTGTCTCAGGTCACTGGATAGCGTCCATGTCTCGCAACCATATAGCAAGACAGGAAGCATCAGGAATCTAAAGACTTGGACTTTTCTCCTGTTGCAAATACTGTATATTGGGAGCATAAATGTAAACTAGAAAATCTTAAGAAGGCTTTATAAGACTGTAAACACTATGTAGCACACACATACATGTGTATTTATGTATGAATTTATACAAAAGGACAGCATGGTGGCACAGTGATAGTGCTGCTCCTTTGCCACAAGAAGCCTGGAGTTCGCATCCCGGGGGTTCCCCTGTTTGCATGTTCTCCCCATGTTCACATGGGTTTCCTCTCATGCTGGTTTTATTACTGTGAGTTTCTCCAAACCACATACCATTGTATCATTATATTAATAATAAGGAGGTGCAGTATGTGATAAGTAATTGTATAGTTTTAACAGTATTGTATTTATTATAGTGTATGGCTTGTTGAGAATTTTGATCAAGGATCAATGTGCTGCATTATTAGTTTTAGTGTTCTTAGCTATGAAAGTCTAGGCCTGAAACAACTTTAAAAGGACACCATTAGTTTTGTTAGAGTGGCCTCTTGCCCGCATGTCCTTCTTGCTTGCTTTGTTTTGAGTTTCTGTGAAACAAGGTCATCATGCTCTCTGAGGAAGCAAGCAGGCAAAAAATGTTTTGAAAAATGCAGAAGCAGAGCTTCTTCTTGTTAATTACAATCAAATGCCTTAAACTAATAAACAATATGTGGTTAATTTCAGTGTATTTATAAAGCTGCATCAGTGATGTGGATCTAAAAAAGATAGGGAAACCAAAAAGATAGGGTGGTGCCAGTTTGAAAACCGAGCAGAGAACTTGTGTATGCTAAGCAAGTAGCTGGCTTGAAAATGTGCGTGGCTTTATGCAAAGTTTAGGGTTTATAATTATACAGTATATTATGAGCGTGGAAAAGGGAGTATGCAACAATTTTGTGCGTATGCACTGTTTATAGATGAGGCCCCAGGTGATTGTTATGGGAAAAGGTGCTGAGTGGTGAAAACATCATGGGAAACTCTATACAGTATGTTGGGAAACAAGTCTGGATTGGGGTCATTTTATAATAAGAAATTTAATATATTCAGGGCTCTCTGGACACTCGGGGCTCACTTCATAAACTGAGACAGGATTTATGTGCTTTGCAATTGTTTTCTATACTGTGCAATAAAGTCTTAAATTCTGACTGCCTTTCTTAAGAGTCTGCTTGTTTTTTCTGAGATTGCTCCACAACAGAATCACATATAAGAATCCCTTGAACTGAAAAAGATATTTTCGTGCCATTACAGGAAGAAGAAGCAGCTGCTGTTTCCAATAATGTCTGAAGAGAGGAAGGCGTGTCAAACTTGTGTGCCATGGAGAAAATGACAGTGACAATTAAAGAAGAGGATTGTGAACTGGGGTCAGGGGCGTTAAAGGAGACTGTGAGCAAAAGTCTGTCAGTATTAACATTCAAAAATGTAAAATTATAAAACACATCAAAGAAGAAGACCTTAATTCAGAGTGTTGTTCACACTATGGAGCAATGGGGGAGCCAGAGTCCTCTCAAAGCAGACACTGTCCAGTTCAGGAACATTTTGCCAATGTCAAGTCTGAATTTTTAAATTTTGATACAGAGAAGACTGAAGAAGTATCATCCAAGAGAGCACCTAAAGATGAGCATTCTGCGATTGTAAACTTCAGTGATTGTAAACTTTAAAAATGAATTGCATGTTGCTTTCCTAAATAAATGGTTTTTGTATTAAGCTTGAAACTAGTTGATGTTTCATTTTGTGGTTAAAATAAAAAAACACTTAATGTAAATTAGTAGATTATCAAATATAATGTAAACATTTTCCTTGAATAAACATTTTTTCTCAGCATATAACCATTCTTTTGTTTTCACCTGAAGTGGTAGCAGGGCAGTACAAGTGGTGTTAACAACGATCGTCAGCGCTTTGATAGAATTCAGCCGATGTTTATTTTCTAGTGACAAGCCAAGCGAAAGAACTGACATATGCATTACAACAACAACGACAACATTTATTTATATAGCACATTTTCATACAAACAGTAGCTCAAAGTGCTTTACATAATAAAGAATAGAAAAATAAAAGACACAGTAAGAAAATAAAATAAGTCAACATTAATTAACATAGAATGAGAGTAAGGTCCAATGGCCAGGATGGACAGAAAAAACAAAAAAACTCCAGACGGCTGGAGAAAAAAATAAAATCTGTAGGGATTCCAGACCATTAGACTGCCCAGTCCCCTCTGGGCATTCTACCTAACATAAATGAAACAGTCCTCTTTGGATTTAGGGTTCTCATGGAAGGACTTGATGATGATGATGGTCACGTAGACTTCTGCCTTTTAATCCGTCCATCATTGTTGGAGCATCATGATGCTTTGAGTAGGTGGAGGTGGCGCAGGCCACCACCACAAAGAAACCAGAAAAAGAAACAGAAGAGAGAGTAGGGGTCAGTACGGATTTTAGATCCACCGTGAATAGTTATTATGATGAATTGAACATACAGAGTATCAGGATTAAGTTAAAGTGAAGTTATAAAAAGGCCATGTTAAAGTAATTTGTTTACAGCAGTGTTTTAAAGTGCTCTACTGTATTAGCCTGGCAAATTCCTATTGGCGGGCAATTCCAGATTTTAGGTGCATAGCAGCAGAAGGCCGCCTCACCACTTCTTTTAAGTTTTGTTCTTGGAATTCTAAGGAGACACTCATTTGAGGATCTAAGGTTACAATTTGGAATATAACGTGTCAGACATTTCGATATATAAGATGGGGCGAGATTATTTAAGGCTTTATAAACCATAAGCAGAATTTTAAAATCAATTCTGAAAGACACAGGTAACCAGTGCAGTGACATTAAAACTGGAGAAATGTGTTCGGATTTTCTTTTCCTAGTTAGGATTCTAGCAGCTGCATTCTGCACTAGTTGCAAATGATTTATGTCTTTTTTGGGTAGTCCTGAGAGGAGTGCGTTACAGTAATCTAATAACGCATGAACCAATTTCTCAGCATCTTTCAGTGATATAAGAGGTCTAACTTTACTTATGTTTCTTAAGTGAAAAAATGCTGTCCTAATGATCTGATTAATATGCGATTTAAAATTCAGATTACAGTCAACAATTACCCCTAAGCTTTTTACCTCCGTCTTGACTTTTAATCCTAATGTATCCAGTTTATTTCTAATAGCCTCATTGTATCCATTATTGCTGATCACTAAGATTTCAGTTTTCTCTTTATTTAACTTGAGAAAGTTACTATTCATCCATTCTGAGATACAAGTCAGACATTGTGTTAGTGAATCAAGAGAATCGGTGTCATCAGGTGCTATAGATAAGTACAACTGTGTGTCATCGGCATAGCTGTGGTAGCTCACGTTGTGCCCTGAGATAATCTGACCTAACGGAAGCATGTAGATTGAGAATAACAGCGGACCCAGGATAGAGCCTTGTGGAACACCATATCGGATATCATGTGTCTTTGAGATGTGATTACCCCAACTAACAAAGAATTTTCTCCCTGCCACGTAGGATTCAAACCAATTTAAGACACTGCCAGAGAGGCTCACCCATTGACTGAGGCGATTTCTAAGAATATTATGATCAATGGTGTCAAATGCAGCACTCAAATCTAAGAGGATGAGAACAGATAAATGGCCTCTGTCTGCATTCACTCGCAAATCATTTACTACTTTAACGAGTGCAGTTTCTGTGCTGTGATTTATTCTAAAACCCGACTGAAATTTATCAAGAATAGCATGTTTATTGAGGTGGTCATTTAACTGCATAATGACTGCCTTCTCTAGAACTTTACTTAAGAGAGGCAGGTTAGAGATGGGTCTAAAATTTTCAAGAGCCGAGGGGTCGAGATTATGTTTCTTAAGTAGGGGTTTAACTACAGCAGTCTTAAGACAGTCTGGGAAGACCCCCGTATCTAGTGATGAATTTACTATGTCAAGAAGATTATCAATTAGCACGCCCGATACTTCTTTGAAATAATTTGTTAGTACCAGTGGCATCCTGTGCAACCCATTTAAGAACACTGAAAACCTGTTGGGCACCTCCTGATCCTGGAGGGAAACAGTGAATTCAGGTGTTTGTTTCTGCCATTTTCTTAATTAAAAGTCAATCATTAATGTTAGTAATGCATACATTCTTTTGTTATTAGTTCATTTGCTGTTTAAAATTCAAAACCTTTAGTTGTCATGTTTACCCCAAACTACCACATTCAGAATAATGAATTGTGCTTCCTACACTAACCGGCCACTTTATTAGGTACACCTTGCTAGTACCCGGTTCGACCCCCTTTTTCCTTCAGAACTGCCGTGATTCATTTTGGCTCTGATTCAACAAGGTTCCAGTAACATTCTTCAGGGACTTTGGTCCATATTGACCTGATAGCATCATGCAGTTGCTGTAGATTTGTCAGCTGCACATCCATGATACAAATCTCCTGTCCTGTCACATTCCAAAGGTGCTCTATTGGATTGAGATCTGGAGACTGTGGAGGCCATTGTCATCTTCAAGAAAACAATCTGAGTTGATTTGAGCTTTGTGACAGGGTGCGTTATCCTGCTGGAAGAAGCCATCAGAAGATGAGTACACTTCAGTCATAAAGGGATGGACGTGGTCAGCAACAATACTCAGGTAGGCTGTGGCATTTAACCAATGCTCAATTAGTACTAAGTGGCCCAAAGTGTGCCAAGAAAATATCTCCCACACCATTACACAACCACCAGAACCAGTATAAACCATTGATTCAAGGCAGGATGGATTTAGGCTTTCATGTTATTGACGCCAAATTCTGACCCAAGCATCTGAATGTCACAGCAGAAATCAAAACTCATTGGAGGCAACGTTTTTCCAATCTTCTGTTGTCCAATTTTGGTGAACCTGTGTGAATTGTAGCATCAGTTGCCTATTCGTAGCTGACAGGAGTGTCACCTGGTGTGGTCTCCTGTTGTTGTAGCCCATCTTCTTTAAAGTTTGACGTGTTGTGCATTCAGAGATGCTCTTCTGCATACCTTGGTTATAACAAGTGGTTACTTGAGTTACTGTTGCCTTTCAACAAGGCATTTTTTTACCCTGAGAACTGCTGATCACTAAAAATTTTCCCTTTTTCAGTCCATTATCTGTAAACGCTAGAGATGTTTGTGTGTGAAAATCCCAGCAGATGAGCAGTTTCTGAAATACTCAGACCAGCCCATCAGGCACCAACGACCACGCCACCTTCAAAGCCACTTCAATCACCTTTCTTCCCCATTCTAATGCTCAGTTTGAACTTCAGCAGGTTGTCTTCACAATGTCTACAGGCCTACATGCATTGATTAGAGATTTGTGTTAACAAGCAGTTGAATAAGTGAACCTAGTAAAGTGGCCGGTGAGTGCACAGTATATGCGTATAAACTGGGTGTTAATGATACAACAACAACATTTATTTATATAGCATTTATTTATATAGCACATTTTCATACAAAAAAATGTAGCTCAAAGTGCTTTACATAATGAAGAATAGAAAAATAAGAGACACAGTAAGAAAATAAAATAATGATGGCATTCAATTAGTGACAAAGCAACAGGCAAGTCCTGCTGTGGTGAAAGCAAAAAAATTGCAAATGGGATAAACTATTGTTTTAATAAAATATGTAGAAAGAAACAAATAAAGAAAAGCGAATGATTGTAATCTGTGCCAGTGTAAAAATATTGTAATGTTCTCTGCTATAGGACATCTACTGTGAGGATGTCAGAGGAGAGTGGCAGCAGCTGCTTGTTTTCTTTCAGGCCAGTTATGGCTGCTAATAAAACATACCTTTTCTATTAATTGATTTACTTTCTAAGTTTTAGAACTCTTTTTATTGTTTCCTTTTTTCCATTATTTTAAACAGTTCAGTTCTGAATTAAATTATCCAAGGTAAACTAGTACGGTGCTTAGTATCTTCTGGGATGCAGGCTGGTGCTTCGCTTTACTCAGTTTTGCTTATGTAAGAGAAAAGAGGCAGACGAACATGGAAATTTGGGGCACCAAATAGTGAACCCCATATAATTGGATGAAAAAATGAAAAACACTTTGCAGATGTAACTCCATCGACTGAAGAGATGTTGTGCAGGCAGTATATTTGAGTCAGCCTTGGAGGAAGGTTTGAGTTCAAGACACTGGAACTGAAAGTGACGTCACTGTTCCTCACACCATCGATCTTCAAGTGTGAGGGCAAAAAAACAGGAAAGAATGTAAGTGACAGTGACAACCCTCAACTTGAGATTGGGAATTACCAACAGAGGAGCCCTGAAGTTGTCTTCCAATTGCGCACGTGTGTTACATTAACATTTTCAACCGTACATGAGGTCTTTAACTTTTTCCAGAAACCTCTTTTAATTCTTAAGTAGCAGCATAGGTTTTGGGGAAGATCAAATCATACGTGCATATCCAGTTTTAGGGTTGCTTTGGCCATTTTATGTCATTTTGAGGATGATAAAGAAGAAGTGGGATAGTCAGAGAGATGCAGAAAGTAGACAAGAGTACAAGGAGATAAGGTGCAAGGTGAAGAGAGAGGTGGTGAAGGCTAAACAAAAGGAGTATGATGAGTTGTATGAGAGGTTGGACACTAAGGAGGAGAACAGGACCTGTACTGATTGGCTAGACAGAGGGACCGAGCTGGGAAAGATGTGCAGCAGGTTAGGGTGATAAAGTATAAAGATGGAAATGTACTCACAAGCGAGGAGAATGTGTTGAGCAGATGGAAAGAGTACTTTGAGAGGCTGATGAATCAAGAGAACGAGAAAGAGAAGGGGTTGGATGATGTGGAGATAGTGAATCAGGAAGTACAATGGATTAGCAAGGAGGAAGTAAGGACAGCTATGAAGAGGATGAAGAATGGAAAAGGCGTTGGTCCAGATGACATACCTGTGGAAGCATGGAGGTGTTTAGGAGAGATGACAGTGGAGTTTTTAACCAGATTGTTTAATGGAATCTTTGAAAGTGAGAGGATGCCTGAGGAGTGGAGAAGACGTGTACTGGTGCCGATATTTAAGAATATGGGGGATGTGCAGGACTGTAGTAACTACAGGGGAATAAAATTGATGAGCCACAGCATGAAGTTATGGGAAAGGTGGAAGCTAGGTTAAGAAGTGAGGTGATGATTAGTGAGCAGCAGTATAGTTTCATGCCAAGAAAGAGCACCAGAGATGCAATGTTTACTCTGAGGGTGTTGATGAAGAAATATAAAGAAGGCCAGCAGGAGTTGCATTGTATCTTTGTGGACCTGGAGAAAGCATATGACAGAGTGCCTCGAGAGGAGCTGTGGTATTGTATGTGGAAGTCGGGAGTGGCAGAGAATTATGTAAGAGCTGTACAGGATATGCACGAGGGAAGTGTGACCATGGTGAGTTCTGCGGTAGGAGTGACGGATGCATTGAAGGTGGAGGTGGAATTACATCAGGGATCGACTCTGAGCCCTTTCTTATTTGCAAAGGCGATGGACAGTTTGACAGACGAGATTTTACAGGAGTCCCCGTGGACTATGATGTTTGCTGATGACATTGTGATCTGTAACGATAGTAGGGAGCAGGTTGAGGAGACCCTGGAGAGGTGGAGAAATGTTCTAGAAAGGAGAGGAATGAAGGTCAGTAGGAACAAGACAGAATACATGTGTGTAAATGAGAGGAAGGTCTGTAGAATAATTAGGATGAAGGGAGTAGAGTTGGCGAAGGTGGATGAGTTTACATACTTGGGATCAACAGTACAGACGAAAAGAGAAAAGCCAAAGAGAAGGTTTATGGATGTGGTGAGAGAGGACATGCAGGTGATGGGTGTGACAGAGCAAGATGTAGAGGACAAGAAGATATGGAAGGAGATGATCTACTGTGGCAACCCCTAACAGGAGCAGCCAAAAGAAAGTAGTCAGGTTTATTCAATAGAATTAATAATTATTGAAAAAAATCTCAAGTCATGTCATATTTGCATTTATCTCTAGTCATCTCATATTTTCATTTATATATTTTGTGAACTTTGACCCGGACACAGACAGACGGACATCATATTTTCACCCAACACACCGTTTATTGTACAACTATTTACAAAAGTCACGTGCTCACAAAACCCTAGTGCTTCCAGCACCGATTCCCCAAAGTCCAGGCTCAGTCCTTTGTGCCTTTCTCCTGGCCGCCTACAGTCCTCGCTCCAGCTCTGTCTACTACCGCCTGACATCCACTGCTGACTAAAAGGAGGCGGCCCCTTTTATAGGAACCCGGATGGGCTCCAGCTGCTTCCCGGCAATCTCCCTCGGACACACCCCTGTGTGGCAGAAGTGCCGGCTGCGCACCCGGAAGCCATCCGGGTGTCCCCTGTTGTCTTCCCCCCGGCACTTCCTGGTGTGGCGGAAGTGCTGGGCTCCTGGGATAATCAGGCACTGGGGCGCCGCCTGGCGGTGGCCACGGGTCCCTACAGGGCTGGGCTTCCAAGCCCTCTACCCGAGGCCTCCAGTATAACCAGGACGGATGCCCCCTCTCGGTCTGGAGGAGGCACAAGCCCTCCTCTGGTCCTCCTGGGCGTCCCGGCCGGGCTCCAGCCCCAGCCGGGGACCACACGGGATATACCGGCATCGGGGCGCCGCCATCTTCATTCACTCAGACCTCTCTTCAGTGCACTATTCAACAAATATTGCTGGATGAAAATACAATGAAAATGGCATTGGGGTTGGAGTATACTCCAATGGAGCTTCAAAATACAAATTCTGGATTTTTCTATGTCTACCAAGAGCATGTAAAAAGTTTTAAAGGAAAAACTAAGAATAAAGATTATTATAATAGTCCTATGAAACAAAAGCCGTATTACTGTTCTGAATGTGGCAAACGATTTTTTTTAAGCCATCTCCAGAAACACGAGCAAATTCACAGTGGAGCAAAGCTTCATTATTGCACCCAGTGTGGCAAATGATTCTCTGACAGGGACTATCTATAGATGCAGCTGAGAAGTCATACCGGAGAGAAGCCATATAGCTGTCATGAATGTGGCAAACGATTCTCTTACAAGAGCATTCTTTAGAAACACACAGTAGCTCACACTGGTGAGAAGCCATATTACTGTTCAGAATGTGGCAAAAGATTCTCTAATAAGAGCAGTCTTAAGACACACAAAAAATCGCACCAGAGAAAAGCCATATCACTGTTCTGAATGTGGCAATCATTTCCTGCGCAATAACAGTTTTCAGAGCCATGCAAAACCTCATACAGGGGAGAAGCCTTATTACTGTTCTGAATGTGGCAATCAGTTTTTACTTAAAGGCTATCTCCGGAGACACCCAAAAATGCAAATTGCAGTGAAAGCTCATTGTTGTTCTGAATGTGGCAAACAATTTTCCAACAGCAGTAGTCTTCAGAGACGTACAAGCATTCACGGTGAAGAGAAGCCCTATTGCTGTTCTGAATGTTGCAAGAGATTCTTCCTTAAAGGGCATCTTCAGCAACACATGAAAATTCATACAGGAGTGAAACCTTATTGCTGTTCTCAATGTGGCAAACGATTCTTCAACAGTAGCCACCTCCAGGGTCATTCAAGAATTCACACTGGAGAAAAGCCATATAACTGTCTTGAATGTGGAAAACGATTCACTTATGAGAGCACACTGCGGTCCCACAAAATATTTCACACTGGAGAGAAACCACATTGCTGTTCAGAATGTGGAAAACAGTTTGCTGCAAGGAGCAGTCTTCAGAGACATACCAGAATTCACACCAGAGAGAAACCATATTCCTGTACTGAATGTGACAAATGATTTACTGACATGAGCAGTCTTAGGTATCACTTGCAAATTCACATTGTAGATAATTTGGAGTTGTCTGGGATGAAGAAGCTGAAAAAAAGAACCAAAAGGTAGTGAGGAGATATTTATAACAATAAAACCTCACTAACCCACCCCAATCTTCAAGTGTTAATGATTACCTTCATATGGTAGGTTCTTGAAATCACATCAAGGGGAAACTCTTTTCTTAGGATGCAGAAAAGCATGACTCTTACAGACCATGTGTGTCCCAAAAAGGTTTCCATTCCCAGAATCCACTTTTGGCCAATTAATGATGGTGGTGACATTTCAGAGAAATTACAGATGTATAACATGGGATTAAATTAGGATATGGCAAACTTGAAGAAGCCCATAAACATGCACAGAAGAAAAAAAAAGAGGATTGGATGATGTCCATTATTCACACCAATCAAAAAGAGACAGTGTACTGGTGTGTCTAGCTTCACATCCAGAGTTACCAGTTGTACTTAATGAGCAGACCAAATAACATAACTAATTCAAACTTAAGATTTCCTACATTCAAACAGAAGAGCTGGCCAGCTAAAACAAAGTAGGACATGTGCAGATAGACGCACTGGAAGAACTAAGATGAATGGCTAGAGTAAAGACTTAAGAGAGAAGAGGAGTGGACTTCAAATGTCAAGGAATCAGCAGCCAAGGATGACAAAGCTGAGGATATAGATTTATAAGTAAGCCCACAAATGGACACACAAAATGAGCGTTACTCAAAAGCAGTAGAGCCTGTAAGACTTGGAGAGGATTGAAAAAACAGTTGGATTTGCCCAAAATGTTCTCTCTAGGTAGTATAATGAGGAACCTCTAAGTTAAGATTAATCTATTTTTTTTTAACCAAACACTAAACAAAAGACTGTAAAAAAGAACACCACCAAATTTTATAAACAGAATGATACAATAGAGGAACAAATGCACAGCCCTTGAGTGTGTGCTCAACTAAAATACCCAGCCCTGTTATGAAAGAGCTGGTGATGCCTACGTGACTCCAAACAGAAAGAGACACAGTATCCAAGATTGGCTGCATTAGAACGTACAAGTTAACAGTCAAGAATCCAACAAGGGTAACTAGCCTCTAAGGTCTGAGTGGCCCAAACAAGAGACTGACGTTTCTCAATATTGGTGCAAGGTGACCCATTGATTCTCATGACAGAATGTTCAATAAAAAAATATATATAATTAAAAAAAGGAGACTGGCATGAAGTGGAGACTACATTGACAGATTTTCAGCAAGAGGTTATTCTGTCTTTGTCACAAGGTGAGAGACAAGAGTGGAGAGATCCAAGAGGGAAAGGAAAACTTCATAAGCAGAAAAGAAGAAAGAAAAGTGGAAGTCAAGGACCAGAAAACTGATATCCTGGCCTGCACTCCAAGTCAATGAGAAGATGCATGCCGACGACTTCCAAAAAACAGAGAGGGCAGTGACGATCATCAGTCAGGCCCATGGCTGAACAGATTTAGGGGGTTATGTATATGATGCACAAGCTTAAACTGTGCGTATTGAAAGTTTAGAGGAAACTGGTATACTTTTAAGGTACGTTTTCCATGGAATGAGGGTAGCAGAGCAGAGACTGCACTGCCAAATTAAGTGGCGATTAAATGAAAATTGCTTTTATCAAAGAAAACTGAACCATAACGAATTGATGCAGCAGGATTGTTTTACTGGCCTGGGAGATTCCATGGGCATTTTCTGCATTCCATTTGAAGTGGGAAGTTGGAATTTCCGAGTTCATAGTTGGAATTTTCAACTGGAACGCCCCATTAAATTTCCAACAGGTGTTGGTCTGTCAAGTCCGAGTTTGTCCGACTTCAGATTATGATGTCAATCCAAAATGGCAAAACACACCACAAAGTTTAGGGATGCTGTAGTATTTTACTATTTATTAGCACTTCTCTCTATGTGTGTCTCAGTAAATCAGTTGTATGCATATCCTGTCCATCTTCTAGTCATGGACATCATGCTGCAGTGTTTAGACACACAAAACACCACATAGTGTGCTGTTATTAACTTGTAATTATTCTGATGGAGCAATCCCAACAAAGCTTTTCCTGGATGCATCCATATTGGTTTTCCCAATGTTTTACTGGAACATGATCAACTCAGTGGGATGTCATTCCCAGCTGCAACATCTGACTTCCAATGGAATGCAGCATTTGTCTTCCTTATCCAATGTGATCAGCTCATTGAGGCTTCCATTCTTGGCTCTATTGTCTGCATGTGAATCCATGAAGCATCTTCACTGTTTTAGCTGTCTTGGTGGTTTGCTGTGGGATTTTTTGCACCCATTTAACTGTATCTGCTGGAAATGCTTCGAAGTTCAGTGGTTTCACAACTCCTGTTGAACATGCTATGGAGTCAAGCACAGAAAGCACTTCTGAGAGGATCGTGACAAACAACTCTCACAACTCCACCAGCCACCTTTATATTCATGTCGAAGAGAGAAGCCATATGGCTGTTCTGCATGTGGGTGAAGTGTCCCCAGTAAGTGATCCTAGTTGGTAGGGTGTCACAATAGGCAGTCTTGAAAGTCACTGCGGATGAAGGTGTTTGTGACACATCCAAGAGAGAATGAGAGTGAAATTGAGAACAAACCACAGTGCAGTGTATGCGGCCAGCAGCATAACTTCTGACAGAAGCACAGCAAGAGGACACAACATGACTGTCCAATAAAATCACCAACAATGGAGGAAAAGCTAATCAAGAAAATAGGAAAAAGAAACCAGACCTGATCAAGACAGATACTCGGGAGGGAGAAGCTACCGAAGATAACTTTAAGCTTTACCATTCAAAACCACATGTTTAAAGTGAACAAAGTCGTAATGGATTTAAAGTAAAACAGAATGTTAGAGTCTAATGGATACAGCACTGTACAACTCAGTGGATGCTTACAAGCAAAGAAATCAAGGTCATAGTTAAACAAATATGGAACTAAACGCTTAGAGGTAAGCTTAATTTGGTGCTAGAAAATAGTTTTCTTCATATAATGTTATTACTTTTAAACTGGCTGAAATACACAGCATTGCCCTCATATATCTGTAGAATGGGTTAAGAAAAGAAAGCAAAGGTTTTTGGGTAGGTTATTTTATTTTAAATGGAGTCCCTGCTGTTATTGCTAACTTTCCCATCTGCCATTCAAACAGCTTCTGTATCAATGTCTCTGCTCTCGTGAGTTGTTCTTTTGGTGTCCAGTTGTATTCCAGAGTTGTGGTAACTGCTTGCTGGGATGTAAACATGAGCACTGTAATGTCAGACTCATCCTCTTAGTTCAAGGTGGACAGCTCATAGTGTCTAATTTGCAAAGATAAGCTAACAAAGTAGGAATTAACAACAAACCCATTGATTCTCCATTGTGTTGTGCTGCACTTCCACTCTTGATCAGGTGTCACCCAACGCGCTTCTACAAAAGCACAAGATACCTCTTTTTATATAACAGTAGATAGAAGCAGCATGTGGCATTGCCCAGGTTAGTAATGTTGAGTCCTGGTCATTTTGTATGCTAGTGTGGCTTCAGTTTGTTTGATGTTTCACTCGCTCTGAGCCAGCAGGTGGCACTGGTATGATGAGAGTAGCACACAGAAAAACAATCCTTGTATATAATTTGATACTATCCATATGTATGGTGTTCACAGCAATACCTCGAGCAGCCACAAGAGCAGCGGCCGCGGGAAGGATGCGTAGGAAACGAAGTCACATGACTGACGCAGAACGTAGACTAGCTAATGCAACCACACGTACACAACAAGCACAACAAACGGATAAGCAGCGTACGGCTACAAATGCTACTAACACTCGAGCAGCCACAAATGCAGCACGAGTTGAAAGAAATCAAGCAGCGCGTGCCTTGCGGCGGCCAAAAAGGTCTATTCTAACCACAAATCAGTGCCATGATAACAAAATCATTTCAAGGACTTAACAAAACAAATAATTCTTTGCAGAGAAAGTATGGATTTCACAAACGTTGAATTCGTAGCCCGATTCGATTGGGCTCCCAGTCACTAGTACATTAATAAATAAAACACTGGGACCCCCAGGGTCAAGATTTTTGGGTTCTAAAGTAATCTGTCTTATTTGATTGTATGGTCCAAAAGAGCAACTATGCAAACATTGGTTAAAGGGTTTAGGACTGTATAGACAACAAACAGACATACATTCTATTTTAAAAGACCTGGGGCCTCATGTATAAACGGTGTGTACGCACAAAAATGTTGCGTAAGAACGTTTCCACATCCAAATTGCAATGTATAAAACCTAAACTTGGCGTAAAGCCATGCACATTTCCATGGTAGCTCATACCCGGTCATACGCAAGTTCTCTGCTCAGTTTTGCAGACTGGCGGCACCCAGCGTCAAAGCAGTGCTACTGTTCCTGTGTGGTTACCCTTTCTTTTTTAGATCCACATCCCAGACACGGCTTTTTAAATACTCTGAAATTAACCGCATATTGTTTATTAGTTTAATGCATCTGATTGTAATTAACCTCTAACAATATAATGGTCCACAGAATGGTCAAACTTTTCCAAATACCATAACTGCTTTAGTGTTGTTACTCTCACTGCACCTTGGATCCCAGATCAGATCATCTTTTTCCATATTACTCTCACTGCACCACTCAGAGTATTTATATCACTCTATCTAAGTGTGAATCACAGCTGTACAGCAACTGATCGGAAAAAGAATTATCAGTATACAGCATCAAGCACACGCTGCCTTAGCCATGCTGTCTATTGAACTGCTCTCATATGACAAATGCTTCAGAGCCTTTCCTGTACGGACCTCGCGGTTCAGAAACAGTTTCATCCCAAGAACTCTAAATGCACTCAATCAGTCCATCAAGTGCTACTTGTAGAACTGTTTGTACTCATAAGTTGAATTACCTCACTGTAAACTTGCGATACAGTTATAATATTGCACAACCTGAGCCACTTTATAAAGCGCGTATTTACATATGATGACAATATCAGTTTTAAGAAGAAATGCAGCAAAATATGTTTATTATATTATACAGATAAAAGTTTAACTTTAACTACACGGTGCCGCAGTGCTAGTGAGCCACAGGTGCTACCTTCACGGATTTTCCTGCCTCGCACTGTATTCTTACTGGTGCTGACATGACACTGGAAGGATAGATGGATAGAATAATTAAACACGTACTATGAAGTTATTTTGATGTTCCTTAAAAGTTTTGAAAAATTGGCATTCTAAGCTTATAGATGGCATTACAGTGCTGATTTTGTGGCGATTGGGTATTTGGAGAAAGAAAAGTAAGGACAGAAATTGGAGGTCAGTACGCTTGAAAGAGACAGTACTGCTACAATAAAGTATTTCATCGAAGGTCGCACATGGTGCAGCAAACATCTTGAGTGAGACATGAACAATCACTGCGCCACCGTGTTCCCATGTTTAATAACATGATTTAACTCCTATCATCATGAAAATTATGTCATGTATACATCTCAGTATTTTAATTATTCAGAGAGCTGGAATATTACAAATGGATTCTGTGTCCTGTCGGAGGAAGAAGAAGCACATAGTGATTCACACACATACAGCACATAGAAGATCAAATACAAAACAAAGCATTTAACATGCTAGTTTAGTTATGATGGGATTGAGAAATTAGTGAATTAAATGATTTTAAGATTAAGTTTACGATGTTCTACTTTAATGACAAAATAAACTATGTGGTTAAAATGGACATTTAGAGACTAAAGTTGACATTTCAGGCTTTTTTTCCCTACTGTGTGCCTTTTTATTTCTCCGTACCTTAATAAGCTTTCATATGACACTCAGACGGTGGGCTACGACTCACCTTTTCATTGTGACTTTGACATCTGACAACTTCTTTTTATTTCGGGCACTATGCAACTTTGTGAACGTGAGCTTTCAGGTTTCTTCAATACACTATGTCACTCGATCAACTCCCTTTTGTTGTTTATCCCACTGTTTAAACCAACAAATAGTATGTTTTTCTTTGCCTCCATTTGGTATTCACTGAAATTCTTCTATTTTCCTTTTTGCTTTTGCCATTACCTTTACACAGAAGGCTGAGCTTAAAGGCTATTTATATTGATTTGCATATTCAAAGAGGCGTAGTTCTGGGAGGAGTTGGGGCGGGACAGCAGACGCATGCACGAGTGTTACTTTTCACGCTGACCGGGATTTATGTAGCGGAACAACGCGGAAGTTGGCGAACGCACAGATTCCTGCATCTGGATTTTTCTGTGCGTAAGCACATTTCAGCTTTTGTCTGTACGCCATGTTATAGTGTGAAATCTACACATGCACTATACATAAGGGCCCCTATTGGTGCTTTTCCACTGCATAGTACGGCACGACACGGTTCAGTTCAGCTCACTTTTGGGGGGTTTTCCACTGGGAACAGTACCTGGTACCTGGTCCTTTTTTTAGTACCACCTCAGCCGAGGTTCCAAGCGCGCCGAACCGTTACCAAACGTGACGTGTAAACTCTGCTGGTCACTGATTGGCCGGAGAAAATCGGCATTACTGCGTCACTGAACTTGCGACAGGAGACACAACAGACCCGCTAGATTTTTAGCACAGCCAGCGAAGGTTCGGACGCACCATTTTGTTTTAACCAAAAATGGCTTTTTCGTGGTCTATTGAGGAAGTACAGACGTTCCTCTCGTTGTTAGCCGAGGAGCGGATCCAGCAAGAGCTGGATGGGGCGACGCGGAATGAAAAAGTTTTTCAGGAGGTCGCTTGTGGCCGTTTACGATGATGTCACGGCACAGAGGCGGCGCAACTATAACGACACGTGAATAATCCCGCCCACTCTAAAGCGGTACTAAACTGCAGTCGAAACGCAAACCGAGCCGAACTGAGCCGAACCAAGGTGAGCTGTACTGAACCGTGCTGTGCCGTACTATGCAGTGGAAAAGCGCCATATGATGCCTTTTAAAGTTTGGAGTTGCTCTTTTGGATCCATGAACAGGTAAACTGCTTCCAGAGTATACTGTGGTTACCTGAAATTGCTGTAATTGGTTCACTAAAACAGTCCTTCATGGAGATCTTTCCTGACATTTCACACTTTTTATCCATTTTCATTTTAACAGAGGTTCCATGTCTCTATACTTATATTTTAGTCCAATGTTCACAAACAACTCATGTCTTCAGAACACTCCATGATCATACAAAAAAAGCAATCCATGAAATCAGGTTCTATTAAATTTACAAACACTAAAGCACCAGTATCACACCTTCAACAGAAGCCCAGTTTGGCTTTCTGCATACTCTGAGTCATAAAACTTGACCCAGAATGTCTGCCAGGAAATCTGGGTAGTGTTGTTTTAATCAAATTCCAAAACAATACTATTCTGGAAAGTTATTCTACAGATTGAATGATATAAATAACGCAAATTACACATCCACATTTTCTTCATGTAGAAATGAAAATTATCTTGGATAACATGTTACACACACTTTAAGCTGGAATGTATTTAATGTTATTCATAATGTATGAATGTATAATATTTAACAAGTCAAAACAAACAGAAGTGGAATTATAAGGCAGTGGTTCTCAACCTGTGGGGCGGGCCCCCCTAGGGGGGCGTGAAGTAACAAAAAGGGGGCGCAAACATGTGAAAAAACATCTGTTGAAACCAAAACAAATTAACTTAAACTACATTCTGATACTAGAACAATAAATATAGAGTTAGATAAATGTTGATAAAAGTTAAGTATGTATAATAAAATATGCATCTACATTTCAAAAAAATGTTGGGGGGGGGGCGATTAAAACTGTTATGAAAACTCGGGTCACAAATACTTAAAGGTTAACAAACGCTGTTATAAGGAGTTTATTGGAATTGAATACTGTTTCCTTTGATTCCAGATTAATTCCAGTTCTTTTCCCCTTCAGCTTGGTGCAATTCCAATTCCAATTCACACTTTAGGAAGTGATTTGAAGTTGGCTGTGCATTCCCATTCAGTTTATGAATGGACCATACACCACTATGATGCCCCCCTCTGTCACACTGGACCTCCTGTAGGGGTCTGTACACCTGCCCAATCTGCTCTAGTCATCTGATAATGGCTTCTTGTGTGAATAAGAGAAACGTTTGCGCTTGAATGACTGACTGGTGTTTGTATATGTGTCCAGTAGGGAGCATTACCTCCACAGATAGTCCAGGTTCAGTGCTAGGAATTGCATTGTGGTATAAGGTTCTGCTTCAAAGACACACCAGTGACAAAACAACAACAACAACATAAACCAATCATGACGCAAATGACAAGTTCATACTAAACTATGATTAAAAAATCATTCAGTATACCAAATCCGCAATAAGGCCCCATCAGGAGGCCTTAAATGAAAGATAACAGAGATGATAAAAGCAGTTAGCTGAGGTGCCCTCAGTGTTCCAGCTGCTACTGTACCTTATCCAGATGCTGTCATGTTGTGCAGAGGACTAGTGGGTGAAACATCATGGAGCTCCCAATTACAAAGTCCAAGGAATGAAAAGGTGAGCAGCAGCTGTGGTGTGTCTGAGGTCCAGCAGGTGTGGGCTTTTGAAATGCCAGGGTGTGGTAACACTTCACATAATTTTATGGTAATATTGTTTTGGTGCAATAAGCCTATCGGTGTTCAACTAGAGCTTCACTACCCACTTTTTCCAGAAATCTTGGGAAGCAAAAGCTATTCTCAAGGAAATCCTTTCCACTGACTTACATGGCACAGAATTGAAAATAAAAGTGAGGATACATAATAAATAGGAAAGATGACACTTTAATATAATGATGACTATAATAATAATAAGCAGACATAAAAAACACACACTGCACATTGTGTATGACCAAAGCCTGTTTCATAAACCAGCTATCTATATGAGTGCAAAGCTTATTAAACACAGAGATCACGGTAACACAATGAATATTATTAATCTTCACTACTGCCTACATAATCTTCTAGTTTCATTATACATCCTTTCCTTAATCTGACCACAACAGCCCCACATAGTCTGCTGTGCAGGGTCCTTCTTCTCTGAGAATCTGTCCATGTGGGATGCACCACAATAGCCATTGCCAAACCCGTCTGCATACCTCAAGTTCTTCAATGCCTCTCCTGGCCATAGCCTCCCCAACTGGCACCTCATTGCTCTTCACCACTCAGCTGTCTTTTTTGATGCCCAAGTGTTTGGAGGTACAGTGCCCCCCACAGAGGCAAAATCATTCACTTTGGCATAATGTGATATTGCTAGCTCTCTGTTGTGCTTTACAAGAGCAATAAAATGGCCCTGCTGTACCTTTAGTTTCTTCCACCCCAAAGAGCTCCCATATTTCTGCTCCTACAAACACAATGCTATACTAGATACATCCATCATCTTTCCAGTTTGGGACCTGTGTCACTGTCCTCTGATGTAGTTGTTGATGTAAATGTTTAGTGCTTCATGTGGAACTTTTGAATTGAAGTTTTGCTTCTCTTCTGCATACATTGGTCAAGAGTCCTGTACTCACTTCCAAAGCTCAGTCTCACGTGACTTATGTTTATAATGATTTTACAGAAGTATCCATTTTGCAATATCTTAACAAAAGCTGAATGTGTTTTCCATCTTTAGATAGATAGATAGATAGATAGATAGATAGATAGATAGATAGATAGATAGATAGATAGATAGATAGATAGATAGATAGATAGATAGATAGATAGATAGATAGATAGATAGATAGTCCCTTATCTATCTATCGGCTACTGTGATGCATACTGTGAATCGCTGCCTTGCACCCAAAAGACAAGGCTGGGTCTCACATGATTATAAAGTGTCAGTAGCAGGATTTAAACCACAACTTTAAGGTTTGGTGTCCTAGGTAACCACTATATCACACCGCCTGTCAATAATTAGCCCTAGGAAACGACAAATACAAATATGTAAAGAAAGGCACTTGATAAATTACATAGTGTTTTTAATACATCTGATTATTTGACGACGCTATAACTGAGGCCCATTGTCATACGAATATTCGCTGCTAGTACTGCATATGACACAGCACAGCACTAATATTTTTCAAACGAACAGATCTATTCTTAAGATGTTAAAACAGTATATCCACGAGAACAGTAGATGGCAGTAATGCACCACAGGGTCTAGAAACCGCAATAATTAAAAACAGAAGAAAAGGAAGTACTGTAGCAATAAACTGTAACTTCAAGAAACGGAACAGCCTGTGTTATCAGTGTACTTACCGGGTAAGGTCAGGACAAAAAGAAGCATAGCCAACGGAAAGGAAAGAAGGAAACGGATGAGATGATGTGGAATGAAGTGAAAATAGCAATTGAGAGTATCGCCTTTAAAATAACAGACTGTAGCCCCTGAGGCTAGTCTGAGCGCAGGGCGAGTTGACCGTTTCTCTGGCATTGTCTGATGTGACGAATGTGTTCGAGGCTCGGCGGAGGATCAACGACAAACAGCACATATTTTCATTAGTGTCATATGAACTACGACGTACATCCCCATCTTATGGCAAATGAGCGAATGAAGCTGGCCTTAGGGGGACTGGCATCCCGCGAAACACATTCGGAAAGTCGTGAGATGTCTTCATTCTCGACGAGTCAGACCAGTATTCTGAAGTGAGGTGATGACAAGTTACATGTGAAGTGCCATAAAACACGGGTACGACGTTATCTGGACATGGAGGCAATCTTGTGTGAGTCACCCCAGCTTTACAACGAAGCCTGAATTTCTCTGGCAGTTTTATTTCTGTGCATCTTACCGCATTATTCCACATACATTAGTAGATCCAAATGGTTTTAAGCTCTCTGGACACTCAGCATTACCACTGTGTTATGTTAAACGCACTATCGATAGCAAATGGTCTGGATGGAATAATCTTAAAAATGTAGACATGCCGCGGCATTTGAGGGATATTCAGGGAACATCACCAGGCTGCGCCTAGGAGGTCATTTTATCCACATACATTCGAGTCTGCTAGGCACGTCAATAGAGCCTCCATCTTGGAGCGGTCGACTAGTCTTGCTGTAAATCTCATCAGCTTTGCGTCAGTGGACAGCCAATTGGATTGCAGGTTTCTGTCACATGGTTTACTTGACTTGGAGTCAGGTAACGCTCCCTCAGCCCTAATCTTAAACATAGTACTGTATGATGAAGTGTAATCACTGATGTACAGTATATAATATAAAGACAGCCTCCTCAATGGAGTGGAGCCCTGGAGGTCCGCAGCTCGAGTCTGCTGCATTTTAGAGACGTGCAGGGTACATCAGGTTGACCTGTTATTTTGACAGAAGGCTTCAAAACAGCACAGCCTATAAATTCAAGGAGATGAGAAATCTGCAGACAAAACAGAAAAGGATCACAGCAGAGAGCTTCTTTATGAGCGTTTTAATTTTATTACAAGTTTGTGTTTTCTGTTACCAGCATTGCTTAGTTAATTCCATCAGACTTAGAATTACAGGGAAAACAGCAATATATTCACAACGTAATTTTGCCACATGTATTTATACCGAAATATTTGTTAAAGATTTGTTTGTTGTGTGGACATAAGTAGTAATATTTTATTTTCAGTCCTGATACAGTTGTGTGCTCCATGTTGACACGTATGTTTACATATTCTTTAATACGTGCAAAATTACCCTGTTTCAAGTATATTATTGGAATGTATTATGTTTAAACAACCTGTTCAAAGTTTGGAATTAATCATATTGGTCATTATTAAGTCATTCAATAATAGTACATTTAAGTAAAATAGACAAGACACCAAAAAAGTGCTTTAGGTATTATATAGTATTTTAGGCACAACAATTCACTGATGAGACGTTGACCATTGCTTTTCAAATACAAGGCATTCTGCATGTTAACAGTATTATAATATGGCTGTCTGTACTCTTCCAAGCCGACTTCAGTATTTGTGTTCATCCGAGGGATGTTCTAGGTGGGCTTCAGATCCTCATCTCCTGCATTCCCTCTACTATGCATGCTAAACAGGTAAAGGGCCCCTCTAACTACCTGCCTGTACCCCATTGACAGACTCGGACCCCTGACCAGCCTGTGTTCCTTTCACCTTCCACTGTGCATTGCTGGGTAATATAAAGGTACAAGTCGTCAGTGTGCCTGTACAGTCAGGGGGAATGGCAAATGTACCCCAATATGGGTACGCGATTTGTACCGTTTAAAAAGCTGCATGTTATTATAAAGTAAAAATATCATAGCCATGCCAGTGTAGCAGTAGTCATACCCCTGAGGGGTCAGCACAACATGTATCTTTATTTCACTGACACATTGAGTTACATTTTGATTTTGTGAGCAGGTCTATTATGATAATTGTGATGATTTCATACCTTGCAGCAGCATGAAGCCCAGATCAGGGCAGCGTTCTGGCTGGAATTGGGAGATCTGATCTAAACATCAGATGGGTAGCCTTTGAGTGTCAATGCCATTTGAGTGTTTGGCTCTAAAATCGATAATGAAATCCAGTTTTATCCTCTTTATTATTCTTTATTGTTGTAGGGGAATATGAAATCAACATTTATATTCCTATATGTAAGCGTACACCATTTGTGTTATTAGTTTAGTATTTTTCTGTTTGTTTCTTATTCTAAATCAGAACTTCATCTTTCATACACAAATCTATATTTTTTTGGTTTTTAATGTTTGATATTAGTTTGTATCCTGTGTTACATTGTGCCAATGATAGACTGGCCATCTAGCTCTGTGAAGTCAATTACTTGTGTTCTGTTTTGTGTGTTTTATTTACATCATTTTTTGACACCCATTTCTCGCCCAGTCTGCCAGGAAAGGGGACTCTTTCTAAATTATTGAAACCAAAACAAATTAATTTAAACTACATTCTGATACTAGAAAAATAAATATAGAGTTAGATGAATGTCGATAAAAGTTAAGTAGGTATAATAAAATTTAGGGATGCACCGAATGTTCGGCAACCGAAATAATTCGGCCGAAAATAGCCAAAAAAAGCACTTTCGGTGTTCGGCCGAATAAGTAAAAAGGCCGAATACATTTTGCCGAACAATGACGTTTTTAATGACGCGATCAAATAGTAACCCGCGTAGAGTGAGAGGCGCGCGCTTTATGCAGCAAAAATGTCAGCAGTGTGGAAGCACTTTAAAGCGTCAGAGAAAGAGGCAAAAACGGCCGTTTGCAGACACTGTTCTGCTGAATTGTCCAGAGGGGTACATCTGCAAAAACGTACAGCACTTCAAGTTTAATTTATCACTTAAAATCAAGACACCCCGAACATCATGCAGAGTACGAGAAAGACACGGCGGCGGCTACGGCAACAGCAGCAGCGAAAAGGAAAGTAGCTACTCCCAGTCCTAAGACACCCACTCCATCTGTGGCTGACTTCTTAGAAAAGGCAAAAAAGTTTGCCAATGACAGTGCCAAAGCTAAAGGTATTACTAAAAGGATAATTGAATTCATCGCAATGGATGATCAACCATTCTCTGTTGTAGAGGATATTGGATTCCGCAGGCTTATAGACCATATTGAGCCCCGTTACACCATGCCTAGTAGACGGCATTTCTCAGACGTGTGCTTACCTGAGATGTATAACGTCGTTTCAACTCACGTCCATGAGCTCTTGGCTACAGATATTGCAGCCCTCAGCTTCACGACTGATATTTGGAGCTCGGATGTGAGCCCCACCAGTATGCTGAGTTTAACTGCGCAGTGGATCGACACAGATTTCAAGCTACAAAGATTGTGCTTCACTCACAAGAGTTTAGAGGGTCCCATACAGCTGTAGCCATATCCGAGGCGTTCGCCAACATGTTTGACACTTGGCGTATCGACCGATCTAAAGTGCATGCGGTAGTCAGTGACAATGCAAGAAATATGGCTAAAGCTATGGAAGATAGTGATCTGAAAGGCATACGGTGTATGGCACACACAATTCAACTGGCGGTCAACGAGGGATTGTTGAGTCAGCGCAGTATAGCAGATGTGATAGCGATAGGCAGGAAAATTGTTGGCCATTTTAAACATTCACCGCTTGCCTATGCGCGCCTACAATCTATCCAAGAACAGTTCGGAACGCCACAAAATCGTTTCCAACAAGATGTGAGCACAAGGTGGAACAGTACATATTATATGCTGGAAAGCCTTTTTGCGCAAAAGCGAGTCTTGGCTACATACATAGCAGATCATGACCTGCCCGCGACATTCACAGCATACCAGTGGGTGTTAATCGAGAACGTTCTCTCTCTTCTCGCCCCCTTTGAGCAGATAACAAAAGAGATAAGCTCATCTGATGCATCTGTGGCAGACGTCATACCTTTACTTGCAGCACTAAAACGTCTTTTAAACAAAGAGGCTCAAACAGATCACGGAGTTAAAACAACTAAAAGTGCGCTCTTGGAAGCTGTCAGCACACGATTTAGTCAGGCGGACTCAGAACCCCTGTACTGCATCGCGACTGTGCTTGATCCACGATATAAAGATCATTACTTGGATGTGGGGAAAAAGCTGCGCACACGAGAAATGATCCAGGCCGAGTTGGATTTGGGAAAGCCGCTAGGTGATGGAGACGGTCAGGTGATGCACAGCGCAGGAGATGAAAACAGCGCAGAGAGTAAACGGGCTCGTACTACAGATGAGCCGCGCACAGTCTCGCTGTCTGACATGTTCGATGAGATCCTCCAAGAGAATAACCCATTTGCAAGACAGAGGACAAGCTCAACCGCTCAACAGTTAGATGGTTATCTCTCAGAAGTCCCCATCCCCAGGAGCAATAACCCTCTCGAATTTTGGAGGACCAATCAAGGCCGCTTTCCCGACCTGGCGCAGATGGCACGCAGGTATAGGCTATTGGAAATTCATTTAAGATTTTATTTATATTTTGGATTATGGTAACACTTTATAAGTAGTTTCTATTTTTAACATTAACTAAAAATGAAAAACCCTTATTAAAAGCATTTATTAATCTTAATGTTAACATTTACTAATACAGTATTATTTACAGTAATTTTTGAATTAAAAAGTATCAAAAGTGGTAGGCCTATTTGTTAAAATTGTTAATGCACTTATACTAACATGAACTAAATATTTTTTATTATCTTACATTAACGAAGATTAATAAATACCATAACAAATGTATTGCTCATTGTTAGTTAATGCAATAATGTTAACAAAAGGAAACATTTTAAAGTGTTACTACCTATATTTTATATTATGTATTTTGTGAAAATGTAACTATTTTCAGTGTAGTAAAATAGTAGGCCTACACTGGGTTTCAACCATCTCATGTGAGAAAGCAGAGAAGCTACTTTTCATAAAGAAGAACCTGCCACTTTTCCTGAAGAAGTAGGCTAAGTAGGCTTATGTCTAGGACAGTTATTCATTTGTTGTGGGTTCATCCACATTTTTTGCACTATTCAATGCACATTTGTTGTTGTAGATATACAGGGTTACATTCTTTCAGCAGTCAGTTATAGGCCTAACATAGGCTATTCAAGAAGGGGGGCTTCAAAGATGGCCAAATAAAAATATTTTTTTATTTTACTAATTTATTTATTTTAAGTTATATTGTGCTTTGTTTGTATAATATCTGCTGGAATGTTAAAAAAAATGTTCAGTGTTAAATAAATATTTTGAAATTGTATTTTTGTTATTTGATTTATTTCTCTGAAAAGCAACACAAAATAGTAAAAAGCAAATTTTTACTATTTAATTATTGTAATGGTGAAAGAATTGGCAAAATAAATGGAAAAAAAATGCGAAACACCGCGTTCGGTATTCGGCCTTCGGCCAAGCATTTCATTATTATTCGGCTTCGGCTTCGGCCAAGAATTTCATTTCGGTGCATCCCTAAATAAAATATGCATCTATGATATATTATTAATTAAAAAAGAACAAATTGGTATTAGTGGGCTCCTTTCAAAAAAACGTTAGGGGGCCGCGATTAAAACTGTTATGACAACTCGGTCGCAAACACTTAAAGGTTGAGAAACGCTGCATTAACGTTTACTTACTTGCATAACTCATTTTTTTTTATCTGTCAGTTTGCTCTAGATTGGAGGTGCCTACTTCAGGATAGTACAAGAAGCTGCTCAAAGACATGGAAGTTGTTATGGTGAAACAGTAAAAACGAAGTGTAACACTGTTTTCAAACCTATATAACTATATTCAAACAAACAAATGTAAAGAAAAGATAAACCACCAAAATACTATAAATACCTATTTCTATAATACATATAGACCCCAAAAGGAAGCATCCAGTGCCATTTAAAAAGCAGACAGTTTAAAGGAAATTAGATTAGGCTATGAACTGTAAGTAAATTCTAACTTTAGTTTGAATGTCTAGAATATCTGAATGATTGGAAACTTACCATCAACATGAAGATGGCATATACAGTTTATAATATAACTAGCTTTGAATATAACTAGGTAATTAAAGGAACTACTCTGGTCGTCTCTCTCCTAGGACGATTCGTTTTGCCAACGTGTTCACCTCGCTTGTGTATTAGCGGTGGGAGGAAAAGTAAAAGGGACTGCTATGAGTGTTGTTGTCATCAAGGATTTGATTATCATTATTTCTATGAATCAGGTTCATATTTGGAGGATGTGTTGTGTTCAAGTTACATTCTGTGTTTGTCAACCGTTGTAAAGATAACAGGTTTCATTCATCGAAGTGTTCACTACCTAAATCGGTACTCGTGAATCTAAGATGTTTAACAGGCATTCCTGATATTAAGTTGTGGATTTGCCTACGAATATTTAGCGGCAGTGTGTCTATGAACATAATTTAAACTTAAGCTTTACACCTTGCTTTCCTATTGATAGGTCTACAAAGGCTTGTTCAGCTTCAGAGGGTTGTTCCTTTCTTACTGCATCAATAAACAGCTCATCTTCCTCTTTATCTGAGACATCACACACTGCATGCACGGGTTTACCTTTCCCAGTCCTGCAAACTTTAGAGAAGTGGTTCAATTTACCACATTTTTTACACTGTCTTCCTTTAGCTGGACATTGACTTTTTCCACCTTGTGCTTTGTTTCCGCAGTAGCTGCACTTATGAATATGCTTGTATGCGTCACTCGCTTCATATTCTTTTGCTGCCTTCTCAATTGTGTAATGCGTTTTTGTTCAGAGCTCTTTGGAGCTCTTGCCTGTTATCTGCGTACTGTGTTCACAGTCAGTTCACGTGAGCCGCTCGGAGTAAATGCATCGAAGGTTCTCAGCTGTGCTTGTGCTATCTCATGCACTCTTGCGATGTCCACGGCTTTATTTAATGTTAGCTCAGACCCGAAACTTAAAAGTTTCTGTCGCACTTTCACTGAGTTTGTGCCAAATACTATTCTATCCCTGACCATCTCATCTTCGTTTGCATAAGCACAGTCCTTCACCAGCAATTTTAACTCCATTACAAAGTGATCAAAAGTCTCGTTTATACCTTGTGTCTTCTCATTAAACTTGTATCTCGTGAATATCATGTTAGGCATGACAAACGGCACAAAACAGTCATAGTAAGTTTTCAGTACCTTGGCTTCCTCCTGGGTGAGAGTCCATGTGTTAAAAATGTCTCTTCCTTTTTCCCCAGTCCACAGGAGCAGGTATCTGCATTTCTCACTCTCGTCTTTGCCTTTTAGTGGGCCAGAAAACATCAGCTCCACGTGCTTTCGGAACTTTTTCCATTCTCCCGGCAGGTTAAGAGAATCCCAGTCAATTCGTGGCGAGGGAACTCCAACAAAATCCATGACTGTCCGCTATTCTGACACATTGTGAAAAATTAAATGATGGCGAGACTTTCTTTTAAAGTATGCAGGGGAACTTTATCTATTACAACTCTTACATTCACGGCATCCATGCTCTAAATTAACTTCCATAATAGTAACCTTGAGGTCCCTTTTTCTGGTGCCTTCCTGATGACATAGGTGTCTAAACCATGCCTGATAATAATACATTTCATTGACATATAAATATTACAGTGATCACCTCGATAGACATCTCTCCACCCAAAACGCTACTCTTGAATCTAAGATGTTTAACAGGCATTCCCAGTATTAACTTGATTTGCCTGCGAATATTTAGCAGCAGTGTGTCTATTGGATTGCTGCTGATGGATGGCCTTATATGGGCAGGCACTCAATTACGTGGGAGGTGTGGGTATGGGGGACGCAATATAGGCAGGCAGCCAACTACGTGGGAGGCGTGGTGATGGGGGACGCAACTCACACGGTGACCGAGCTGCAGGCTTTGGCTGTATATATGTACATAAGTAGGTTCCAGTTGTGACCGTTACATGTAGACTTTCAAAATGAAACCTGCTTAACTTTTGTAAGTAAGCTGTAAGGAATGAGCCTGCCAAATTTCAGCCTTCTACCTACACAGGAAGTTAAAGAATTAGTGATCAGTGAGTCAGTGAGTCAGTCAGTCAGTTAGGGCTTTGTCTTTTATTAGTATAGATCTGCACAGCTTCTTCAAGCACAGTATTGTCTGGACATACCTAGCACATTGTTTTAAGAGGAATAAAATGTTTTGGGTTTCCCATTTTACTTTTCTGTACTATTAAATCTTTTGAGAGTGTCTGCATTTTTATTTTTTTACTTTAAATATGTATTGAACTGCCTGTGCATCAGAGGATCACCCTCCAAGTTCTTCCAAAGTATGCAGTACCACCCTGGGCTGAGAGAGAGCACTGTGACTAATTTTCTTGTCTGTTTCTTCCTCCATAGTACAAAGAAACCACCCAGTGGGGGCAACTGACTCTGCCCCTTCTTCTCCCTGGGCTCTAAGAATACGACCACCTGGGAGGAGGCGTCACTTCTATCAGTGAAGCTGCTGCTTACTGGCACAGTGACCTATGAATTCAGCCTTAAAGGATGCTAGTGCAACAAGTAATAATTAATTGAATCATTAATTGAGGAGTCCAGTCTTCACATGTGGGTCCTCCTGATTCCAACTTAGTTGTGAGAGTTGATTAACCAAAAGGCCATCAACAGCCCAGGATTAGGAGTGCGAGAAGGCAGAGCAAAAGCAATATTTATTTATATAGCACATTTTCATACAAAAGATGTAGCTTAAAGTGCTTTACAGGATGAAGAAAGAGAAAAAAGACAAAATGAATAATTAAAATTAGGGAACACTAATTAACATAGAATAAAAGTGAGGTCCGATGGCCAAGGAGGACAGAAAAACAAAAAAAACTCCTGATGGCTGAAGAAAAAAATAAAATCTGCAGTGGTTCCCAGGCCACGAGACCACCCAGCCCCCTCTAGGCATTGTACCTCACATAACTGACCTCAATCAGTCCTCATTGTATTCAGGGTTCTCGTGGAAGAACTTGATGATGACGGTCATGTGAACTTCTGGCCTTTAATCCATCAATGTAAGGACATCACGGTGCTTTGATCAGGTGGTGGTGACAACCAGAAAAAGAACAGCAGAGAAAGTAGGGGTTAGTATGGATTTCTGAGCCACCATTAATGATAATGAAAATTAAACGCATATACAGAGTATCAGGATTAAAATAAAATGAACCCATGAGAATGCCATGTTAAAATAATGAGTTTTTAGCAGTTTTTAAAGTGCTCCACCGTATTAGCCTGGCAAATTGCTATCAGTAAGCTATTCCAGATTTTAGGTGCATGACAGCAGAAGGCCGCCTCATCACTTCTTTTAAGTTCAGCTCTTGGAATTCTAAGTAGACACTCATTTGAAGATCTAAGGTTACAATTTGGAGTGTAAGGTGTCAGGCGTTCTGAAATATAAAATGAAGCGAGATTATTTAAGGCTTTGTAAACCATAAGCAGTATTTTAAAGTCAATTGTAAATGGCACAGGTAACCAGTGTAGTGACATCAAAACTGGAGAGATGTGTTTGAATTTTCAGAGAGGGTTATCAAATGATGTTCACCTCCAGGTGGCAAATACATCCTTCAAGCCAAAGTGGTTGTTATGAGATGGTGGACTGGTAAGAAAAATTATTATGAGTAGGTCTACTGGGCAGGGTCATTGTTGTGAGAAAGTCCACACGACCAGGTGATTGTTAGGAGAAAAGGTACTAAATAAAGTCATCATCATGAGAAACCCTGTAAAGCAAATGATGGGAAACAATATGAAAGGGGGATATTTTGAATTGTAATAAATGTAAGGTTTTCTCAAGGCAAGGGGCACACTTCTTGAACTGAGACAGGCTTTATGTGCTCTGAAGTTCTTTCCTGTGCAATAAAATCTAATTCTGACTGCCTTTCTGAAGACTCTGCTCAATTTTTCTGAAGAAGTTTTCTCCACAACATGTACGACTGAGCTAATATATAAAATAATTTGGTGACTCTATATTGTCTGTCTGTATCAGGAACAAACAACGTGTTGTGTACAAATAAAGAAATGATCTCCTGGACTTCACAAGATCTCTGGTGCTTCAGTGATAAGCCACAACAATATCTGTGATGAGGATTCACCAAAATTCCCCCTCACACAAGGTTGGAATAAGTGTCACCCAGGATGCTTTTTACCTCTTTACACATTACATGGATTACTTGTGTTCTGATGTATGCATTGAATTTACCTCATTTTCTGACATTCATTACACATCCAACCTACCTGGAAGGGGGTTTCTCTCTGAATTCCCTTCCCCAAGATTTCTTGCATATTTTTTTCCTACAATTTTTTTTTGGTCTTCTTAGGGAGCCAAGCCTTTGAGTAGGGGGCCTTATGAAGCCCATTGAGGCATTCATTTTGTGATTTTTGGCTATACAAGAAATAAATTATTGTTGCTGTTGTTACAGCCTTTGCCTCTCCAAAGAAGTTCAGGATCACCATTTCCCTCAGACTGTCTTCCTGAAGGAATACTGTACCTCTGCAGTATCTGAAATACCCACTCTGCTGAGCCAGAAGGTGATATTGCCAACTGTCTCATAGACACATACACTCTGTAGATGACAGGCCTGGGTGACATCTTGTGACCCATCTCTATGCCTCCTCAACCTGTGAAGTTTTTCTTGAGATGTCTACGAGGGCATTACAGTGCATTCCCATATGCATCAGTTCCTCTCAGCACAGATGACAGTGTATACTAGCGTTCTATGACAGATGTAGGGGGTGGTGGTTTTGACACTTGATGAGGTGCAGCAGGTGGTGGGCTTCAAACTAGATGGGGTGCAGCAGATGGTGGGCTTAGCACTGTAGAAACGTGACACAACATTAAATGCCTTTCCATACCTGACTGTCGTATTATTGTTCTGTTACAGAAAGGGTGATGATTAATGTCCCTCGGCCCTGCATGATAGCCTGCACTGGCACATAATGTTTGTAAGACAGGGAAAAATATATATATAAATTGAATGCAATTATGAAGAATATGATCAATTTACCCAAACATCTCAGTGTACAGGAGATTTCCATCCATCCATCCATTTTCCAAGCCGCTATATCCTAACTACAGAGTCACGGGGGTCTGCTGGAGCCAACCCCAGTCAACACAGGGCGCAAGGCAGGAAACAAACCCTGGGCAGGGCGCCAGCCCTGCCCAACACACACACACACACGGGACAATTTAGAATCGCCAGTGCACCTAACCAGCATGTCTTTGGACTGTGGGAGGAAACCGGAGCACCCGGAGGAAACCCACACAGACACGGGAAGAACATGCAAAGTCCACGCAGGGAGGACCCAGGAAGCGAACTACAAAGGAGATTGCATAATTTGCAAATTAAGTTAATTTTATTTTACATTTATTTATCTGGCCAATGCCTTTATCCAAAGAGACAACATTTATTTTTCCAGTCGGAGTACAGGCGGGTGAGGTGACATGCTCAGGGTTAACACAGTGCACCACACTGCCTGTCCATTTGAGTAAAATATTTACAGAAGAAAATATCAAACTAAACAAACCTTGCTCTAGGCGGAGAATGAACTGGTGTGAAGGTTTAAGGCCAACATACCTTTTAAATGCAAAGCGTTTTTTTACGTGAGGAGCCATACGTGACTCAGTCTCTGCCCTGACAATTGTTTTGTGGGTGGAGCAAACGGGGCAATAAAACGGTCGTTGGCAACAAGTGTTGAATTCTTCCTGTGTTGGCTTTAAATTAGCATAACAGACTGAGATATGCATTTAAAATAGAGAATAAAGTAGATGAACACCGAACATTTTGATACGACTTTGTCACATTTCTTCAAAGTGTTAAGACCCTTTTACAAGTTAGAGGAGTTAAGAAAAGACATTCAACGGAAGATTAAATTTGAAATGAACTTTAAAGGTTTATTATGGCTTGAGCAAAACGGAAGAACTAAAAAAAAAGGGTTAAGAATATTCTTTGATGTACGAACTTCAAAGGAGGAAGGGCGGAAAGGCGACAGACTCAGACACCGCTTTAGGGGATACAGTCCAGTCTGGCGTTAGGTAAGGTGCTACCCTCAAGAGGAACAATTGCTTTTACAGAGAGAGAGAGAGAGAGAGAGAGAGAGAGAGAGAGAGAGAGAGAGAGAGAGAGAGAATAACCTTAAGGTTAAAGGCAATAAATCTAGCATCTAAAAACACTTCGAAATGAGTTCAGGATTTTAGGAAGTAAAACGTTGTGACTACATATACAATAATAATTTCGGGCGACTACCCGTTAATGTTTGATATCAAGACACAACTAATATAAAACACTTTCAACAGTGCCCCAAATCGATGAGCCTTATAACGCTCTCACAAAATAAATGTAATCAAGGGTAATACCTAACTAAGCATTAATACGCAAAAAGCTACATATTAAATATATTAAACTTTAAACATGATAAGATTGTGCAGCACGAGAGAAGTATTACATGTAAAGAAGACAATAAAGGTTTTCCGGTGAAAATAATGCTAAGTGCAATAAAAGCTAACAAAGTTTAAAATGTCCAGCTAGACAATATTAGCTACATTGCATAGGTTTCAGTTACTGCAAATTCTGATGAGATCTTGCCTAGTAATCGTACAAAAGCTTTTGTATCGATGTAACCTTTAAACATGATAAAACTAATGAATAACTTTTGTATAGGGTGGTCCATATCTAATTATGCATTTTTCATTACGTTTTAACTTATTAAGTTTATTATATAGAAAATCACCCGAAAGATCCCGGACAATCGAGAAGTGTGCGAACTGACAACATGAAGAATCGTCTTTGCACCGAACTGGAATCGTCCCCGCATAAATCAAAGTCATCCATATAGATCTGGATCTCCACAATTAGATATAGACCACCCTGCATATATCGTTTATTGTTTCACGTAACCTACCGCTCCAAAATTGTTATATTAGCAAATCAGACGAATAACTACACGTTACAGTATCTGCAATAAGACTGGATGGGCGGGTTAGGAAAATGGGCGGACTGCGATTTAGAGTACAGTGTAATAGCTATAAAAGGATATTAGTACTTCGACGAGGACTTTTATTTTGATACAGTCATGGAGCTGTGGAACAGGAAGGTTTTTTTTTCTGTTCGCTTCAGGCAGCGTCTCTGTAGTGGAAACATTGCACGAGGAAGTTGACGCGGTTAGTGGTCATCTGGAAGAGGTACGTACTCGAATAAAAATGTTTGGGTAAAACGGGGATAAACCGCATTTTGGTTTCTAGTCTTAAAGGCTCTGCTCAAGTGCGTGTCCATGTGCCTACACTTCTGATTGATACTGTGACTCTCTTCAGCTTAAACATTTTCGATTAATATTTTAGCGGACCGCTTTAGTCGGGGTAAACGAAATGAATGTAACGTTAAATACTTATTAGAGTTTGAGCCAATGATCCGTTTATTAAAAATATAAAAATCGGAGCAAGCAGATAACTATTTCCATTAGTAGGAGGAAGGTTATACTCTTAGGGGCTCCAGTGTTTCTGCCACGAATAACTTCGCACCTCACTAGGGTATTACAGTAATAGCAGCTCCTCAAATTCGCTCCTCTGTCTGCAAGTAAAGATGTACTCGCGTGCACTCGAACAGACTGTAAACTCGAATTTCCGAGGCGGAAATTCCACGAATGCCCTAAGAGCTCAGAGTTACAAGTCAGACGAATAGGAAAAAAAAAAGAATTGTTGTTACTTAGCGCTGACCTTCACTTTTTGTCAGTTATATAATGTAAATATAATCTGGTCAGCTCCAAATGAAATATTTTGGTGGAACTGCTTTTGGAGCAATGCATATTGGATTCGTTTACTTTTTGCTGTTTATTTCTTTGACAAATGCAGTGTGTCTTTAATTGATTTTTCCCCAAAAATGATCAAGTAACAAATCAACAGCAACCTTGCGTTTCTCCGAAAAGTCCGACCGCAAATCAGTGAACTAGCTATATGGGGAATATGACACACCACAACTACGCCCGAGGTTACCAGATTTAACAAGCACTTCACAGTCTATTTACAGTTAAGATCCCGCCCAATCCTAGAAAAAAGCTGCGAACGTCACTCCTCTGATTGGTCAATTAGTCCATCATTTGTACGAGTAGCCAGGGCCATGTACTGTAGTTGAATTGTAAGACCATTATATGTCAGAGGATACAACTCACAGAAGGAAGCCTATAAAATGGGTTTCTTTTAATACATTAGTAGAAAAAATGACGAGAGCCGATTTGGCTACTGTTTTTATTTTCCTTTTCTTTTGAAACAACATTACCGTCAGTGAAGAGCTGTGCACCTAGAGAGGGAAAAAAAAAAATAGAAAAAGGTAAGGAACCTAAAGTTTGGGCTTGATAAACTTTTTTTCAAGCATGTCGGCGTAGTTATAGCCTTTTAACTTTTATTCTTAGATGAACGATTTGATATCGCTAAGCCAAAGACCAATATAATTACAAGTTTCATGGAGAAATACAACGCATTTTGTTGCCCCAGGAAAACAAAATGCTACCAAATACGTAAACCGCTGTAACAGTTTATTATAAGTGTTGTAGTCAAATAAAAAAAGATTATGCCGCAATCGTAAACCTTTGTATTCTCTCAAAGATTTGAAGCAATCGGTTGTTTTACATCAGGAGTATCTTTCCATACCTCCTAATACATTTTTTTCTGTTTTGAAAATTTTGTTTATATTTTCCTCCTAAACGTTCTCTACCAGTAGTTGCTTTATGGGCTGCAGATATTCCACCCATTGGTTTGTTTTCAGCACACATTTGTGCTTTTCTTTTTTAGACTCTTTAATCAGCTATAATTAGTCAACTGCCACTGCATTGCCCAGTTTGATCAATAATCAAACCAACAGGTCATTGGTTGAATGAACTGTAACAATCCATAAAATTAACATGTTTTACACTTTAAATGAGGGCGGTTGTGTGACAATGTGTGGATGGAAAGTAAAATAATTACTGGCACATATAAATGGAAATCGACATTTTTAGTATTTACAAAATCGCTCACAGTTTCAAGAAAAATAGCCCAAAATGAGGAGTCAAGCACAACAGATTTAAAAATAGCCTAAATGGGTGTGAAAGTAGACAATCTGGCAACTGTGAGGTGAAGTTGAATTAATGGATAGTTGTCATTATTCAAATCAGATACCCTCCAATAACCCTAATCTTAACCACAGTGTAACTTGGCGGAGCTCTGGGCAAAATACTTGGATATGATGCAGAATTCATAGTTGACTCAATGACTGCCCAGGCTCTGTGGCAGCAAAGCCTGAAACACATCCATCACCAAGCTTCACAATTAGTATGAGGTTCTTCTCCTGAAATGTTGCCTTCAGTTTGTACCAAACATGTTTACTGTTGCTGCGGAAAGACAAGTCCATCTTTGATTCATCCGCTCCGAGCATATGGACACAAAAATGTCCTTCATGACTTCAGACTCTTTTTCCTTTACAGTTGCCAGTTGGTGCAACAAGCTGTCCACCTTCATCTGAACTCCTGACTCCCTCAATGTATTTAAGAAGCAATCAAAAATGACAACAGCATTTATTTATATAGCACCTTTTCATACAAAAAGTAGCTCAAAGTGCTTTACATACTGAAGAAAAGAGAAATAAAAGTCAAAATAAGAAATTAAAATAAGACAACATTAGTTAACATAGAAAAGGAGTAAGGTCTGATGGCCAGGGTGGACAGAAAAAACAAACAAAAAAAACTCTAGACGGCTGGAGAAAAAAAAAATAAAATCTGCAGGGGTTCCAGGCCACGGGACCGACCAGTCCCCTCAGGGCATCCTACCTAAAATAAATGAAATAATCCTCTTTGTAGTTAGGGTTCTCATGGAGTCACTTGATGTTGATGGTCATACAGACTTCTGGCTTTTAATCCATCCATCATTTTTGGAATATCACGGTGCTTTGAGTAGATGCCACCACCAAAAGGACACTGGAAAAGGAAACAGAAGAGAGAGTAGGGGTTAGTACAGATTTTAGAGCCACCAAGAATAATTATTATAATGAGTTGGATATACAGAGTATTAGGATTTTAAGTATAGTGAAGTAAGAAAAACCCACCTGTTTTGTGAATATCCTAAAATTGATTGGGAGGAGAAAAATAATCTTTGCTCTGCGATCTTTTGTATTGTTGCTTATTTGCTGATTAAGATTAATTGTATTATTGATTATAATCTATGATTGTAAGTTATTAGTTATTACCTCTTTTTACTTGTGGAAGTCAACTTTTGTTACCTGTCCTATTATTACACTTGCTGAACAAACGGGCCCTAGCCTAATGTTATTCGATTCTGTTACCTCTGTTGTAAGTCGCTTTGGGTAAAAGTATCTGACAAGCAAATAAATGTAAATGTAACCATACTAGCAGTCTCAAACAAACAATATTAGAAAACTAGCTGTGTAAGCCGGTGCTGTAAAAAGCACGGGGTCCTAGAAACTATTCACATCTTCAGAAAAAATTTTAAATGTAGAGATGTCAGGTTAATTGAAAGGAATTACTCTAGGAATCTCTGTCCTAGGAGGATTTTGTTTACTGGCATGCTCGCCTCGCTTCGATATTAGTGACTAAGCAAGTGACTCTTTCTTCTGAGGTTTTGTTTTGTTGACATTTTGGCCTTGCTTGTGTATCCTCGGAGGTGGAGCCCTTACCTCGACTCCACCTCTGACTTCTGGGCCGGACAGACACACACACGCACGCACTTCCATGTGTAGACATTTATATATAAGATGGTGGCAATCCAAGATGTGAAAAATACTTAAGTTAACCCTGAAAGCCCTAAACACATCATTATAGGGAAAGGAATCATGACTAAGCTAAAAGTAAAATAAAGAAAATACAAAAATCAAGTAAGGGAGTGGGGGGAAAACTAAGCCAAAAAAACATGACTAGATGATGCAGAATGTTCACAATTCTAATTTGAAGTCATTTAAATTTATATTAGTGATACAGCCTGCAACCTCTGAACTATTATAAAGTAATTTAGTCCTATCAATAAAGTCTATTAATGTCAAGCCCACATCTTTACAATATGATAAATAGATACGCCTATTCAACTCTATCAAGCTGTTTTTCTGCATCAGATAGTGAGACATCTGGCAATTCAGATTGATTAGATTGACAATATTATATTCAACAAGCACTGCAGATGGTATGCTAAGTATGTCTTTAATAACTCCAGTTTGATATTGGGATATTATAGAGTCTTTCTCTTATTTGACCTTAACATCACCATTCAGAGGTGAAACTGGCCTGTACGATGTATATTGTACCAAGACTTTGTTTTTCTTTGGGAAGAAAGTAATTGGCGTGTGATACAATGTCTTTGGTAAAATTGTATTTTCTTTATCTTAGCAAACATTGCTCACTGTAATAGTGTTAACTGACATTTTTAAAAAATTCCACGGCAAAGCCTGCAGCTCTCCCGCTTTGCGGTCAGTTTATGGCATCTTGAATTTCAATGAGTCTCAGGGGTTCATCTTACACTTAGAGTAGCAGGCTGTATTTTTTATATTTTATCAAAGTTATTGGCTTGAACCACTCCTTTTTACACTTTGAGGAATACAAGGACTACTACTATTCACTAAGTGTGCTAGTTATTTCTTTGTATTTGTACTCCCTAATTTTATTTCCTGATGCATTGCTGATATATGTAATTGCGTTACAGACTTTCCTATTTTGGAATTTGTAAACTCTGATTAGCCTTCTCTACATTTTCATAGTAAAGATGAAGTGGCTGTGTGTGTGTATGTATGTGTGTATATATATATATATATATATATATATATATATATATATATATATATATATATATATATATTTATTAAAACATATTACATAGTTTACTGTCAAATAATGCAAAGAGTATGCGACACGTGTTTTGCCCTTATTTGGGCTTATCAGGCATACACACTCCACTGCACCCCTCGCGGGAATCGAACCTCGGACATCATTGTCAGAGACAAACTCCCTTTACGCTGCATCACGGCGTGTGGTTCGTTTATTTGACAGTCTGGAGATTGGATAATTTACATTCATAGCATTCATAGTCTGAGTCCAATCTGATTGTATGGGTGGTTACCTACCAGGTAACGCATGTGGTTGGTCTGCCAGTTGGCAAACATCTGCCACAGGCCCTCTCAGTTGTGAGAAGCAGATCATAGAATGTTACATAGTTTACTGTCAAATAATGCAAAGAGTACGCAACATGTTTTTCGCCCTTATTTGGGCTCGTCAGGCGTACACAATCCACTGCACCCCTCGCGGGAATCGAACCTCGGACGTCAGCATCAGAGATGAAGTCCCTTTACGCTGCTCCACAGCATGTGGTTCATTTATTTGAAAGCCTGGAGATCAGAGTAATTACATAGCATCCATAGTCTGAGTCTTACTCAGTCAGATCGAGACTCAGACTATGGATGCTATGAATGTAATATATATATTGTCACAAACTCCACACAGAGTCCTAGCAAGGTTTGGGGCAGCCACCCGTATAATTGGTATCCTGGGTGGCCACCTAGGAGGTGGGCGTGTACTAACTCACAGACCTGCCGCTGGAGGGTCCGTGGGATTAGCAGTAGCCTCCTCTCCTGCCCATCATGCTCTGCTACGGGATATAGAAGGTTGTTTTCTAACACAAAGTGAGGACCCTGTGGCATCAACTGGTTAGTGCGCTGGCCATTGACCAGGACCACTGCATTTCTGGAAAACTTCAGGGAATCCTCATTCCACTGCTTCCTTTTAAAAGAAGCCGGTGTTTCTTTGAATTAAAACCGCGAAAGGGAGAGAGGGTCCGGGCCGACCTCAAGGGGTGTGGTTTCCTCCTGTTCCGTCTCGGCGCAGGTGGATGAAGTATCGCCACACGACAGTCCAGTAGTTGCCAAGTCACTCTCTGCCGGCTTGTTACACGGCGTGGAGGCAGCTTGAGATGGTTCATCCCCGTCTATAACTAGGCCAAAGTTAACACCAGGAGTGTTATGTGTCTCACCGCTTTTAATTTTAGACCCGTCCCGTCCTAGTATCACAGGGTGTGGTGGATCTGGGAGGACCACCACGATTAATTTCTGAACCTATCCTCCATAACTGATGACACAGAAGGCGGACCTGTACCAGCGGATTTCTCTGTGGACACAGATTATACTGGTCTTAAATTTTAACCACTGTTGCTGCACTGCAGCACAAATTGTCAGGCAACAATGGAAATGTTGCTCCTGGAATTGAACAAGGCTGTGGTCTTGTAACCGTTTACAATCACCATGCCTGTGTGTGGGACCACCAACGGGTTAGTCAGAGCACACCAATCCCTCCTCCCCCTCCACTTGCATTCCTCCTTGCTCCCAAGCGGTTTGCACGCCCGCGACTCCGGGGACATCGGCACAAGCTCCAGGTTGAACGGGGGGGCTAGGTTTAGGAATGTACAGCGGGTGAGCTCGACTAAGGGACGGTTCTGCTCCCCCAGGTTGCGAGGCCGTCCCCTGTGCCTCAATTAGGTCTATTAATTCTTTCATATTTTGAAAGTCTTTACCCCAGACCAGCAGGGCGAAACCGTGGGGTAGTGCCTTTAGAAGCAGGTAGCAAGCCACCTGCTCCACTATTTGGTAGGGCTTGTTTTCACCTGGCCATAACCAGTGCCCTACCGCAGCCCACAATGACCAGGCTTGCTTGTGGGTCTGTCGCTCTGGGTCGAACCTCCACTTTCGTATTATATTCACCTGCCAGTCTGGGGCACCCCTAGGTGAGATTTGGGGGTTCTGCCTTCACAGGGATACGGGCACTCTCTCCCTGGAGAGCATAATAAGCCCCCTTTGCCTCTCCCCTCCGGAGCAGCCCAAGTCTGTGAGCCCCTCCCGCACACCCCCTGGCCCGAATGGGTTGTCCAGTTAAGTGGGCCGGGAGCGGAGCCTGCACCAGGTCTTTCGGAATCGCGGGACACCCTCCCTGCCTGAAAACTCAGCCCCAGTACGCTCCCACCTGGGTACGGTGCAAGTCATGTCCGCTTCTCTTCTGGGACCATTCCATCCTGTCGGCTATGCCACTGTCACAAACTCCACACAGAGTCATAGTAAGGTTTGGGGCAGCCACCCATATAATTGGTATCCTGGCTGCAAAGTCAAACAATGAATGCAGCACTGATGTGCACAAAACAGAACTGAGGGAATAAGGAAAAGGTGGAGGCTTTTAAAGGGGAAGACAGGAAGTGAGGTCAAAGGGGTCAGGCTCATAAGGGTCTTCAGCCATAGGCTTGAGCCGGGACATGACATCACAGGGGCCAGAGCCAGCAAGGTCTTCCATAGGCTCGGTCCCGGAAGTAACGTCAAGAGGGCCAGGTGAAATCGCCCATGAATGGTCCGCAGGAAAGGGAGAAAAAGAGTCACTACACTCTGCCACATCCCAGTATTATTCAGAACTGCCCTTACTCAAGCCATTTAGTTGCCTCCCATGTGCACGTGTGTGACTATATATATATATATTAGGCTTGGGCGGTAAAACGGTAATATGGTATCCCGCGGGATCTAAAAATAGCAACGGTGTCAGTTTCAATACCGTTATACCGTCATAAAAACAATGCACTTATATAGGAGACAAGGATTAAATATTAAATATAATTTATTTAATGCCTA